>NW_005871184.1:82139-87044 GCF_000147115.1 Myotis lucifugus | reverse complement strand
AAGAAAAGAAAGAAAAAAAAGAACGAAAGAAAGAAAGAAAGATAGAGAGAGGACGGTCAGCAAGGAACGAACGTAGGTAGGAAGGTAGGAAGGAAGGAAGGAAGGAAGGAAGGAAGGAAGGAAGGAAGGAAGGAAGGAAGGGAGGGAGGGAGGGAAGGAGGAAGGAAGGAAGGAAGGAAGGAAGGAAGGAAGGAAGGAAGGAAGGAAGGAAGGAAGGAAGCACCAACTGCCCCCTGTTCATTATCCCCCATGGAATGGCTCACTGGTCAAAAGTCAGGTGAATTGGTACAGATGTGGGCATCGTCTCAATGTTGGGGACCCTAAACAAAAGAATCCTGCAGTTTCATGGACCCCAGGGCCTGGGAGGAGGTGGGAAGAGTTAGGAGTATGTAAATACTGAGCACTGAGTCACAGTAGGGGAAAGTACCTTCATAATCCCCCCTCCCCTTGAACCCCAGAAGAAGGCCTTGGCAGAGGCATCTGAAGAAGACCTTCACCTAAGTCCCCAGTTAAAGAGAGCTAGGTATGAAGATGCCTGGGCCAGGAACACTAATCTTCAAAAAGCATGACCAGCCAAAGGGGCCTGCAACTCCCTTCAGAGACTGAGCTGCACTGACTGTGCACTGAGTCAGGTGTGGGGAGGGCAGCTCTCCCCCATGGTATCTGTCAGGTAGAGCTTGTGTCATTGTTTATGGTTGGACCAAAAAATCACACATGGGATTACTGACCAGGAGCCAGACTCCTTAGGACCCAAGTCTCTTAACCACTAGAGCTTGTCTTTGGGAAAAAAAAAAAAGAAAGAGAGAGACCGTAATTTATTAATTTCTATCTGCCCTGAAAAAAAGGCACTGGACTTTGTTACATATTACACATAATTAAAGAGAATTGAATTGAACTGCAGAGTGTAGAGAGGATAGTTGCTGAAATTCAACTACTAGCCAAAAACCCTGCTATAGTTTAACTATATTTCTTCCAAAAGAAATAAATTGATACTTCAGAGGCATAACTCATTAGTTCTCAGTAGATGTATTCAGGATCCTGCTAATGAGATCTCCTCAATAAATTCTAAAAATGTTTCAAGTAGTTCGTATCATGCTCAACTACTTCATTTATTACCTTTTCTACCTTGTCACTGAACTCATAAGTATTTCATCAATTATCATAAAATTCCAGATTATTTTCCTCTTTCAAGCAAACCAAGATGTCTAGACACTCAATAAATATTAATTAGTGAAGATGATGAAGGTTAACTTGATGTTTCTTTCCCCTAATTGCTTTTGAAGACCTTTAGCATCATTTAGCATTTGATTGGAAAGTTTTGGAAGAGCCCATTTCAAATCTATACGTTGTTGATTAATACTGCCACATATTGCCATCTTTCTTTGTCCAAAAGGCATTACAGTCATTAATTCCATATTCAGAGTGACGGGAACAGATTCAATGTACTCTGAGAATCCTAATGCATTACACCCTTTTTGTATTGCTGAAATCAGGAGATGCCAGAACAGCATTCTGTTCTGGGGTCACTGTCTTTCCTCTCCCTCCTTCAGTAAAGCAGGGCTATGCAAAATCAGTTTACAATGTCAAAGTGAGAACAACAACACGAAACCCTATCCATCCGTGTCTGGTTTCTCATTCTCCATAAGTTAACACAACACCCCTAAAGAGAGAAACCCTGGGAAGGTATCAAATGAGAACACAAAGTGAATTTATACACATATATTTTTTAAGTAACCTGTCCTTTATAGAAGTTAAATGCTCTCTGGGATTTGTTAACTTTCCTGAACTTTCCCCTTGACTAAGCATAAGCCTCTCTGGCTCTTTTCTATCTCCATTCCCTCTCACTGTGAGCCTGTCCACACCCTCCTTCACCGCCCCCCCATTCCCCCGCAACACACACACACCATGGTCTTCAGGTAAGTAGCCAGGCTCTCCAATGTGTGGAAATAACACCTTTTAAAGTTGTTTTAACCTATCAGATAACCAGGGTAAAGATGCTACAATTACTGAACAGCTATTCTCTCTCATATAGTGTGCTCACTCTGTGCTGTCCAAATGTCAGAAAATAACTCCATCAATACTGACCCTAGCCCTGGGTTTCTAGCTCCATTTGAGTTTTTAAAGCTTCAGGCTCAGTTCTCTTAACAGATACTTATAATAAGATTTTACAAAGCAAGTTTCTAGTTTCTCCTCCAATCAGGCTTCTGTTAACTGCAACTTCCTTTCTCCCTCACCTGCCCCCTTGTCTACCATGTAACAGACCCTTCTCCCCAAATAGTTTGTCTTCTAAGGTGCTATGGATTGTAGCTTTGCTATATTATGATCACATAAGATAAAAATAGGGAAGAGATGATTTACGAGTAGAGTAACTGAAGCAGCCACTGGCATTTCCCTTTTTAATTCATTCAGAAAGAGCACACACTGTGGCACCATAGTTGGGGTTCCTATTTTAAGCTATGAAAAGAGGGGAGATGGAAAGTTCGAGGGAATAGTGTCTTTAGGTACATAAAGCAGACCATGTTATAATTTCTCCAAAGATGGGGGCCTATGATTTTCTTTTCATTAAATTAGTTGACTGATTGAAGCAAATCACAAATTTCTAAGGGATTCAGATAACTATATAAGATTAGCACTGGAAGTCTGCATTAAGTTTAGACAGAAAAATTTCTGATCTTGGAGAACTGACTCCTTTGATATACAAAATAGATCAAAACTATCTTTTTTCTGCTTTTCTCTCTCTGGGTAGAAGTTTGCAGATAGTAGAGCTACTTTAGATGATGAAGAATATCCCTTTATATTCCCAAAAATCAATGAAAAAGCAGTCCAAATGCCTGAGTTCTAATTTACAACCACCTTGGATCTGGTGCTGGGGATAACCAGTCTTTCTGAGCCATAGTTTCTCATTTGCAAAATAAGGATAAGGGCACCTTGTTCACAGGCTACTGTGCATAGCCCTTTGTAAATTCTAAAAAGCTGCATAAATACAATGGAACATTAATAGAAAGATCCAGGCACATTTCCAAATACATCGTCACGTTAAAAAAATCGGGAACTATGGGTTTGTGAGCCATAGTCAAAGCTCCTGACATAGGAAGGAAGATATTTTCTGCATATAAGGCATGTGTGTTTTCACCCTGAAAAGATAGTAAGAATTCCCTACCAAGAACTGAAACTTACCCTCATCAGGTATAAGTCCTAGTACACTGCCCTGTACACTAAGCAAAAGCAATTTTGACCAGAAACACAACAAAATAGATTTTTTTGATATATACAATAATTACACTAGTATCTAACATTTATGAAATGCTTGCTATGTGCCAGGCACTGTTCTAAGCACTTTACTAGCTTTATCTAATTTAACCCTCCCTGTGATGCAGGTGCCATTATGATTATTTTACAGATGAGACATATAAAAGCTAAGTAACATGCCGGAGGTAATATAGAGAGGTACAGAGGTAACAGAGACTTGAACTCACACTCTTAGCCACTTCTTTACTCTTCCTTCTTTCAAGATCTAGATAATTAATCTTTCCAGAGACGTGTGGGAAGTCCAAAACCCTCCCAGGATTCCTGTAAAATCTTGGGAGGGGACAGGGCATTGGAGCAAAGAGCACTTCTCTATCAAGGTTCCCTTTGGCTCTCATCTCCTGCTAATGATTTCCCTGTTTGGGACTACATCGGCCCAGACGTGAAGCCAGGCTGTTTGTAATTTTCCATGCAAAGATTGTTTTGAAGATTTCTGGAGATATAGTGTACAGCCCAGTAGTGGAAACAACTTGAAATTTAATTTTTTTCTTAATTAAATTTATTGGGGTGACATTGGTTAATAAAAGTATATAGATTTCAAATGTACAATTCTATATCATATCATCTGTATATTGCATTGTGTGCCTACTACCCAGTCAAATCTTCTTCCATCACCATATATTTGACCTCCTTTAACTTTTACTACCCCCCCAACCTCCTTCCCTCTGGTAACAACCATACAGTTGTCTTGAGTTTTTGTTTGTTTTTCTTGTTTTTTCATTTGTTGTTTTCAGTTTTATATTCCATACTAGAGGCCCAGTACACAAAAATTTGTGCACTCGGGGGGGGGGGGGTCCCCCAGCCCGGCCTGTGCCCTCTCGCAGTCTGGGACCCCTCGGGAGATACTTGCTGGCTTAGGCCTGTTCCCGGGTGGCAGAGGGCACGCCCAATCCCTAGGTGCAGCCCCTGGTCAGGCTCAGAGCAGGGCCGATTGGGGAGTTGGGGCGCCGCCCCCGTCATGCACAGAGCAAGGCGGAATCGGGAGGTTGCCATGCCACCCTCAGTCAGCTCAGGGTAGAGCCGATTGGGGGGTTGGGGCACCACCCCCCTGTCACACTCAAGGCAGGGTCGATGGGGAGGTTGCGGCGTCACCCCCTGTGACGCACAGAGCAGGGCCGATCAGGGGGTTGGGACACTGCCCCCCTGTCACTCACAGAGCAGGGCCGATCAGGGGGTTGGGGCGCTGCCCCCTGTCACTCACAGAGCAGGGCCCATCAGGGATGTTGGGGCTCCGTACCCTGTCACGCACAGAGCAGGGCCGATCCGGGGGTTGAGGAGCTCCCCGCTGTCACTCACAGAGTAGGGCCGATAGGGGAGTTGGTGCACCGCCCCCTGTCACACACAGAGTAGGGTGGATCAGGGGGTTGGGGCGCTGCACCCTGTCACACTCAGGGCAGGGCCAATGGGGAGGTTATGGCTCTACCCTGTCACACACAGAGCAGGGCCCGTGGGGGGGGGGTGTTGGGGCACTGCACCCTGTCACACACAGAGCAGGGCCGATCAGGGGGTTGGGGCGCCGCCACTGTCACACTCGGGGCAGGGCCGATGGAGAGGTTATGGCTCTACCCTGTCACACACAGAGCAGGGCCCGTGGGGGGG
>NW_005871184.1:66043-82039 GCF_000147115.1 Myotis lucifugus | reverse complement strand
ACCTCCAGACCCTTTCCTCAGAGCTTTTCCCGTGGAGACCAAGTGTTTTAATCCAGCACCAGGTACTATCAGGTGACAGTGTATGGTACAGCCTTCATCAAAGGATTCCATTAGGGAAACCCCAACAGCCACACAGCTGAGCAATGTTTTATACAAGAAATATGTCCATGCTTTTCTGAGGAAGGAAAGGTGCCGGAAAGGTAAATGTAGATGCATGGGAGAAGGTAGGCCCAAGGAGCCTTATCCTTAATCCCACTGCAGCCTTTCTATGCCGGAAAAGTGCAGGATTGGAAAGCTCTCCCTGAGGTGATAGATCAGGACTCAGGTAATAGCAGAAAGCGCCAATCCTACTCTTAAAATGGATACAAGAGAGCATTTGGGATTTTTCTTTTTAAATGCCTGCCTTGGATTGAGTAAATGCATTACATGCATCACCACAATGGACCCAGAGAAGCTCCTTGTCCCATCGTTCCAAAGACTTAGAGTTGCCCCGATGACAGAAAAACAGAAAAAAGAAGAAAAGAAAGGCTATGGAAGGGACTGAGGTGCCAACATGGGGTCAGCTGAAGAAGTTAACAACTGAGGCCCAACAGATGGTAGAAAATCAAGAAGTGGAAGCTACTCTCTCAGCCAAGTCCGAGGACTCTGAGTAAATCAGCAAAAGAAACTTTCATTTAGCAGAAACTCACTTATTTCGTCAAATGGAAAGACTTACTTACAGGAGCCTGGAAGGGACCTCATGTACTTTTAACCTGGGGGAGAGGAGATGCTTGTATATTTCCACAGGATGCAGATTCACCTGTGTGGATTCCAGACCGTCTAATCTGACCTTATGTCACACCACCCTCCATCTCCGCCTCATCCTCCTCCCCGGTATCATCCATATCGGCCAACCCAGAGGACACAGCTGACTCCGCCCTGATGGACCCTTTGATGCAGCCCTTCAACTCGGTGACGCTTCAGGAAGCCCGTCGCCAATGACGCTGCCCGCTAGCCAGATCAACAAGGACAACCAAACCACCGACTTGAGGACAGCTGAAATCCCTTGACTGAAGAGGCCAGCAACCTTCTACAGAAACAAGACTCCTTGTGCACTCCATCCACTACGTTTATAGCTATGCTTATTGTCATTGCTTGCCAGTCTTCTTCCGAGGCTTAAACAGCCCAATCTGAGAGGTGGCTGCTGATTTGCATGCGCTATCATTTAAAAAATAAAAAAGGGGGAATTTGCCGGAAGCCGGTCCATCCTTGCTGCTTGACACAGTCGCTGCAGGAAAGAAACATCTGCACAGCATATGTTTCAATGGACCTGGCATATATAGCATACTGTTCTTAATATGTTTGCTCTCTTTAGCGCCATGTGTTTTAACCAAGGTCACCTCTCCGAGAAAGGTTGTTTCCCCAGGTGGGGATCTTTCCCTGAGGTTAGGGAGGGGATACAACCCCTTAATTAAGTGCCAGGCGGGTAGTTAAGCTACATAATCTTTACTCCCTGGAATGGAGATAAGAAACGCCCTAACCTTTGTAATAGAAATTGACAGGATTAAAATCGGCTGGTATAAATATGGATGTAACAAGACAATAAACATCAGATCCTGATCAGTTCCTAAC
Organism: Myotis lucifugus; assembly: GCF_000147115.1. Classification (NCBI taxonomy): domain Eukaryota; kingdom Metazoa; phylum Chordata; class Mammalia; order Chiroptera; family Vespertilionidae; genus Myotis; species Myotis lucifugus. The sequence goes on along the minus strand of NW_005871184.1, from coordinate 80,428 downwards.
CAGAACTCCGACCAGAACTTTGGCTGGAGATCCTGGCTAGAGGTCCTGACTAGGCTGCTGATCAACTGAAGGCTGTCTTCATGTCATTCCTTCTTCGCCGACTCCGTTCACACCTTTGGGGACCCCTGGACCCGCTGGGATTGGACCCCAGCACGCACCCTGTCACACACAGAGCAGGGCCGATCAGGGGATTGGGGAGCTCCCCCCTATCAGGCACAGAGCAGGGCAGATAGGGAGGTTGTGGCCCCGCCCCCTGTCACACACAGAGCCACAGGACGATAAGGGGGTTTGGGCACTGCCCCCTGTCACGCTGATCCCGGTGCTGGGAGCCTCACTGCTCCGCTGATCCCGGTGCTGGGAGGCATATTACCCTTTTACTATATAGGATAGAGGCCTGGTGCATGGGTAGGGGCCAGCTGGTTTGCCCTGAAGGGTGTCCTGGATCAGGGTGGGGGTCCCCACTGGGGTGCCTGGCCAGTCTGGGTGAGGGGCTGAGGGCTGTTTTCCTGAAGCGAGTGACTGAAGCTTCCAACCGCTCCTTGTTTTCTTTTTTTTTTTTTTTTATTCTGGGCCAGCTTTAGCTCTGAGGCCTCGCTGCTGAAAACATCGATACAATGTTGCTAAAGCCCGGCTGAATGAAAGCCGGTTTCTGGGGTTTTGTTTATCTTCTTATTTGCAACATAGTACATAGTTGCTTAGAGTTGTAGCTCAGAGGCCGGCAAGTGAGGCGGGGAACGTTGGAGTCCGCAGCAAGCAAGCCTCATGTTCGCTTCCAGCTGCCTGGCTACCGGCCGCCATCTTGGCTGACAGTTAATTTGCATATACTCACTGATTAGCCAATGAAAAGGGTAGCGGTCGTACGCTAATTACCATGTTTCTCTTTTATTAGTGTAGATATGAATGAAATCATATGATTCCTGACTTTTTCTGTCTGACTTATTTTGCTTAGTATGATATTCTCAAAATCCATCCATGCTGTCACAAATGGCAGTGTTTCATATTTTCTAATGGCTGAATAGTATTCTGATATATATATATCATCTACTTTATCCAATTATATACTGAAGAACACTTTAGTTGTTTCCATGTCTTGGCCACTGTGAATAATGCTGCAATGAACATAGGGCTGTATATATCTTTGAAAATAAATGTTTTCAAACTTTGGGGGTAGATGTCCAGAAAAGGGGTTGCTGGGTCATATGGTAACTCTATTCTTAAATTTTTTAAAGAAATTAGCTCATGTCAATTCTTTTTTATTTAATATATTTTTATTGATTTCAGAGAGGAAGGGAGAGGGAGAGATAGAAACATCAATGAGAATCATTGATCAGCTGCTTCCTGCATCCCCACACTGGGGATTAAACCTGCAACCCAGGCATGTGCCAGGACCAGGAATCGAACCGTGACTTCCTGGTTCACAGGTCAAAGCTCAACCACTGAGCCACACCGGCCGGGCTCTATTGTTAATGTTCTGAGGAATCTCCATACTGTTTTCCATAATGGCTCTACCCATTTACATTCCCACCAGCAGGAATGAGGTTTCTTTTTTCTCCACAACCTCTCCAAGACTTATTACTTGTCTTGTTGATAATAGTCAGTCTAACGGGTATGAAGTGCTATCTCATGGTAGTTTTGATTTGCATTTCCCTAATAGCTAGTGACGTTGAAATTTAATTTTAAACAATTCTGTTTCCATGAGAATCCAGGCAATTTCTACAACTTGGGCTCTAGCCTCTTGCCTTGCTGCACAGCTGTCCTCTCTCTATCTTTCCCCAGCCCTGTCCTGTCTCCAGTCTCTTTACTCCCATCCTCAAATTCCTGTCCCATTCTGCTGTCTCTTATTTCTTTAGTTCCTGGCAACCCATACTCTCAGGATCTCATGTGTCACCCCAGTGAGTTAACAAGATAGTTTCCTAATCAACGACAGTTCCCTCCCAATGAGAAATTACAAAGAGAACATTTTTACCTTGACATATATTCATTTTAATAAACATTTATTTTGGGAGGTAAAAAGAGGGGATGGTAATACATAAAACCAGAGTGATTTTTGATATCATGAACTCTCATACTGCTAAATCCCTAAAGAATAATTAGTAGAGGAAATCAGAGACTCAAAGTCACTGTAATTATGATGATCACATTTGCATAACTCATCTTAATCCATTATAAATTCATTACAGCAGAGGAGTACTCTCACACCAAAACATTAAAATATTCTGTTATTAGGAGAGAAAACAACCTGGTGACATGCCAATATGCCATATTTTTTATAAACTATCTTCTTCACCCAAATATTCTGGCAGCTTCTCTGGCCCATGAGATATCCAACTAGAAGCTAATTCACTCCAGTTGTCAAAACAGTTGGCTTTATCAGCAGGATTCCTGGGTTGTAGACATTTGCTTTATGCTTTCTAACACAATCAATTACTTTCTCCTACTGCACTCCCACTTTGTTAATGATTTCACAAAATTGTAATTTAATCATAAACATATTGGTAAATTAACTCTACCTCTTTTACTTGCCCAGAACTACCACTTTTCATCCATTCTTTCATCCACTCACCAAATATTTATGGAGACCTTTCTATGGTCAAAGCCTCAGAGACACAAGTAGGAAGAAGCATGGTGCCTGTCCTCAAGGATCACCCAGTGTAGTATGGGAATCATGCTTTACAAATATGTTTAACCAAGAATTACAAATGTTATTATTCATTCATTGAACCCATGGTTTGAGGCTCACCAACTGTTCTAGGCATCCATCTTATATTAGCTCATTTAATCTTCACAACACTACCACTTCCAGGGGAGCATCATTAGCCTCATTTTACAGACAATATCACTGGTAATCAGAGAGGTCAAGTAACTAGCCCACAGTAACTGGTAAATAGCTGTTAAGGGGCAAAGCATAGATCTCAACCAGGTACGTGTGACTCCAAGTACTTTGGAAATAAAAAGGAGGAGGTTACTAACTCTAGGCAAGCAGTAAAGGCTTTTTAGGGCAGCAAATATTTAAACTAATCTATAAGGAGTTCACCATCTAATAAGAAAAAGGATGGTATTTATGGTGGAAAGAATTGTATAGTGAAAGACTCAATTATATGTTGTGCCCTGGCCCAGATTACCATTCCACTGAAGTGGAAAAGTGATTACAGGCAGTCCTCGGTTATGTCGGACTCTACGTATGTCGTTTTGTAGTTACGTCACCATCTCCCATTTATTTATTAAAAAAAAAAGTTCCATCATTTCAACGTATGTACATATGTGCTTAATGTTTTTTATTATTTATTTACCATAAGTAAAGGTCAGGAATTGTTAGCTTTCTTTTAAATGTTTTTACTGTTTCACTTCATTACTGCTGTGTATGTGAGTGACGTAGTTGCTTCTGTAGGTGGTTTCTGACTTACGGCAAAAATCGCCTTATGTCACGCAGTAGGAACGGATCTCTGATGTAACTTGAGGACCTACGGTAATTAAGACCAGTCACCCTACTTCCAATACTTCCCAGAGTTGACAGGACCCTCCTTGAAGGCAAGGGTCATGCCCTACTTATTTGGTGGTTCTCCCAGAGCCCAATGCAATGTCTTAAAGAGACAGTGCTTAATTGTTGTTTGAAAAGTGAGTTAAAGAGTGGACAGTGAGATGAGGAAAGGAAGGGAAGGGAAGGAGGAAAATACAACTACTTTTTATCACAGGGCATCTTATAGTGTTTATTTTTTTTAAATGATTTCAGGGTGCTAAGTCAATTTTCTTATCAATCTCCTTTTGAGAGAAAATTGCTGGTATATAATCTTAGCAACATGATTATACCTTTTGTGATGATCCAGCAGCCACACTTGACATGTGCTTCAGTCATTTCAGAAATAGCTATGTGTGGCCGAAACCGGTTTGGCTCAGTGGATAGAGCGTCGGCCTGCGGACTGAAAGGTCCCAGGTTCGATTCCGGTCAAGGGCATGTACCTGGGTTGCGGGCACATCCCCAGTGGGAGATGTGCAGGAGACAGCTGATCGATGTTTCTCTCTCATCGATGTTTCTAACTCTCTGTCTCTCTCCCTTCCTCTCTGTAAAAAATCAATAAAATATATTTTAAAAAAAAAAGAAATAGCTATGTGTGTAGCTCTGCCTAAAATGGTATAGTTAGGTGGACAACATCACCCTTTGTTAATAATCAATTATAGTATTATACTTCTGTAATAATAGCAATGATAGCTTGCAGTGTTTACAAAATTTACTTTCAAGGTAGTTATACCTTTGTCATCACCTCACCATAACCCTGTGAAGTCTTTCACAGCTTATGGAGCCATGGTTCAGGTAAGTAAGCAATGGGCTCAGGGAGACCAAGCTCCAGGTACAAACCCAAGACTCTCGATTCCTGGTCCAATGATCTTCCCATTCATTCAGTCTACTTCTTCAGGAAGAAAAATAATTTATTAGAGGAAATATATTTCAGAGTGTCTCTTTGTCTCTTCTCTCTCCATTTGTTTCTTTTAAATGCACACACACATTTTTGTCTCACTTTGCAGGAATCTGAATTTGTTCTGAAGTACAATTTGCCTCTACCAGTTTTAACCTTATTCATCTGGCCTTAGGTGGTCTCCTTATCATTTTGATAATGGTTATTAATGTGAGTCATGAGTGAGGTTGAGTGGTGTCTCATCCTGGCACTCCACCTGCCACCATGCTCCTATTATTAATTTTTTTAATTTTTATAATCCAATGGGAGTCTATATTTTCATTCTGACATGAGTTAACTTTTACTATACCTCACAGTCATTCTTCTCATACATCTGCCTGAGTTTTTGTTTTTGGTCTTTTCTTCACACTCCCAAAGTGAAAATCACAGTTTTGATATGTTTCTGGTTTGGATACTACCTAATCCCACCTCAACCACACAACTATGAAATTGAAATGGATATTTTATTACATGTATAAGCCCTCTCAGAATTAAAAAACTGTATGTAATATTTTTAAACCAGTTGAACAAGTTGGATTATTTTATTTCTTCCTCATTTATGTTTGAAAACCATCTTAGGATCTCTACTATCTTCCAACTCTACTGGAGTTGTAGAAGATAAAAAATGCACCTGGTGTCTGCAACTCAAATTAATCACACATTGGAAATGGTTGCAAGGGAGGCTAAGGAGGGAATAGAAGCAAGAAAGGAACATGTGATGAGTCATCTCATTAAGCAGCAGCTAATGACCAGCTTGCACTGCTAAATATCTCAAAGGAGTTGAGTAGATGCTTCCCAAAGTCAACCTCCAATAGTCTGGAAGTGAACACCCAAATAGTGGTTAAAGCTGATGGGAAAACTACTGCAGGCTTGAACACAACATAGTTGGAGGTACTCATACAGATCTGACTTAGACAGAGGGCTCAATGTGACCTTCTTCCCTAGACACAGCTCCTCCATATCATTTGTTTTTTTCAGTTCCAGCCAAAAGGTGGCCAACTTTTCTATAACACCTCAAGTCCACTCTGGTACCTCAAGGTACCACAACTTATTTTGGTTCAACAAAGAGTTATAGAGAGTCTACTGTGTGCCAAGCATGGTCTTAGGCACTGAGTATCAATAAGGTATAACCCTTGCCCTTGGGAGCACTCAATCCAACAGGGGAGACAGATATGTAACATCTGTGATTAGGGAGATATTCAAAATATATTAACTATTCTCATACTATAGACACCAACCAGTTAATAGGGATCTTGTTCAGTGCACATGGGCATGCCAGCCTCAGGCCAGCCCTGTATGTACCACATGATAAAACCGGTAGCAGAGGTCTCTAGTAGATGCCATGGGAACTCAGAAAACACTCAATTAACACTTAGCTCAAGCTACTACATGGTCAGAATCCTGGCCCTTTGAGAAGAATTGTTTAGACAAATAAAGTGAATAATAATAAAGATAATGACAAAATTATATATTTAATACATACCATGTACTAGCTCTGTGTTTAGAACTTTCCAAGAGTTACATTATTTGATTCTCACAGTATTACCTTTTAACAAATGAGGAAACTGGTTCTTAGTGATACCAAGTGAATTACCCAAGATCACACAGGGTTTAAACTGTAACAATCTAACTCCAAAAAGCTTGTACTTATCCCTGAAATTTGAGGTGTTGATGCTTCTGAGAGAGAGAGAGAGAGAGAGAGAGAGAGAGAGAGGATGTCAAATTTAAGGATACAGAGCGACTAAAAGAGCTATTCAGGAAAAATAAGTGGGTTTCTTATCATTTTCATACTGCAAAGGTGAATTGGGAATATTTTAGGTAAAGAGAGATTGGTGAAGTCCTTATTCAAAAGGCCAACCCCAGGTCAACATAAGTAAAGGTAAATAGCACGTAGGACAAAGCTAACAGTCACTTGTCTTAAGAACCCTTTAGAATGAAGGACAGGCAAAGGGAACGAGCCATTAGGTAAATATTGTTTAAAGTGTCCAGTGGGCATAAGAGACCCTCGTCACAACGCTGAAGAACCTTGCTAAAAAGGTTAAAATAAAGCTGTCTTCTGAAACATGCTTCTGGATCACAGAAACAGTCCCCTGGTATGCCTTCTATCAGTTTCATGGAAACAGCCTTTTGCATCTAAACAGCTGATCTGTTCCCACTGCCTGATCTACATGTAGAATCACATAATTTTCTCCTGTAGGCCTTTACAACCAAGGGTGGGGAAAGAGCTTTAATGTCAGTCCAGGAGAACTATAGCGTCACTTGGAGGCAAAATAGCAGAACAGAAAAAAATAATTTTCCAGAAGAATTTTTGAAAGATACTTTTCATACTGAAGTCCCTAAGTAATAAGATAAGGGTGAAAATGTTACCAACAGAACTGATTTTTCATGGTGCCCTTCTAAGAGTCCTATGTTCGCAGGATCACACGGGGAAGGAAATTTCTATCTGTGGATTTAACAACAATACAAAAGTAAGGAGCAAACAGCTTCCCCCACTCTCTTCTGTCCAAATGCAAAGATTTCTATTTGAAAAAGAGTAAGTCCAAAATGACAAGGTTAAGAGTATCACTGAGGAACAACTTACTGTTTAAAAAAAAAAAGTAATATTATCCAGAACAGCCAATTCAATATTGAAGTATCCCATTTCTGGGTTCATTGCTCACTTCTTCCTTCTATAAAAGCCAGAGAAAGGGACAGAATATATGCCAACCTGGGTGATGGCAATGAATGTTTACAAAAGATTTCTTTACTTCATTTAAACCTAGCAGTACTATTATTTTTATTTCACAGATGAGGAAACTATAATGTAATCAGGAGATTAAAAGGTTGAAATATCCAGAAAGACAGATTCAAGCCTTACTCAGGTCATCTGACTCTAAGTCTCACTTTCTTTTCGCTGTACTTTACCTAGATCTCTGAAGGCCAAAGCTAAAACCTTTCTGCAAGTTACATATCTAAGATAGTTTATATTTTAAAGGAAACTTTCAAGTATATTCAAGTGATTCCTAGATTTCTCAATGTCATATTACCAGACACAACAGCCACAGAGAGCAGGCAATATGTTTGCCCAGCCAGACCTCTCTGACCTTTGAAGTCACCCTCTGATGGCCACCTGGCTAATGAAGCAGAGTTTACCCACTGTGATCCAGGAGGCTTACATTTCATCTCCATTCAGCAATTTCAATGGCCTAGAAAATGGTTCTCAAATTAGCATTTAAAAGACGCCCCTAGGAGCTCTCAGGAATTCTGGTCCAATCGGTATGGGAAATAACACAGGGATCTGGATTTCTTAACAAGCACCTTCAAGTAATTCTGATGCAGGATGTTAGTGGATCTCCCAAAACTGGTAGGGATTGGGTAGAGGGTAAGGATCAGGTGAGAGAAGAGGAAGTGGCAGAGGTAGGCAGGGGATGGGTATGAAGTGCCCTCTAAGCTCTCCTCGGGGATTTAAACTTTATCCTAACAATACCGAGGAATAATTGAGGTTTTTCAGCAGGGGCATCACATAAGATATTTAGACTTAGGAAAGATCTTGATGGTGAAATACAGAGAATAAACTAGGCAGTGGTTCTCAACCTTCCTAATGCCGCGACCCTTTAATACAGTTCCTCATGTTGTGGTAACCCCCAATTTCATTGTTACAAATTGAACATAATTAAAGCATAGTGATTAATCACAAAAACAATATGTAATTATATATGTGCTTTCCGATGGTCTTAGGCGACCCCTGTGAAAGGGTCATTGGACCCCCCAAAGAGGTCGCGACCCACAGGTTGAGAACCGCTGAACTAGAGGGATCAAAGACCAGAGGCAGGGAGAGCAGTTGGAGGCTGTTACAGCCATTTGGGCAGGAGAGGCTGGGAGCTTGGACTACAATAATGGTGGTAGAGATGGAAAGACCTCAAGAAAAAAATTAACATACATGAAGAGGCAACACACAATGAAAGGGTTCAATGAAGTGGAAAAACATCTACCAGCAGAATGTCAACTGCTAGTAAGGGTCTATCAACAACCAGTCAGCATCACCCCAGAAATAGTCATCTGGGCCCCGGGGAGCATTCCTCGCCCAGAGGATTTCTTGATTGTGCAGCTTCCTTGACTCTGTCTTTTCAGGACACTTACTGTTCATCTTAACGGAGGGAATCTACTGCCTCCGATCATGAAAGGCTGTTGCTCAGTCCGGAATCCGGGCAATGACCACACTAACAGCAGCCATATTTTCTAGCAAAAGCCTCTCACAAGCAGTTTTATGATTCTCTATCATGGAAGTCCTTCCCAGCCAGCCCGTATTCCCTATGTCGCACCTTGTTTATGGGCTCAGGTGCTCTGCCCTTCATTATAGCATCGTCACTCAGTCTGCTATAAAGCTTTGGAATGAACCAACTCAGGTCCTGAGTCCAACATGAAATATATTCAGAGAAACCTTGGCGTGGGTGGCCACATTTGAGTCCCTGGATTCTGTGAACAGCCTCTCATGAGCAATGTAAATCTCATTTGTGGATATATATATACTGAATATATATATACTGGATAATGTATTTATTCTGTCTAATAATATTTTTAATCATATCATAAGCCACCTCCCTGAGGCTAGTACAAAAGGTCATAGGCTCAAATCCCACTGAGGTTGCCTCCTGATTAAATCCATTATATTTTTAGCCCACATGTATTCATGTGACTTTATTATTTTTCTAAGCAACATCAATCACAGTCTAATAAAGTGATGATCAGTTCTGCTGTATCCAGTTAAAGGAAGAAAATTACCAGACTAAAAAGGAAAGGCAGGGAAATTCATTGAAATTGCCAAATAAGAGTGAAGAGGCCAGTTTTAAGAGAGCCAGAAGCCCCATTCAGAGCAATTACTCTTATCTCTGGAGTGGGGCAAAGGCCTGCTTTCAAACCTCTACAAGTATCCCTAATGTGGAGGGCTAGGAACCACAGTCCTAGGAAACATAAGAGGTTTGATGAGGGTTTTTCATCATCCAAGAATCCAAATTTGACATGTTGTGTAACAAAGATTAATCCAAGCTACCTGTGCCCTCTTCCCCATATAAAATGTCTACTTCTCTCTTAGCTGAACTTTTAAGGAAAAAAAAATGATTGAAAGACCCTTTTATTTTTCATTTTGTGTTTCAGAAATGAATAGAGCTTTATTATTTATCTTTGAAAAACATAAATCAGACAATGTCATTTTTAGAAATGACTATAGCTTTGTTGCTTTTCTTCATCCTTTAAAAATATAAATCAGATCATGTCACCTCCCTGGAGGCTCACTCCTTACTAGGTAGAGGGACAAATGGAAGCCACATGATGTTAATTTAAATGTTTAAACTGATAGATAAAACCAATAACTTGTTAAAGAAAATATATTCCATATAGTTTTGCAAATGTATATGTATAGAAACAAAAATCAAAAGATATGTGTATAGATTTTACAGGATTAAAAGTTGGCAAAATATCAAAGATGACTGAATTTAATTATTATTACACACAGGTGAGTGTTCTCGTGATTGGCCAGCAATGCTTGCCTGAGCAATAAAATAAAGATATACATAGCTCATAAATTATTATTTATGAAATTAAATTTATGTTCTTACCTTTATTTCAGTAAAATCAATAATTAAAAAATTAAAAATCTTGTCATAATCAAGATTTTTACATAATTTGTGTTCTATTAAAACAATGTCAAATTAGATCCCCTTTCTTGGGTTATTTTAGTTCTTAGTTTTATTTTAATTAATTACAACTTGGAGAAACTTTCTCTTGCTAAGACAGTAACAACCAGAAAACTGGGAAAACAATTCGTAAAACAACATTTAGATTAAAAAATAAACCTCTTTTACTGCCATCACTTGTTTGCGAAGCCCATTTCTTTTAGGAATGACTTCATCTACCTTTGTAATTTACCAAATAAAGGTTTTCTTACAAAAAATAAAAATAAAATAAAAATAAACCTCAAATTTTACATATCATATTTAAATACTTAATGAAGTTGTACATATTTATTGTTGTTGCTGAAAGTATTACAAATATTTTAACTTTATCATATAAATTATCTTTTTATTACCATTTTCACAAAAAACAATAACTAGAACCTGAAGAACCTGTATGATGCGTGTATATGAGTGTTTGTGTGTGTACGCTTGTGTACACATGCACATGAGTGTGTAGTGTTTGTGTATGACGTATGTGGAGCCCACAAAAGCACAGAGCCCAGGACCAGGCCTCATCTTACTCGGTCTAAAGGAAAAACTGCTTCCCTTCTTATAACCCTTCAATGGCTTCCCTTAGAATTAAACCTAACTCCTCACCAAGGACCACGAGATCTTACTAGGTCTGGCTTCTGCCCAGCTCTGAGCCTCAATCAGCCTCCCCGCATGCCCTCACTCATTCTGTTCCAGCTACGGTGGTCTCTGGTCTGCTCCTGGGACATCACAACCTCCTTCCTGCTCAACAACTTGCATTGCTATTCCCTCTGCCCAGCACAGCTTACTGCCAACTCTACATGGCTGGGTTCTATGGGCCCTTTAGGTTTCAGCTTAAGGCAGACAGTATCTGGAGCAAGTAAAGGACAGGTTCCGGAGCTAAGCTCCCTGGGTTCAAATTTGGCTCACCATTGATCATCTGTGTGGTCCTGGGCCAGTCTCCAAGTGTCTCCTTCCTCATTTGTGGGAAGGAAACGATCCTACTTTCCCCTGGGTTACTGTGTGCATGAAATGAGTTCATCTAAATAAAACTCTTAGGCCAGGCCTAGCACAGGAAGCATCCAATAAATCATAGCTCAAGGGAGCAGAGAGGCTTTCCCTGACTGCTCAACCCACAGTAGTCTCCCATGCACACACACTACTTTTTTTTCTCATGGTATTTATCACTATCTAGAATTGCATTGTTTATTTTTATCACTGTTCATTGTCTGTCTCCTTCCTCTGGACGCAAGTTTTATGAGAACTAAGCCTTCGCTGAAAGTTTACTGCTATAGCCTCTTGTGTCTGGCACATAGTAAATATGCATTGAATGAATTCTCCTTTTTATTTTTAAAGACTGCCAACTTTAATCCAAATCAGAAATTACAGATTTGGGAAGAAAAAATGTACTCTCCTTTTCCAACTAACACTTCTCAAATTGTGCTTGTTTATGATAGGTTAAGAGGTGTGTGCACAGGGCTGTGGCATGCAGAAAGGTAAGTGCCAAAGGCAACAAACACAGAGGTCATGGTGCTGAAGACTGCCAGCCACTCTCCAACAATGAGAGAGATGTCTTCTAGCAGCCCCAAGAGAAGTGGAATCTTTGCATTAATCCAGTTGATTTAGTCAATGTGGACTTCCCACCTGGTCATTGCTTGTTGTTAATGAACAACCTACCTAGTAAGTGACTAAAAACATGTGCCTGGTACAGTGCAGAGTCATAAAGTCGGGAGGGAACTACTTCCTAAAGACAAAGCAAGAAACAGGGATCTTAATAGATCATCAAAATGTGTGAATAAACACCAACTATAGCAGGGATGCCACATGAAATCATGCCTCCTAAAATAAGTATAAAAATCCTGTTATCCTATACTTTAATCCATTTGTTTGCTATTGTCTTGCTTTCCCCCAGATTTCTTGAGAATGCATAACACTGGCATCAAGCCAGTGACAGTGAGAAAACAATGAATTCTAGCGCATTTGGGTCATCTTACAAAAGCTAAGGCTCAAGAATCCATGTAACTTGCCCATAAAGAAGTTGTTTGTTGCCTCTGCAATCAGACTTGGCGCAGAGCATTGAGCACTTGAACACCAATAACAGCAAATCCAAACTAAGCACATCTGAACACACGAATGTCTTTTAATTTAACAAATCTGAATGCTTTGATACTTGTGATTTATTATCTTCACTGGAGGCCACCTGAGGGGGGGGGGGCCTTCCTTTTTATTATCTTTTTTTTTAATTTTATTTTTTAAAAAATATATTTTATTGATTTTTTACAGCGAGGAAGGGAGAGAGATAGTTAGAAACATCAATGGGAGAGAAACATCGATCAGCCGCCTCCTGCACATCTCCTACTGGGGATGTGCCCGCAACCCAGGTACATGCCCTTGACCGGAATCGAACCTGGGACCTTTCAGTCCGCAGGCCAATGCTCTATCCACTGAGCCAAACCGGTTTCGGCATATCATTTTTAATTACAGTTGATTTTCTATATTATATTAATCTCAGGTGTGCAACATGGTAGTTAGACGTATAGGACTTACGAAGTGATCCCTAATTAGTCTAGGACCCACCTGGCACCATACATAGCTATCCCAATATTATTGACTATATTCCCTATGCTGTACTTTACATCTCCATGAGTATTCTGAAACTGCCAATTTGTACTTCTTAATCCCTTCACCTTTTTTACCCAGCCCACACAAAGATAGGCAGTAAACTCTCTGACATTGCACTTAGTAATACTTTTTGGATGTCTCCTCAAGCAAGGGAAACAAAAGAATAAAATAAACAAATGGGACCAGAAGGAAGCAGCACATGGACGATCTTTTTCCCTCCAGTCCAGAGCCAGTGTCTGGCTATCGTGTGCAGCTGGTCTTGCTCAAGCCGAGCCAGATTTCCCGGGGTGGCTCACAGAGAAACACAGGAAGTGATCTTCTCTGGATTACATCATCTCTCATGGAACTTTTATACGGAATCGTTGATTCCATAAGATTCTAAAGTCCACATAGAAAGCACTCACTTATTTTACATTTCTTCATTATTTTCTTAACTGGCTTTTCATGGTGTCTGTAAAATTGAGACATAAAGTCTTTCTCAATGCAGAAGCAAAAACAACCTAACTCTTTAAACTTCCTTTATTCAGAATCTTTACATAGAAAGAATGTCGATCTTGGCTAAGTATAAAATAATTTATCTATCATAGGTGAGATTATTCAATTTGATTAACTGTCTATTTATTTCTCTGTTGCTACCTTTCTTTCATAAGTATGTTCCATGGGCTCCCCTCAAAGCATGAAACCTGTCCTTCTGACACAAATAGGACCTCTGTACTAGCCACTGTTGCCAGTAAGGCCTCCCCAATGTCTCATTAGGGTTAGGCCTTCGGCAGCTGGTGCTGTCAATAATATTACTAGGTGAAACTCATGAAGTTCCATTTATGTATTCTTTTCTTTTCTTTTTTTTCTTTTTTTGGTCTAACCCCTCTAATCCAGGCATTTGCAAGCCAGCCATAACAGAAGTATACACTGAGCATTCTGCAGACATTAACTAATTCATTTGCTACACTTTTCCCTTTGGGGGTACTAGCATGTAATAGAATACCTGTCAGTATGCTCTTACAGAATTACAGGAGCATTTCTGACAGTATACTAGTATTGTGTCTTGATAATTGATTGAAACCACCTGGTTTCAGATAGCCTACTCTAGATAATACCTGAATGTGTTATTTTGAAAATTTTCAAAACATCAGAGAAATTGAAGGAATAGTATAACGATCATCCATTACCTTCCCTCTAGATTCACCAGTTTTAAATGTTTTCTCTCATTTGTTCTCTCTCAGTCGGTGTGTTTGTGTGGTGGGTGTACCATTTGAAAATAAATTGCAGACATCATGATACGTCAATCATAAGTATTTTAGCATTTACCTCTTAATAAGAAGAACATTCTCCTACCTAAGCAATACCATTATTGAACTCTTAAGTATTTAACTTTGATACACGATCATCAAACGTATAGTTGATGGTCAAACTTTTCTGATTGACGCAATAAAGTCCTTAGAGCAGTGGTTCTCAACCTTGGCTGCACATTAGAATCACCTAGGAATCTTTTTAAAATCCTGATTTCTGGGCCTCATCCTCTGGAAATTCTGTTTCTTTGTTATGGGGTGGGGTCACAACATTAGTAACGAAGAAACAGAATTTCCAGAGGATGAGGCCCAGAAATCAGGATTTTAAAAAGATTCCCAGGG
>NW_005871184.1:39256-65943 GCF_000147115.1 Myotis lucifugus | reverse complement strand
TGTGCAGCCAAGGTTGAGAACCACTGCCTTAGAGTGTTTTTTTCTTCTTTTAATCTAGGATCCAATCAAGGATGCTACATTGTATTTTGTTACCATGTCTTCCTAACTTCCTTTCATGTGGAACAGTTTTCTCCATTATCTCCCTCCCTCTCTGTCCCCCCACTTTTTGGGGGGTCTTTTATCACATTGATATTTCTTAAGAAGCCAGGTTATTTGTTTTGTAAGTGTTTTACAACCTGAATTTTGCAGATCATTTCCCTATGATTCAATTCAATTTAAACATTTTTGGAAAGATTTTGGCAACATTATGTGAGTGATGCTGTGTCATCCCCATTACATCACATTAGGATATAATATCTCATTATGAATGATGCTAAGTCTGATTGTTTCATTAAAAAGTTGGCCCTATTTTTTCATTGTAAAGATACTTTTGCCCTTTATAATAAAGAAAATAATAACTGACATTTTGAGATGATCTGAATTTATATGTACATATATATGTATGTATGTATGTATGTATGTATATATGAGGAAGGTGCAGAGATTTTTCTGTATACGGCCTCCCCCCACACATGTACAACCTCCCCAATTTCAACACCTTCCTCACCAGAATGGTACATTTGTTAAACCTGAGGAACCTACATTAACATAATCACCCAAAGTCCATAGTTTACATTACAGTTCATTCTGTACATTCCATAGGCTTAGACAAATGTGTCTACCATTATAGTATCATACAGAGGATTTCACTGCCTCAAAAGTCCTCTGTGTTCTGCCTATTCTTCCCTCCCTCCCCACTCGAGTTTTGCCTTTCCAGAATGTCATATAGTTGTAATCATACAGTATGTAGCCTTTTCAGATTGCCTTCTTTAATGTGGTGATCTGCATTTAAGATTCCTCCAAGTCTTTTTATGACTTGATAGCTCATTTCATTTTAGCACTTAATAATGTTGCCTTGTCTGTATGTACCAGTTGGAACTTAATGATTCTTTTAAAATTCAATGTTACAATCCATTATTTTATCTTTTTTTATGCTCATCTTTTCACAAATGTGGTCAGAGGGATCCCCTTAAAGCTGGTAAAATTTATAACTTTACTACATTGTTACATATTATAATTCATTATAAGTAAGCAGTTATGTTGCATTAAAATAATGGTTTAACCTCCAGTCCCTCATCATTGGTAAATTAGTAATATAACCCAAATGCTCCCCAGCCACTCATCCTCTGCAATCATCTTTTTTTTTTTATTCAAACAAAATAACTTATACTTTCACCCCACAAAAATTGTAGGAAATCTCCAGTATTTTCAAAGGTTTGGGGCAGTGAGTGGAAGGAAGTGTCCTCTAGTTCCCCCTCTCTTCTCATGGCCAGCCCAATTCCCCATCACCTCCCGCCAACCCAATGCCACTTGTGCGTGTTGCCATCCCTGCTGTATTTCCCGCAACTGTTGATTCAGTACTTTCTTCACTTCTCAAAACGTTGCCCTCAAGAGTAATCACAACACCAGAGAGGAAGTTACAATATTCCACGTCAGATATCAGTGCTCTAGGCCTCCTCTCAAGCTCCCTTCCTGGGCTGTTCATTGCTTTCATTCATTTTACTCCATCTACCATACCTCCTTTCTGCATTGTCTTCATCTCTAATACAAGCAGCAGGTATCATGAAAATGCAGTAACCACGCAAACACTTCATGTATAGTCTCAGTCTAGAGTCACTTAGCAGACAGCTTTGAAGTGCCCAATCAATAACATCGTTTCCTTCTTTACTTCAATCATCCTACCTATGTGTATCCTTTCAAACACCTTCCTGTCTCCTCACCTTGGCAACCCATCCTTGCATGATTCAGTAGAGGCCCTCCTGGCACCCTGTCTCTGGCTATTCCCAGATGGCCATCCCTCCTGGCTCTCTCCAACCTCAGGTTAAGACTCTTAGCAGCACTTGTTTTGGCCATCTGCTCCTATGGCCACCTGTCCTATGTTCCTCTCACTGTTCAGCAGATTGACAGCTGCACTGGACCCACTTCCTGCATACTGACCGTTGCACTTTCCGTTGGGACCTAATGATTCATCTGATTCTTTGCAGGACAGGAAGGGCTGTTGAATTAAAACTGCAATTATATGTCAGAATGTTCCAGCTCCCAAGAGGAGGAGGGACACGGGGAATATTATTCCTTCTAGGAAATACACATATAATGAATATATGGGCACAACTCCTTACTTCAAAAATCATACATATTCTCACACACACACTTTCTATTTATGTTACTCCCGCCTATAGCACCTAGAAGAGGGAAGTGAATACAAATTGCCATTAAAGAGATAAGGTAGTCAGCATTCTAACTTGCAGCTCCATTAAGTAGCACTTTCCTGAGTCATTGTGAATTTCTACCTCATTTGGTGCACATACCCTGCCTGGCTGGATGCCATAGCAGTGAGAACCTTCAGCCAAACAATTATAAGCACGACTAATGACCAGGAAACAGAGGTCAGGCCTCAGCCTTTGGCCTAAATTTCACTGGGCTGCAGTGATATAGATATAGATATAGATATAGATATAGATATAGATATAGATATAGATATAGATATAGATATAGATAGATAGATAGCCACTATTGACTAATTGTGAATCCATTTATTGTTAGGAGACTTTTAATAAGTAAATACAACCAAGGGGTTGAGGAGGGATTAATCAATAGTACCATTTGTGGTAGATAGAATAATAGAATAATGGCTATAGGAAAAAAGGTATCTATGTCCTAATTTCCAGAACCTGTGAATATGTTACCTCACATGACAAGAGGGACTTTGTTAAGGATCTTGAAATAGGTAGATTACCCTGGAGTATCCAGGTGGGCCCAATGTATCACAAGAGTCTTTAAAAGATGGAAGAGAGGGGCAGAAGGTTGGATCAGCGACCTGAAAATGTTAAATCATTGGACTTGAAAATGGAGAAAGGGGCCATGAGCCAAAGAATGTGGGTAGCCTCTAGGACAGTGATGGCGAACCTTTTGAGCTCGGCGTGTCAGCATTTTGAAAAACCCTAACTTAACTCTGGTGCCGTGTCACATATAGAAATTTTTTGATATTTGCAACCATAGTAAAACAAAGATTTATATTTTTGATATTTATTTTATATATTTAAATGCCATTTAACAAAGAAAAATCAACCAAAAAAATGAGTTCGCGTGTCACCTCTGACACGCGTATCATAGGTTCGCCATCACTGCTCTAGGAGCTTAAAAAGCAAGGAAAAGGATTCTCAGCTCCTCTGGAACCTCCAGAAGGAACACAGCCGCATTTTAGCCCAGTAAGACCCATTTCAGTTCTGATCTCCAGAATTGTAAGATAATAAATTTGTCTTAAGTCACTAAATCTGTGGTAATTTGTCAGTGTATCAATGGGAAACTAATGCACCCTCCTTCCCCAATTGAGTCCTAAACAAATTAGGAGAAAGGCAAGGAATAGGATAGAAAGACATCACCTGCATTGCTGATAAAGCCGCCGGTAGAAAATGTGACTCTGTTATATAATAATGAGGCCTCCCAAACCAAACCCCAGACTAGACAGACTTTACCACCAGCCAGTGCCACCTGGGACGCACCACCAGAACATGCAGAGGGAAGCACAAGACAGGCTTTTGCTTGGCAACTGGACTTCAAAGAGAAAAAGAGGAAGGGATAAAACTGGGCATCCCCAGAGTCTCATCTCAAATGCCCCCGTCAGATAATTCACTCTTCTCCCCTGAGGGAAAGTAAGGGAGGAAGAAGACCAAAGCTAATGGATATCCTTCTGTGTGGAAATGAGAGGGAAAGGAAATAAAGTTTTAATTTACTGCACATCCCAGATACTTCCCAGGACATATTACTCCCTGGGTCATACATTATTCAGAGGGATATTACATTAGAGGTGTTAAGTTCATTGCTCTGGAGTCCATTGGCCTGAATCCACATTCTTGCTTCATCATATTCTAGCAAGTTGCTTACTTACTCTCTTTGTGCCTCAGTTTCCTCATCAGTTAAAAAAGGCAAGGAGAACAAGAAGAGGATTATGATACCTAATGATATTTCATAATTTTGCTGTGAGAATTAAACAAAATAATGGATGTCAAGTACCTAGCACGTTGTCTGGCATATAGCATGCATTCAAAAAATACTATTATTTGTCTAAGTACTGCTTCTCCATTTTTCCATATGTTGTACAAATATTTTTATTTAAGAACTAAAGAATTATTACAGAGATTATGGGACTTATATTAGATCAGTGGTTCTGAACCAGGGATTGTCCTCTGGGGGACATTTGGCAATATCAGGAGATATTTTTGGTTGTCACTATTGGGGAGTTCTGCTAGCATCTAAGGGTTGGGGCCATTGACGCTGCTAAACACCCTAAAATGCATAGGGCAACCACCACAAAAAGAGTTAATCAGCCCAAAATGTTAGTAGTGCCAAGGTTAAGAAACTATATTAGAAATCATTGGAATTGAGTTGCATAACAAAAAGAATGTTTTTATTTATATTCTATTTATTAGATAGATATATATAATGTATAAATCAAATTCTAAGACACACTTATGTAGCCCTGAGATAAAGTGAGAGGAGGGTGGGACAGGTAAATTTTTTTTTCAATTAGCAATAATCTTGCCTCTGATAAACCTCATTGGCTATGATACTGACACTGTGCACAGCTGGAACAGGTAATTAAAAGATAATCTTTTGTTGGGTTTTCTTTTTCCTTGATTCTTTCCTTCTTTCTTTTTTTCCTTCCTGCTTTTCTTTCTTTTTCTCTCTTTTTCTTTCTTTCTTATTTTATTAAAGAATAAGGATGTTCTTTTTAATATGTTTTCTAAAGAGTCAGAATTCAACCCTAGTGTCCTACTCCCACATCTAATTATGAATATTTTTAAAGTTCCCCCATTATAATGCTCTTTTCTCCTCCACAGCTGGCTATGGAAATTCTGTCAAATGAAGGTTTCCAGCATATGTCTATAGAGAGCCTCAGATGAGTATGTGCAATCAGTTTAATACGTTTTTTCATCATATATTTTCTCAATCAATAGAGATAAAAAATATTCCTATAATCTGTGGTATGAGTGTCTCCTTGAAATTTTGAATATGATCCTGGAGAAGGCTAGGAATCTTTTTCAATACGTTAAATGTAATTAAATTATTGTCTTTCTTAGATTCCTTTATGGCCTCCTGCCATATCCCACCACCATCCTCAAAACGCCAAATAATTTGAAATCTTGCAGTGGAAAAATCTTTGGGTAACTTCCTTTCAATGTGACCTATTTAGCATAGCTGAGAGACAACCCTCATTCTCCTGTGCTTAATTCTGAATCGTCTCCTCACCCCCGCCCCAAATGACTCATCTATAAATCTTAGCATAGTGTCCTACCTGGTCTAAGTGGACAATTTGCTACCTCATTTGGTGCATTAATCTGCCATGGCAGTGAGACCCTTTAGCCAAACAATTACAAGCAACACTAATGACCAGGAATCTGAGAATGAGTAGCTAGCAAAGGCCACCCTACTTCCTGAGCACATGATTGTATGAACTGATATACACGGAGACTTTGGTTTTATTACCTGAAGGAGAAAGAGAAGGAGGAGGAGATGGTTACATGAGAATACACAATTATAAGCTTAAATAATAGGGCTTGTTAATTCAACTAACAAGAAGTTTAGAGGCAGAGCAATTCCAGTATTGGAGTAGTAGCTCAAAGGCGTTATTAAGGACACATGGTTTCTTCCATCTTTTCTACCAGTCTCAGCTAGTTGGCCCTTGATGTCAAATTTTTTCCTTCATGGTTCAAGACCACAACATCACGGTCACATCCGAAGGCAAAAGAAAAAGACAGTTTCTTCTTGCCCATCTTTTATTACTAAGAGGATAATATTTCCCAGAAGTCTCTCCCTGGGAACTTCCCCAGAAGTTTCTCTCAGGGACCACTGACAAGGATAGATCACATGGCCATGTTCAAGCTACAAGGAGGCAGGGACAATACACACTGGAATTTTTCATCTCTACAGTGAAAAATAGGCACTTCCAGCAAAGAATGAGGTACCGACCCCAGTGAGAGACAGGAGTAGGGAAAACAGTGAGTGCTTCCCACCCTGACCCTGGAACCAGGAATGGCCCCCTAAGATAGGCTGTAAGTGCAAGCTGATGGGCATATATAGACTTTAAAATCACATCTACTCTTGCTCTCATACCTACATTAGTTCCAATTTCTCTCCCA
The DNA here is from genome assembly GCF_000147115.1 of Myotis lucifugus. NCBI lineage: Eukaryota > Metazoa > Chordata > Mammalia > Chiroptera > Vespertilionidae > Myotis > Myotis lucifugus. The sequence continues at coordinate 59,704 of NW_005871184.1, read as the reverse complement.
AACCCATTGCTACCTTTCAATTCGATGATTCCCTAAGATCCTTATGGAGTGAATTCTCTTTGTGTGTTTTTTTTTTCAAGGCAAATCAGTGTACAAAAAGAGAAAACACTAATAAGCAAATATTAAAAAATGTAAGTGATACCACTTGAGATACTATCAATGCTAATAGTTTGGTGTATATTTCTTTAAACATTCTTATATCAACATATACACATACATTTTTACCAGGTATTTTTCTTACAGCATTTTCCTCCATTGCAACACATATAAGAACACAAAACAAATTACTGTGCTTAACTGTAAACGTTGAACATGAAAAGCAAATGGAACTATTTATAAAGTAGCCAATGCCAACTGATAAACAAAGATAATAGGAAAAAGAAATAGCTTGGAATAGTGTCAATTCGAAGTTAATTCGTCACATTTATATATCAGTAAATGTGAAGCTACATAGTATTTGGCTGAAATGGGATGTTTGGTGAAATTAATTTCCAGCCCAACATTTGAAATAAGAACACCATTAGCTTTCCATGCATATCCAGGTCTGCTTTGACTATTACAGGCATAAATCATTTCTTCTATACCCTGTTGTGAATAAAGCTGTAGTGATAAAAGAATTTAGTGTGTAAAATGTTCCAGTTCACAAAAATATTCACATAAATAGCAACTTCATCTTTCAGAGCTTTCTTTGAGCTTGTATCACTAGTAACATGTTCATTTTCTTCTACAAAGTCATTTCTTGAATAGCAAATATAATAATTTTAAATTAATTAGCATCCCAGAAACATTTTCCTTGCACTTATGGGAAATATTTGCCCACATCTCACACATCACAGGCATCCTTAATAGAGTAATTTTGACCAGCCATCATGACGCTGACCTTTTGATGCAGCTGTTTGGCCACGAAGATGTGTTGATGCTGCTTAAATTCCAGTTCTGCCATTTACTAGATGTTTTCTTGTGAGATACAACTTAACCCTTATAGTTTCCACTTCCTCACTTGTAGAATGGAAATAATAAAATACCTGCCTCACAGGCTTGTGGCAAGGATTAAATAAAACATTAAGTGCTTGTGTAATGCCTGGGGTATAGTTGCTCACTAAATAGTAGCAATGACAAAATTAGTGATGGTGGTATTGATGATGGTGATGTGAAGATGCGGCAAGAGCATGTGCTAAGTAGGACTAAGATAATGCACTCCCTTATCCGAGGGTCTAATACATGGGTTCCTAGGTAAAAATATGTTCAATAACCTTAATTTTGAACTTCCAGAATTAAGTTAAGGAAATTAAATTTACATAAACTGCAGCATCAAAGGAACTTAGAAATAAGAGTACAATCAGGTACTCAATAGTGACACTTATTGATCAAATATGATGCCACAGACCAGGTGTACTTTTCACATCTCCTTCCTCAACTTAATGAATGGATTGTTTTTTAATGTACTGGTGACTCACCTCTGCCAGGTATCTTGCTAGGTGCTCCTGTTTTTGCCTTGGTATGCCAAAAATTCTAGACACTACTGATAAAGCATCAGAGCATGCCCATTGGTAAAAGAAATGTTGATGGCATAGAGGTGGGCATATAGAAAGGGAAAAAATTAGTTGTGAGGAAGAGACTGTAGTTTGATAAACGCTACAAACTGATGCACTAAAACAAAGATTAAATAAGGAGCAACTACTGTTCCCAGAAACCCTGTGAAAACATTACCATCAGTATACACTGAGTGTTAAGAACATATGTGCTGCTTAAAAAGCTTCTTCAGAAGCAGGTGGGAACTTTACCTGTACAGGTAAAACTTGCTGTTGTAGCATGTCCTGGTAAGGAAGACAACGGAGTAGAACACTTTTGTTGATTCTGCAGGGCTACTTTTCTACTGCTATGTCTCCCCGTCTCCACTCCACACTGCTGGCACTACAGAGAACAGAGAAGAAAAACAGCCATGTATTTCTTAAATTAAACACAACAAACATTAAGTCAGAGGGTAAAGAGAAAATAATTATCTCGAGAGGCAGGGATTTGTTAATCTCGTGTGAAATTGTACAGCTTAAGAAAGAAGGTGCAACTACAAATTATCACTCCATGAAAAAGAACATGAAAGCAGCCAATAATTCGGATCTATTGATTACATTTAAAGTTCCTTTTTCCCTAAAATCCCTCTCTAAGATCATCTTCAATGTGATTTATCTGGCATGTGAATCCTGTTGTATCCATGATCAATGCATATGCAAGTGGATACAAAATGTTTAACCAGCAGCTAATGGAAAAACATTTGTCCACAGTATTTTGAAATATAATCTATTGATGTACATTGGGCACTCTTGTCCACAAATGCAGGTCTGGTAGGCTTAGTAGAAGGGTATAGGTGGAAATTTGATTTGGGCTCAGTGTAACCATTTAGCATATGTCCATTTGCCTCCTGTACTAGTATCATGTCCTATGCAACAGATGAGGCAGTGTGGGACTGAGAACCAAAGAATGATCATGGCTTATATTAGTGTCCCACAAACACCACTTTGAAAAAGTGTTAACAATCATTTTTTTCAGAGAAATTTAAAGTTTTGCATTTGGGTAAGCCTACTTTGTTTTTGAAATAGGTTGTAAATTCTCAAAGGGAATTTTGACCCTTGGCATTCTTGCCTACAATTGTCAGGTTAAGGTAATATTAAATTTGAATTAATACATTTACAAATTTCAGACTGAGAATTTATATGGTGACTTAAAAGTTTTTCAAATCAAGATTCAGTAAAGAAGCTTTTCAAAAACTAAGTTTGATAAGTGAATGAGCACAAACCCATGTGTGCACACACACACACACACACACACCCATGCACAGTCACTCAACATCAACCACAGACTGATCAGTTCTCTCCAGCACAGGACCCCTGTCAAAAAGAAGGAAATAGCCCAGCCAGTGTGACTCAGTGGTTGAGCATCAACCTATGAACCAGGAGGACACAGTTCAATTCCTGGTCAGGGCACATGCACGGGTTGGGGGCTGGATCCCCAGTAGGGGGTGCGTAGGAGGCAGGCCATCAATGATTCTCTCTCATCATTGGTGTTTCCATCTCTCTCTTCTTCTCCTTTCCTCTCTGAAATAAATAAAAATAGCCCTAGCTGATTTGGCTCAGTGGATAGAGCATCGGCCTGTGGAGTAAAGTGTCCTGGGTTCGATTCCAGTCAAGGACACACGCCTGGGTTGTGGGCTCAATCCCCAATAGGGGGTGTGCAAGAGGCAGCCAGTCAATGATTCTCTCTCATCATTGATGTTTCTATCTCTCTCTCCCTCTCCCTTCCTCTCTGAAATTAATATATATATATCCCTAGCCCCAGGCCCTGGTCAAGGTTCATACAGAAGGCAACCAATCCATGTGTTTTTCTCACATCGATATTTCTCTCTGTGTCTCTTCTACTTTCTCTAAAATTCAATGGAAAAAATCCTTGGGTGAAGATTAAAAAATAAATAAAGAAATGTTTAAAAAAATTTAAATGTATATACAAATAAATAAATATATAAATAAATACTGAATAAAATGAAGGAAATAGAGGAGACATGGAGGAAAGATGGGATGAAGGGAAGAAAGAAAAAAGAGAAAAAAGATGGAAAGAAGTTTACACATGCAAACATAAACTTCCAAAAAATAAAAATCCTGAAAAATTAAGTATGAATCAAATTTCAGAAAATCACTCACTTCATATAGATTTATAGCATTATTTCAGAAATGCCCTACCTGATTTATTATTGGATTTCAATATCTCAAAGCTTTTATTGCATCACCCTCTCCCTTCAACCTCCTTAATCAATCCCCTCTCATCTAACTCTAATATATTTTACTTAAATACCCTTTGCTCTGTAAAAGGTTTCCCTGACCCTACTCTGCTCTCAGCTGGGTTGGGTACCCTTCCCATGTGCTCATAATATGCTGTAATTTTCCACCTTAACATTTACCATGTCATATTGCAATTGCACATTTATGTGGATCCCACTACTCTTTAAGCTCCTGCCTATCTATCTTGTTCATTGTGTTTTGTAACATACAAAGTCATCAATCTATCATCAGGTGAGTACTGATGGGCATCTATTATTTTTGCCTGGCCAGCATCCAATCCTTCTCTTTGCAATATCTTCTTATGTGACATTATTTTTATCTTAGATTTAGCCTTGACTAAAAATCTACCCATAGGCTTTTTACTGAAATAAAACAACATATTCCCTCTTTTTCTTACACCAGATTGAGTTGGGTTTTCAACTTCCAACTGAAACAATTCTAACATATAGAGATACTAGTTCCTGGCAATGGGGCGTTGCCACTCATTCGTGAGTGAATGCAGAATGAACTTTTTCTCTTCTGCCTCCAAGTGAGAGCCATGACTGAGTCCATTAATCTGAGGGCTGGCACAGGAGCAGGCTGGGAAGCCTGGAACAACAGACACAAGGCACAGGGGCTTGAAGGGCATGTGAAAAATACATAAGCCACTGGAAACAAGTTTCCCAGCCTCGTCACTTGGCATGGGAATCGCCATGCCCTTCCCACAAAATGCAGACCCTTGATGATGATGGAAGAAGGGGATCAAATAGTTCAGCTTCAGGGAGAGACTGATAGGTATTTTTAGGAGTGAATGGAAGTCATTAGGACTGTGACATCCCTGGTGCAGCCCGGTCACGGAGCTGCCTGTGTGCCTTTGATGCTGGCATGGTACAGCTGCTCCTACGTGTTTGCTCTGACAGCTGATCCTCTCCCACAAGCATTTATAAGTTGCAAATGCCTAATTCTCCCCAGGCAGCCTAGAACCTTTGGACCTGTCATTTTTCCACTCACATCAGTGGCGATTTTCTTGTCTCTCCCTTACAGTTCCATAGTGTTCTAAAACTCTACATGATTAAGAGATTTCCAACACTAGTGATGTGTTGCATGACTTATTAAGTAATTTAATAGTCTAAACTTCATTTTACATTCAAAGAAATGGGGTGAGCACAAAGAAAATGGACCTTCCTGGATCCCCCTGTGGCTATGGTTGCTGATGGCTTTCCAGGGGAACACCTGCATGTTGACTACAGCCAGGATTTGTGACAGAAACAATTATCTGAGCACTTGGACTTGGCATACATCAAACACAGTCTTGCCAAATATAAAAACGCATTCCTTCCCAATTGCTTTCTGCATGTAGACAGAGGGGTGGGCAAAGCAGGGGCTGACTGAAGTCTCTGAGATCAGGAGCCACTGATTTCTGATCAGGACCAAATCCGGGAGTGCTACGGTTTTCAAATCGCCTTCTTCAACCTCTTTTCCCTCACATATGGGTCTGGCAAGAGTCTGCCGAGGACTCTGAAGTAGTTAACTGATTATTTCTTACCTCCAGGAATATTTTTATTGAAGGTAATAATAACTACTTGCTCTTTTCTCATTTTTTAATGAACTAAGTTTTTAGGGAAATATATTGGATAAGGGTTTTAGCAAATTTTTATTATTTTTAACATGATCTATGTAGGATTAGATATTATCTGAGTCCTGAATTTTAAAAAAATTTGGTGATGGCTATTCCAACGTATTTCTCAGTCCTATAACTTCTGGCATCAGGGTGAAACTTTGGAACGAAAACAAATTCTTCCTAAATGGTGTGGCCTCTCTATTTAATTCATTGCTGGCTTTGCTTTTATCTCTTTATCTACCACATTCCTACTAAAAATACAAAAACTATACTAGATAAAACTCAAAACATGTCCAAAATATAAATAAACATGTACATTTTTCTCTATTATAAGCCAAGTCTCATTATAGTCAGTGACAGAAACCCAAGTCAAACTAGGTTCAGGAAAAGCAAAATATATGAGCTCAGGCACTCAGGCTGGGCAGCCAGGAAGGCACCGGTGGCTTAAACAACAGGCATTTATTTTCTCACAGTTCCAGAGACTGAAAGTCCCAGATCAGGGCACCAGCATGATTGAGTTCTGATGAAAGCTCACTACCTTGCTTGCAAACTGCCACGGTCACATTCTCACTCTGTCCTCACATGGTCTTTCCTCAGTGTGTACGCATGGAGAGAGAGAGAAATCTCTCTCTTCTTCTTATAAGGGCACAAATCTCATGTTGAGAATCCCATCATTATGCCCTCATCTAAACCTAATCATTGCCCAAGGACTGTACCTCCAAATATTATCACATTGAGGGTTAGGACTTCATGTGATTTGGGAGGACACTAATATATTCTCTCTCTCTCTCTCTCTCTCTCTCTCTCTCTCTCTCTCTCTCTCTCTCTCCCAAATACACACACTCACACACAGTCACACACACTTCTACCAATGCCTACCTTTCAGTCTCATTTTCTCCTATCCCAGCTTGACAAGACACCTGACTACTGAACCCTCCAAAGTCTCCTAGCTCTATTCCCCGATTGGAAAAGCTAGCTACTCTCACTGGTCCCATGTTTAAAACCCTGGAGAAGGGCCTTGTTTGGTCCAGCTTGGCTCTGATGTGCATTCCTGGAAAGTGGCCAAGAAGATGGCACCACCCATTCAACCAAAGGGCTCAGACAGGAAGGAGCACCCATAAAGCAGGTTTACAACTCATGTTTATAAAGATTCATTAGAACATCCTAGTGATCAACATTAAGTAAAAATAGCAAGATATTAAGCATATGTATGGTGTGATAACCATGTTATAAAAATGTAAACTTGATAAGTACTTGATGAGAGCAGAAACTTTACCTTATTCCTCACTTTATCTGAGCATAGGCTTGGCACATAACAGATGCTCAATGAATACTTGTTAAGTGAATAAATGCAATAAAGCAAACAGAGAACAATGATAGAAACTAATACACCAAATTCTAAAAGCAATAATCTCTCAATGTGAGATTACAGAAAATTAAAATTTTGTCCTAAATCTACTTTATTTTTAAACTAGAGGCCTGGTGCACAAAATTTGTGCATGGGGGTTGGGGGCGTTCCCTAAGCCTGGCCTGCACCCTCTCCAATCCAGGACCCCTCGGGGGATGTCCAACTGCCGGTTTAGGACCGATCAGGCCTAAACCAGCAGTCGGACATCCCTCTCGAAATCTGGGACCACTGGCTCCTAACCACTTGTCTGTTTGCCTGCCTGCCTGATCACCCCCAACCACCTCTGCCTGCCCGCCTGATCACCCCCTAACTGCTCCCCCCTGCCAGCCTGATTGCCTCTAACCGCCTCTGCCTCAGCCCCTGCCACTGTGGCTTTGTCCAGAAGGACATCCGGAAGATGTCTGGTCTAATTAGTATATTACCCTTTTATTAGTATAGATATTCTATAGTAAGCCTGTGGTAGTTTTAAAATGAGAAGAGCAATGTTACTTTTAAATAAGCTTTATAAGAAATTGAGTATTCTGTATTTTGATGGGAAGAAAAATTGAAATGTTGTCAAGTTCCCTTGACAGCAATCAGCAGTTTTTCCCTAAGAGACTCTGGAGGCAGCAAAATGCAGGCTCTGCCTCCTCCACCCCAAAGCAGGTCACCCAGAGGGTGTGGGGTCTCCTGGGAAGAAAGCGTGTTCAAAGCTGTCCTCCCTGACATTCAGATAACAGAGGCAGGACTCTGGCTCCCGGGCCTACTCTGGTGGAACAGCTCCCTAAGGCAGCATCCAGGGTTGTTTCCGGCTCCCCAGTGGCAGCTGCCAAAAAAGCAAAACACTGAAAAGCACTGAGTCCTAACTGATGAGAAGCTACTGGCCTAGCCATTGTGAAAGAAGTCAGCTTGTTCACCCAAAGAACTGGGAGCTTAGCGGGATCTTGGAGATCCCCTAGTCCACCCCTCGTTTTACTGGAAAGAAAACTGAAGGGTGGAGAGGTAAAGCAACTTTTGGAACGTGAACCAACTGAACTTTAGTTTCCTCGTCCGTCCAAAACCTGAATACGACCGGCCTTAGTGTACTCAATTTAAGATTCGTTCATCTCAGCACCCTAGAGACACACAAACCCAAAGGCCTTGAAGAATGTCACTTTTGTGTGACAGGAAGCAAAGGAAATGTGTATTTCACTGGCAGAGAGCACAGAGTTCCGAAAAACCTCTTTTGCATCTCTCTCTTCTTGCAGCCCTGTGCCTGACCGTATTGCAATTCATCTTCTGCACACCTCAAAATCCCCAGCCCATCTAGCTTTTCTCCACTGTGGCCAGCGTTTCTTCCCCACTCGGAGATATTTTTCCCCAGGTATCTGCATGCTTTATGGTGCAACTCAATGTGGCCTCTCCAATTCTCCCTCCGCTTCTCACCTATCAGCACAACGAAGCACAAATTGCTGCCCAAACAATCAAAACAAACCCACTGCCCCCCCAAAATGTTAAACATGTATAATTTATGAATGAGGCTTTCTTTTATTTGTACACAGGTGGTAACAATATATACTTCACAGAGCTGTCTGTGAGAAATGAACAAGGTAGCCTAAGTGAAGCGCTTAGCACATCATGGGCGCTCAATAATGGCACCTTGCTTCCCTCTTCCTTGGACACAACAGGCTTGGCCAGTAAGTCCAACTACAGGAAAGTAAATGAAAGCTGCCAACCCTAAAGGCACTTCTACTTCCCTTAGGGAGTGGTCCTAGGCAAAACTGCAACCTGATTGTAGCATTTTTAACATTCAAACGCCTCACCACCCCACCTCTACCCATTTACTACCTCCCTGGCCCCTCCCCATCTTCCCAATTTTTTCTCCCATTTTCTTAAAGTCTCTGTAGAATGGCTGGCAAACAGGACTTAGGAGATGTTATGAAGTACAGCCTCGGAGCTCAACCCCTGACCTCCACCCAGCTTCCCTGTCATAAACTCTCAGAGACCCATATACTCTTCACAGTACTCACAACTGTAATCCTGTTGGTATAATTGCTTGTCTCCTCTGACAGGATGCAAACACCGAGAACACAGAAACCACAGTGTCTTATTATTTGCCATGATTATGCCTTATGGTTATGTGCTATCATAGTGTCTGGCACAGGAAGGAGAAAAGGGAGGGAGAGAGGATGGGTAATCTCACAAAGAGACCATTCCACCCAAAGAAATTTGAACTCACTTTGCTTTATGTCCTGCTCCTGACCTTCTAAACATTTCTGAGACATAAAAGGGCCATTAATTCCAGCCTAAATCATCTACTCCACCTCCTCACCTGTTATCCATCCAACTGCTTCCACCACTTTGTTTCTGGTGGTACACAGCTAGCTACCTTTACAGATATATGCATGTCAGAGGCAGGGGGCATTATATGAATTGAGAATCAGTTCGAGGCATCCTGATGCCTTTGGTTGCTCTGCCATGCTACTCAGCCATCCTCTCTCACAGCTCTGCCTTCCTCTATGACCCTCCCTTTCAGAATCCCTACCACCTCCCACCCTCAAGATTTCCATCTCCTTCTTTATGCAGAGGAATTCCTATCTCCTCGGTCTCTGGGGTATAAACTCTTACTGAGGGGCAGCGGAGAGATAGCACATCCAAGACTATGCCAAATCTTTGAAATCACAGCTCGCAAGGGTTAACGAAGTTGTTAGTCCAGGAGTTGTCCTTCCTCCCCAGCATCTCTCGGCAGAGACCAAGACACTGTTTCCAGTCTCAGTGACAGTTATCCAGCTCATCTTCCTTTGCTCAGCCAGCCCTACTCTTCCTTTAATACTTACTGTGTCAACATCTTTTTCTCTCATGAGAAATTTTAACCCTTTGTTAAAATTTTCCTCTTACAAATACACATACATGGCTTTCCATAAATGCATAGGTGTGAACATACTAGAGTTGTTTCTAGTACAATGTTTTAACTTTTTCTTTCCCTATTTTATGTGGTTTTCTCTCTCCCTGCCTCCCTCATCGTTATTCACATTAACTACCTAGGATATTTATCTATAGACACTTCTCTTCATGCTTCTATAATTATATGAAAACATCTGTTTACATATAAACACGAGGCAGTGAATGCATTTTTGTTTTGTAAGGATGAGATCATATTTTACAGACTTTCCTGTATCTTACTTTTCTCATGCAACAATAATTCATGGAAATGCCTTCCAATCACCTGGCATGGGCCTCATCCTTTTTGTTTAATGGATGCATAATATGACATGGGATGAACGTTCCACAATGTATTTACCGTTCTCTTATTGACAGGCATTCATTTTCTCCCAGTTTTTGAGCAACTAATCCTTGAACATATATTCTTAAGTCCTGGGGCTTTTCCTTTAAATGGTTTCTCAGAAGTATGATTTGCTAGGTGGGGAGATATATGTATTTTTATTTTTAATAGCTATTTCTAGTTTATCTTCCAAAAGACTATAATAATTCACATTTCCATCCGCAGAGCATGAGATGGCTCTTTTCCCTGCATGCCCACCAGCAATGGATATCACTCTTAAAGTCCTGGCCTTCTGTTAGGTGTAAAGCTATTTCCTGTTACTTTAATTTGCATTTCCTTGGCCTCTAGTGAGTTTAAGCATCTTCATTTTTTCATGAATTGCCTCTTACCATCCTTTACCCATTTCCCACTGAGTGTTATCTTCTTGTCAATCTGTAAAAGTTCTTTTTCCATTAACCCTCTGTACATACTCTATATTTTTCCAAATCAATTTTTTATTTAGACTTTTATAGTGTCTTTTGTCATACAAAAGCCTTTTTCTTTTTCAATTTTAAACTTGGAAATACAGCAAAAGAATTCTGCACGTCCTCTCATTGTAGAGCATTGTTTAACAGTCCCATTAAAGGATTATTCTATTCTCTGTGTCCCAAAGACAAGGAACTCTATCATTTTTTATTATCAAATTTAATGAGGCAACATAGATTTCAGGTGTACAGCTTTATAATATGATACCTGTATACTCAATTTTGTGCTGACCAATCAAAATATAATCTCCTTCCCTCACCATTTATTTGACCTTTATACTCTTCATACTCCCCCCACCCCTTCTGGTAACAACCATTCTGTTGTCTGTATCTATGAGTTTGTTTTTGTTTGTTCATTTGTTGCATTTTGTTTTATATGCGCAAAATCATATGGTTCTTGTCTTTTTCTGTGTAACTTATTTCACCTATCATAACACTCTCAAGATTCATCCATATTGTCCCAAATGGCAGACGCATGATTTTTATTTGCTATTTACTATTGATTAGAACCCAGAGTCTATGACTTTTCATGTTAACTTATAGGTTTTTCTCTAATAGAGATGCAAATTATTTCTGTCCAATAGAGAAAAATAAGTCACAGTTTTATTTCCCTGTAGCCAGTGTTGGCTCTAACATTGTAAGCTTGTTCCAGCCTGCCTTTCCCAACTAGTTGTATAAATCTCTGTTCTCCAAACACTTTGAACCAGTTTTGTCATCCTGCTGGTTCCCTCATTAATGAACTTAATAAATCTTTGACTTGTGTGCATTGTATATTCATATGAGAGTCGTGTTTTTAACTTTTTAAAAAATTATACTTTGACACTAGATTGTTTTAATATAATGTGAGAGAGGTTTAACTTTAATTTCCTTCACATGGTTGGTTGTGTCAGCTCTATTTATTAAATAATCTATTCTTCCCCCATGTAAGTAGCAATACTTTATTTTTGCCATGTCTAGAATAAAATGGCATATAGTAGCTATACAATAAATATGCTTTGATGAGTACTGCATATTATCATATATACTGGGTTCTACTCGGTTCTCTGTTCAGGTCTTCTGAGCTATTAGTCTATTCACTTGCCAATACCATTGACTTGTTTACTGTGGCATTATTGTATGGCCTGATGCTTAAGACATTTATTTAGTTTTCTCTTTCTAAATTCTCTTCTATTCATGAGTATTTATCCTTCCATATAAACTTGAAGAACATTTTATCCAATTCTAAAAAGAAAAACCCTTTGAAATTTTACTGAGAATTGTGGATTTATCTATTAGTTTTGATAAAATTGATATTTTGTTACGTTAAGCCCTTCTATCCTAGCATATACTGTATCTTTCCAATTGTTAAGCTCTTGCTTTATGTCTTTCAATAACAATTTTATGGTTGTCTTTATGTAGGTCCTGTATCTTGGCATCTTTATTGCTATGTATATGTTAGATGTTGTTGCTATATCAACCGTAGGACATGTTTTTCACATTTCCATTTTTAGGTGACTTTTGAAACTTTATCTTGCTTACAAATGCTTTACAAAATCTCATTATTTTTAATAGTTCATATTATTTCACATTGGTTTGATCTTTCTCTGGTCCCAAAGTGCTTTTAGAGTAAAAACAAACCAAGAGCCGACATTCCTTTTCTACCTATAAGCATTTACTGACAACATTTAGCACACTCCTTTTTCCCCTTGTACTCTATTACTTGCTGTAAACATGCTTATTTTTGGCTGTTTCAGCTCTACTCAAAAGAAAAGGATGAGCCCTACAGGAATGCCATGCATGAGAGACACTAGATCTGGAGAAAAAATAAATCCAGATGAAGCAGTGGAAACCAAAGAAGAAGTGGAAAATAGAATTAGAATCACAGGTAGTGGGAAGTGCTGAGTACCGGGCTGAAGGGATGTTATGGAATTGAAAAAGATTAGTAACAAAGTAAGAAGACAGAGGACCTGGGAGCAGGTTAGGATGGGGAACAAGAAAGAGGTCAGGGAAGGTAGTTCAGAACTAAGCTGTGACCCTGGCAAGGATGCCCAAGGCCTACGTGTATCTGGTGCAGGTTATGGAAGCCCATGCAAAACCCAGGATGCAAGCCCTCTCAGAAGCATTGCGCACATTTCTTAAAAGGAAAGTGGCTTTATGTAGTAGACACTTCCAGGGGAGCATACTCACATTAGTAAATGCCTTTTTCAGTACTCTTTGCTTAATCCAGACACCTCCTTTGTAATGTTCCTCAGTGTTAATCCTGCTCTTTTTTTTAAAAAAAAATTCTCTTTCCCTCTGGGGTTTAAGATAAAGTACAAAGGGAAATGTGGTTATTATCTTTTTATGAATAATATATCAGTACTTGGTTTTGTGTAATTTAATCATAGCATTTTATAGCCTATAAAAATCACTTTCTGAATTCAAAATAAATTGTCTTTTACACAGAAAAAATATCCACCAGGAGCACATATGTTTTTCAAATCCATTTGTTCTTCATGTTAGCAATGTTAAAGGAGGCCTTTCCAGCTAGGCCATACTTGTTCTAAATGTCACGATTGACAGGCTATTACCTTAGAGGAAATATCTTCATTTGCCATCATCTGAATCAATATTGTTGCAAGGGACATTTGATCAGACTAATGAATCACCAGACTCCTTTAGTTTGGATAAATGGAAAACCAGTGAAATATGCTGATATCATTTTTCATGGGGCCAAGAAAAGAAATTCTGCAGACAGAACAGCTGTATTCTCTTTATACTTAAAAAAAAAAAAAGAACACACAAAAGGAACAGCAGTCACTGCTTTCTAGGCTTAACCCATCGCCTCCCACCACTAGACTCCAGAAGACAGCCGTGCCCCCTTGTGTTGTGATAGGCACACACATCTCCCCAAAGGCCAGGATCTCTGTGGTACTGCTCTACGCTTTCCATATGGTTTTCTTATCCTTCATCTACCAACCCAGCTATTGGGAGAATGGTTTCTCCTCTGATCACCACACACCTGGCTATTCCACAGGCAAGTGACTTTCCAGTTTTTCTGAGCAGGCACCACACAAAAATGTTTTACCTTGCAACCCAGAACCCAAACAGACACAAAATAACTAAAATAAAAATGTTAATAATACTTACCCTCACAACATGTGACATACTCTGATCTTTTCTCGTCAATTTTAGCCTCTGTTTTTTTAAAATGCTGACCAAGACCACCAAATCAAAATTTTAGAATCTAATAATTGATCTCAGACCTCATTTTGAGGAAAAATGCATGAGGAGGACATAGCCATAGGTTCCCATTCACATTTCTAATGAGAGTAGGAGGGTGACACCCAGTTGAAGAATCATTGAATTATATATAATATCACCTGGCTTAAATCTACCTTCCTCTCGAGATCTAAAGTCCCAGATTAAAAAGCCATTCATTCACCCATTCATTCATTCATCATGTAGTCATTAAATATATATATATGTGTGTGTGTGAATATATATCTATATATCTATATATAGAGATATAGATAGATATAGATAGATAGATGATAGATAGATAGATAGATAGATAGATAGATAGATAGATAGATAGATTAAGTAAATACCTACTGTAAGCCAGAAAATAGAAGTTAACAGGTCACTATCGCATGTATACCACATTCTATCTTCTTTGTAATAAGGCCTATAAGTATCACTGAACCCTGTCATGTTCCAGAAAATATTCTAGCTGGTGGAGACATAGTAGTGAATAAGAAATGTTCCCTGTGGTGTTGTTTGCAGGAGGAGGATGTGCTCCATAAAATCATTCATATTTTCTTAGCCAATCATTCTTCACTGGGGTTTGATTTTTGCCTTCTGGGGGACTCCTGGGGACATTTGGCAATACCTGGAGGTAATTTTTATTGGCATGACTGGGAGGTGTTAATGGCATCCGGTGGATATAGGCCTGTGATACTGCTAAACATCCTACAGTGCACAGAACCCCACCCCACACACAATAAAAATTAGTCAGCCCAGAATGTCAACAGGTTAGCCCTTTTCTTTATGATCAGTTCATATATTTGACAAAAGAAAAAATTTTGAGATGTCAGTAGGCCAGAGGGCAGGAGGAATAGACAGAGGAAGTTGACCAGTTAGCAGCTGTGAGTCAAAGCCAACAAAAGACTGCCCACATTGCTGAATGTATGTTGAAATTTTGAATCAACTTCCAGGCAGCTATTTGAGTAATCAACTTCCAGAAACCGCCATATCCTTCTTACACATGAACTTTCTGAAGTATTGCCTATAATCAATCCAAAAGAAGCAAATATTTCCTTCTTATGTACTATTTACCTATCTCAGAACTCTCTCACTTCACTTCCCACCCCCTTATGGACAGCCAGTGTAAATTTTTTCAAAACAACTTACATCTTTCTTCCCCAAATTTGTATAAAAGAACCCGTCAACCCCAGGATGGCAGACATGTTTGTCTTCTCCCTCCAGTCCTGCTGGCGGTTTAGACTGCATGTCCCAGGACCCGCCCTTTCTCTGGTTAGCATATGGCTCAATAAAGCCTTTTCTTTCAGGGTAACTCAGTCTCAAAGGTTGGTTGGTTGTTCTTTGTTTTGTTTTGTAACATTGGACAAGATGAGATTCAGGAAAATCCATAGCTGTGAACAGCATTTTCTTCTTGTGATGCCAAGTTGCTTGGTACAGGTTACAGACAAATCAAAAAATTTTGAAGTGTTGGGAGGTGATGGTGAGTAGTCTAAAAATGGCTAATTCTAAAGTAACCCTGATATTTTGGGGGCTAGCAATTGGAATCCATGCCAGCAAGCTCGGTGTACATTCTTGATAACCTATAATTAAGTCATTACCTCCTTCCCAGAAACTGGTCTTGCAGAACCTGTTACAGAGGCCATAAAACTGAACAGTTCACTGCCCCGGAGGGAGGGTTATTAATGCTGGCACCAGGCCAAACCATCAGATATGGCCTGGAGACCCCCAACACCTGGGGGCCTTCTTGCAAGGCCCGCAAAAAGGACTGGAAGCATAATCCATATTTGCGGGACAAAGACCACAGGGAGATATAAAAAGAAAGCCCCCTGCATGTATCAGTACTCAGATTTGGAAAGCTATTCCCTGAATCCGCTGGCGTAATTAAACAGTGTCCCTCCATTTCTTTAAAGCGTCGCTTGATTTTTCTTGAGTCTTCTGCAACAATGGGGAATAAAGAAAAAATTAACTGAGTACCACCTGTATGCAGAGGACTGTGCCCAGTTGTTTTGTGTCTATGTGTGTCTGTGTGTGTAGGTGTAGGCTGAGGGCTGGAGGAAGAGCAAGGTGGAATACACAAAGCTTACTCTGATCTTCTTAAACTCTCTCTACAACAAATTCACAATCTGATCTTATTAACCAAAATATGTAATCAATAATATATAGTAGGACTCTAGTTACATCCACATTTTTCAGGAAGCAACTGAATTCTTAAAATAAAGACATTAAACATTAAAAACAAACCAAAGAATGTGAGTTCATGCAGACTAAAGGTAGCATTTCAAGCCCATAAAAGCAAGACACCAGTGTTTAGATGATCCAACATGCTTTAGAAGGGGAAAAAATTACCATAAGTAATAATAAACAGTAGTAAATCTAGACCAGGACCATGTAAATGGCTAACCTTCACTTTTCTCAAGTTATTCAGATTCGGGGAGCAGGGGGTGGGGTGGGAGAAGGGAAATATAGAAATCCAATTACTTAGAACTGCTGAATTGTCTGCAGGGGGAAAAATGCTCTGCTCCAGTGTCCACGTAAAATCTATCTGGAATAACTCTCCTGGTAAATCTTTCAAAAAAACAGATTTTCAATTTCATTTTTAATATTGTGACTTCTGATTTTCAGGTATGGCATTTTTTTCTTTGTTTTTTTAAGCCTTTGGTTCTAAGGATCATTCTTGTTCTTTTAAAAATAGAGAGTTCATGCATTAGGTATGAGTTTAGAGAAGGTGTTCTCAAAAGTATCCTTTCAACCCTCAGATCCCACAATTTCAATAGAGCGAAAGTTGACAGCTCTCTGCATTACTTCCTATCTGAGCAACATCTGCTGCCCCCTGAAAATGACCCAACTTCTCAAAAGCCTGTGTTCCTGTTGAATGTATCAAACTCTCCCTTAATTCCCACCATTTGGGAAGGCATGCATTATATTAAACCCTGAGTACCTTACTTGGCACCAGAAATACATAAGACAGTATTTTGAATATGAAGCTTATTTATAGCATTGCTTTCTGAGGCCGAGTTATGAGTTTAGTGACAATTACTATTCCTCATCTGGCCTCAGGGTCTCTCACAAAGGCACACAGATCAGGGAGCAATTACCAAGAGTAGGCAGAAGTCAGCAAGAGGCAAAATGTGGCACCTTGAACAATCACCAAGGAGAAGGATTAAGGAAAATCATCCAAAGTAATTATCCCAAAGACCAGTGGGGACATGGCATATCCACAAGTTCTCAAGATGCATCCTAATGTCACTGAACCCAGGAGGACTAAAGGAATATTTGCTTCGATGCTTTGCTAGAATAACGAATGCAGTTCAAAAAATCCGCAATCAAATGTGCATCTGTAGATTTGCTCTACCTGCAGTAGTGCTGTCTTACTTCCTTTCCCATCTCAGGTTCTCTCTCCCTGCCCCTCTCCCTTCATCTCCCCTCCCACTCCCCCTTCCCCCATCTCTTCCTTCTCCCCCTTCCTCTCCCTCTCCCTCCATATGCATGTTTATGTGTATGAATGTTTGTGTGCATACACAAAAATCTATTTAAAAATGTTTTAATGAAGAGCATTTTTGAATGTTTATCACCTTCTTGCTTATCCCAATTCCCATTTCTCACTAAAACATTCAATTTTGAAGTGTGCCTAAATAAGCTTTCTAATGAATAAATATTTCTTAATGATTACATTTTTATGCAACTAGATGTATAGTAGATAGATTTTATTGGTCAACCAGTTTTAAGACAAATTTCAAAGTTAGCCAAACTACCTATCAGTAGTCTCACTTGATTTTTATAGTTTTTCAAAACTATTGAATTATGAGCATCAGATAATTTCCTAGCAACAAGAACTATAATTTAGAGTTTGGGGTAGCTGCTAAATAGAAAGTTGGTGTTGTTTTCATATCCATTAGGATTCTGATGAGATTTTCAATTTGAAAGCATTTGACAAATTTATGGAAATTCCTTTTCTTAAGAGCTTGGCATGGAAGGAGAGATTATGAAGAAAAAATGGTAAAAGTCAGATAAGACTTCATATGTAGCTTAGGCTGCTAAACATATTTCCATTTTAAACGTAGGACTCATTTTCTGGTCTGTGTTCTGAAACTAATTCCATCACTGAGGTTCCTTCAAGCACAACAGAATGTCTAGGTTTAAGAGAGTCTTCTAAAAAAAGATACTCATAAAAAAACTGTGTAAGAAAATGGCATTTTAGAATAAAGTCTGGAGTTTCTCATTTAAAAGACTCAGGAGTGACCACTCATGTTTAGGAAAATTTGCCCAGTTATTCACTCCTAGCTCTCAATTCCATAGCAATACAGTATTTGAGAGATTTCTAGGAAGTTGGTCCTTCCAGCTAAGACTGCTAATAATCAGGGCCTGAAGTCCCAGTCCCCACCTCCACCCACCCATCCCATTTCTTGCCCAATCCCAACAGAATGTTTTCCCTATCTGGTGGGTCTTGGACTTAATTCACACTCTCAGTTGCTAAAATAAGTTCTAGGCTCCCAAGAAGACCCATAGTTAAAGTAAGCACTTGGAGCTTATGGCACTGAATTAGCCACCAGAACTTGTTTAGGAATTTTGAGGCTAAATCAATTGTCAATCTTCAATAATAATAATACATTCAAAATGATTAACTTGGTTGGACCATAGTCTGGGTACACCCTTGTACCCTAGCTATCAGCTCAGTTCCTGGTTCCTGAGGTCGGTATCACCTCTCTTATATACTCTGAAGTCCCCCTGGATTGTCCCACCAATTGCCCAAGTTTAGATCACCTGCCTGTGGATTTTCCATGCTGTGGGAAATCTTCACAGCAAAGTTAAAACTTCAGCCCAAATTGGCTTCTCCTCATCACCCAGAGAGCTCCTGAGCTGTCTTTATCTCAATCCAAAGAGCTGGGATTAGACAAAGCAAGATCATTTTGACATCAGGCTGAGGATAACATAATTAGAAAGATAAAATGCAAGGGACAAAGTCTTTGGTGTATACCAAAATCAAGAAAGAAAAAATCCATCTGAGATGGTCAGTTCTCCTTATTCTAGAAGCAACTATACACACCTCCCCAGGTCAGCAATTCCTACATGTTCCGACAAGACAGGGTCCCAGTGACTCTGATGCATAGCCCTACAGCATTGCTTCCAGCAATTTTTTAAGAATAATCTGGCTTTTCTGAAAAATGATTCTCAATAAAAAGCCAGAAGCTTGTCATGAGTGGCAGGGTCATTTCTCCCACTAGCCCCCCTTTATATCCTGAGTGAGTTTCCACCTTCATAGGCCATTTTTTTGCCATCTTCCTAGGGCTAGGTGAACGGCAGCCTCCCAGGAAGGCATTACTATGCTGTTAGCCTGTTGCTCTGTGCACAGCTTGAAACACAACTAATATATTTTCTGTAAGTTTTTCTCATCCCCTTTAAGCCTTAACTTTCTCAGAGTATGTGTGGTGCTGCTGAGCTGTCAAAGGAGCTGTCCCTGGAAAGCTTCTCATTTTTCTTTTAGTGCCAGTTCATAAAGTCACAAAGCAAAACAAATCACCCCCATAAAATTATAAAGGCGAACAGGAAAATTCATGAAGGCCTCCTCCAGGACTGTCACTGCCACAATTCATGCTGGCCCACACCCGCTCACCACCACCTCCCCACGCTGGGTGAGGTGCCGGCTCCAGGGAGCAGGACCTTGGAGGCCAGCGTGTCCTCCTCACCAGTTATTCAACCCACCCAGACCGTTTCTGCCCTTATCGCCACCACAAGTGCTCTCGCCAAAGTCACCAGTGACCTAGAGGTTGCATAATCCAACAGGCAACTTTCAAGCATTATTTTTTCTGACCTCTCAGGAGTATATAATACTCTTGACTACTCCTTTCTATGACAAAATACTCTGAAGTTGGCTTCCAAAACATCTCTCCTCCTACCTAGTTTTCTTTTAAGTCCCTTACTGTTTCTACTCCTCTTCTCTCTTAAACCATTGGCCCTTCTCTCTCCTAAACGCTTTACTCTCCTTATTCACAACCTCTCTCTAGGCAGACTTGCCCTAACTTCAGAGATTCAGTTACTATCAATATATGAATAAGTCCCAGGAGTTTTTCTTTGCCCAGATATCTTTGTCTAGGACATGTATAGCCAACATCCTCCTGGACATTCAATTTGCATGTCTTTTAGACAAGTTGAATTTAAAGTGTCCAGACTAACCAAAGAACTTATATGCATATATACACAGCCCTGGACACAGACAATAGTGAGGTGAAGGCCCCGAGTGT
This sequence comes from Myotis lucifugus, assembly GCF_000147115.1. Taxonomy (NCBI): domain Eukaryota; kingdom Metazoa; phylum Chordata; class Mammalia; order Chiroptera; family Vespertilionidae; genus Myotis; species Myotis lucifugus. The sequence continues at coordinate 39,640 of NW_005871184.1, read as the reverse complement.
GGTGGGGGTTGGGTGGAGGGGGACATAGAGGGGAAGGGGAAATGGGTGACATCTGTCAACAATAAAAAATAAAATTTTAAAAAATGTCCAGAATTGAATTGCTAATGATCCCTCCACACCCTCTCTTCTTCTCCATCTCAGGAAATGTTCCCTGATCTACTCAGTTGTATAAATCAGGGATGAACCCCTGTCTCTCCATATTCCTTTCTCCTGCCAATCGCTCAATCCAATCTAGCCCATATCCTATCTCAACAAACCCAATCTTCCCCCCTCACCACTTCTCCCCAGCCTACGGCACACCTCTCTGGGCTATGACAACTGCCCCTCACTCACTGCATCCCCTCCAACAACTCACTTCACGTCCTCCTGTGAATCCCATCGCCT
>NW_005871184.1:0-38430 GCF_000147115.1 Myotis lucifugus | reverse complement strand
CCAGTGGGGGGACAGTGCAATGGCAGCTGGTCAATGGTTCTCTCTCATCTAGATGTTTCTCTCTCTTTCTCCCTCTCTCATCCTCTCTGAAATCAATTAAATAAATAACAAACAAACAAACAAACACAGGCTAAGTATCAAGAGATCTGGCAGAGGGTCCAGTTATACCACTGGATAATGAGTTATACCACTCATTATCTTTAGGATTTCAGGCAAGTTTCTAAAGCTTGATTACTTTCATTTTCCTCAGCTGTAAAATGGAGATAATAATACTTACTAGTTGGGATGTTGAAAAGATAAAATGAAATACTGTCTGTAAAGCACAAGAATAAGTGCTTACATTCAATAAGGAACAGACATCACTATTTAACTAAAATCCTTAGACCAAATGTCAAAGCCTAATTATGCCTCTAACAAATGAGGAATTATTAAATAAATGACAGTATGCATATGCCAAGAAACACTTTGAAGTCATTAGAAATACCTTTAAATACTATTAATGGCATGGAAGAAATGCTCATGCTATAATGTTAACAAAATTACATACTAATTTAATAAATATACATGAAGTATTTAACATGTGCAAATCAAAGTGTTAATGCTGGGGCTATAATGGTCAATAAGATAGCATGGTCCCTAGTTTCATAGAGCTCTATTTAGTTTGCATAAAGTAACAAGTGGCACATTTATTGAAGATAATAATATCTCAAAGAAGACATTTACATACAGCCCTACACAGAGTAGCATGTCAATTATATATAAAGTATATGACTAAATTAATGATTGAGTGAAAATCCAGGAAAATAAAAAATGTATTGTGGGATTATGAGTAATTTGTATATACTTTTCTGTATTTATAGAGAGATTGGCAAAAGTAGGTTGTGAGGACTACTCTCCCCCAGGGGAGCACATTAGCGCCATCCCCTCCCCCTTCTTCCCTCTAAGAAACCCCATAAGACTTGCAACCTGGGGAGCAATGGGCAGCGGCAGCTCATCTCAGGCCAACCCCCTGAACCTGTCTCCAAGGTCCCCTTTTCTCTGACTTCTCAGTGAGCAAAATTTTATTCAAAATTTTTAAAAAGTAGGTTGTGAATATGTGAAGCACAGAGTTTATTCTTGCATTATTATTCATTTACTGTATTATTTACTTGTATTACAACTATAAACCTATTTTTGCCCACCCCTGTATATTAACCAAAAACATGTAGTAATTTTTTAAATGCAAACCTATTATATACTTCTACAAATCTGCCTTTTTATGGGAAGCTTAGAACTTCTAAATTCTCTATCTGGAATCTGCTTTTCCTTAAAGGGAGATATATGTAATGCTTCCAACAATAAAATATTTTTAAAAATAATAAATAAATAAAAATAAAACCTCACCAAAAAAAATAATTAATTAATAAATTCTCTATCTAGACTCTACCTTTTTTTATTTTTTATTTTGTCTTCCTTGGTTTTCATAATAAGTCAGAGGTAGGTCAGACCTCAGCTTCCTGCTGTCTACACCACACCTGACTCTCTTCCCTACAATGCCAAGAAGAATGTGTCAGACAACCAAGTCATAGGCTACCCTCATTTCCTTTCATTCATTCTTCTGTAGGGCAAGCCCCTTCTTTGCTATCTCCTTTATCTGCATGTGTAACCTCTTCCTCCTGAGGCCATCATCCTGCTCTCGGCTCTCCCCTTAAGAACTCTCCAGGACCGTGTGAACTACTCTAGGTCCTACCCTCACTCTCTCCTTCCACTCACAGCTAACATTTTTGAGAATGATCCAGACACTTTGTTCTCATTCTCACATCCCACTTATTCTTTAACATCAGCAAACATGCTTCCACCCCCAGCACTCCACTGAAACTGCTCCTGCAAGTATCACCCAGAATATTCATTGCAGCATACAATGAGCACTTTGCATTCTAATTTTTAAAAGCCACTTTGCTGGGTTTTGCACAGGCTGATCCCACAGCCTAGCTCAGTGGTTCTCAACCTTCTGGCCCTTTAAATACAGTTCCTCATGTTGTGACCCAACCACAAAATTATTTTCGTTGCTACTTCATAACTGTAATGTTGCTACTGTTATGAATCGTAATGTAAATATCTGATATGCAGGACGGTCTTAGGCGACCCCTGTGAAAGGGTCGTTCGACCGCCAAAGGGATTGCGACCCACAGGTTGAGAACCGCTGGCCTAGATGCTCCACCCCATCCCTCCCCACCCCTAGCCCGTTTGTCTTTCAGGTCTCAGCTTAAGTAGTATTATGTCAAAGCTGTCTTCCCGATTTCTCCTCTTTGCATCACAATTAAGATAAGCTGCCTTAGTTCCGCACTGGAGCTCTCATACACTGCTGGTGGAAACAAGGAGTTTCTTATAAACATGCATTTAATATGACCCAGCAATCTCACTCAGGTATTTATACAAGAGAAATAAAAGCTTATGTCCAACAAAGACTGGGACACAAATGTTTATAGCACCTTTATTTATAATTGCCAAGAATTTAAACCAAAATAAAATGTCCTTCAACTTATGAATGGGTAAAGAAAGCTACCAAGTTGGTGAACCCATCCATGTGCCAGGAATACAGTGCACCCCCAACTCTATGGAGAAAGAAACTCCTACCCCCAGGACTTTTCTGGACCTCGCTCTATGCATCTCTCTCCCTGACTGTTCATCTGTATCTTTCATAATATCCTGTATAATAAACCAATAACAGTAAATAAATTTTGCCCCTGAGTTCAATGAGCCACTATAGCCAAGTCCCACATCTGAAGAAGGGAGTCATGGAAACCTCCAATTTGTAGCCAAGGTGAACAAAGGTCTGGATAACCAGGGGACCCACTACTTGTGACTGCAATCTCAAGTGAGGGGCAGTTTTGAGCCCTTAACTTATGGGGTCCGTACTAACTCCAGGTAGTTAGTGTCAGAACTGAATTAAGTTGTAGGACAACTGGTTAGTGTCCACAGAGAATTAGAGAAATGCATGGTGGGAAAAACCCCAACATTTGGTGTCAGAAGTGTTGTGAATAAAAAAACAGATCCATAATAGGAGTTATCATGTGTTTGAAGCCTTTTGATTCCTAATGACCAGTTTCCAGGAAATCCATTATTCTACAAGAAGACACAGATGAATTTGGGAAGGACAGCCATGACACAGTTACTCAAATGGCTCCTCTGGTGTCATTAGGATCCCTTTTGCACTTGAATTATAGATTGAAACCAAACCCTTTATCTTTACCATTTTCTCCTGAGAATCCTTCAATTAAAGAGAGGGGAAATATTTCAAGGGAGACATCATGAAAGAATGACTTGCTATTTTTCCCTTTCAGCCCATTAAGGAGGACCTCTTTGCACATATAAGTAATCTTTTTCAAAGAACTACCAAATCACTCAAGGCTGTATGATTTATTAGGGTGGTTTCCACCTAGCAGTCGGGCCTTTCACAGCTAGCCTGGGGGTAAGCAGGAGTTTCCCAACAATTTCTAAGTATTCACTTGTCTTCCACTTTATTCTCCTCCTGAAAGGGCGATGTGTTGGATCCAACCAAACCCTTCCTACCCCAGATTGCTCACTCTCCTGCTGACTGTACACCATGCTCAGAGCAGCCCCAAAGAGATGCACCCAGACAGGATTCTATAAAGGAGGCTACGTGCCTAGTTTTGCCCAGTCTAAGCATCATTGTCAGTGAAGTAGGGACTACCCTGTTGCTATTTTCCTGAAGAAAGGGCCGACGGTTTTTATCCCATTCTAAAAGTCCTTATCCTAGAACAGGTCACTTTTAAAATGTTCATACGAGGATATTCATGAAGAAAAATTAATATGTTATCAAAAATTTTAATAGAAGGTATCCTATGTTTGGCACAACAGGATAACCATTAAGCACCCTTAGGATCTAGTGGCGGGATGGGGAGTCTGTCCCCTAGCCAATAAAGTGTGTGGTTCACCACAGGACTGCTCTCCTGCCCCTGCCTATTAGTCCTAGGAGAGAACATCACCAAGCTTCATAATAACTATCTTTTCTTATTGTGTACAAAATGCTTTCACCAGTATGATCCTGTCTGATTTTCATTCCCAACATGAAATGTACAAACATTTTTAAATCTATTTCACAAATGAGAAACTGAGGCTTGAAGAATAAAAGAGGTTGGCCCAAGAAAATGCAGTTACATTCCACTTCCCTTCCATGGAAATGAACTCATTTTCTCTGTCAATTTGACCTTACACTGACTCTGTCTTTTCTTGCAAAGGCTTCTTTTTGCTTTCTTTCAGTCAGTACCTGCAGATACTCTGCAAACCTTGATTTGTACTTACCTTCTTTTCATGTTCTCTCATCTGAAATCTAACCGCCTTGTGCCTGGCAGGAGCCATGCCAATATATCCCAGTCCCTGCCTCAGTGACTCCCAGGCTCTTGAGTCCTCAACGTTGAATACCTGGGGCCTTTCTAGGTGCTTTCATCTGAACCCATGCTCCTTGAGCTACCTCAATACCTTGCCAGTCACCCTACAACACCCACTATCTGTACCTTTTTCTGCTCTGACATAGTGATCCACCTGTTTCCTTTAACCTCAGCCCCACAACATGATCACAGAAGTCTCAGGACACTTGTGAAAAGGGGCAGGATTATTTGTAGACAGGCCCCCTAGGTTATGGAACCCCCGAAGTGTGGACCCCATTCTTCTCCAAACCCTAACTTTTTCCACTCCATAGTCCCTTTCCCACATACTACCACCTACCCCCCTCCACCACTTGAGTCTTTGGAGCAAGAGTCTGATCAGCTCAAAATTAGTTATGATCTGCCTGAAATATATGTTGATTATTTGACCACCAGTGGCCCCTTCTACAGCCAAATGCTTATCTTATGACATAACCAATATTCTGCAGTAAGAGACAAGCCAGCAGATTCCTGAATCCTCTTCCATTTACAACCAGTTTAAATTCATTTACTACTGTGAAAGCCACAAAAGGGAAAGAAAACAGGCTACAAATGAGACTTGCCTAGAATTAATGTTTGCAGATTTGATGCTATTTTTGTCACAGAATTAGCATATATTCTGCCTGGTCCAAATAGCTTTCTCTTTCTCCTCTCTGTCCCCTTCCAGAACTCCCAGCATTGGTTAGAATGTAGGGCAGAATTTCCCACAACACACAGATATCACCCATCTGTCTCTAATTTCACAAAATGACAAACTGGAATGGCCCTGAGAGCCAAAAATTCTATTTAAATCTTTCCTCTAATATGCTAGTTAGGCCAATGGATTTTCTTTTTCCGTCAGTATAAATCAGGCATTTAAAGCAGACTTAAGAAAGGAGAGAGCAGACTCCAAGTATCTCATTGCTATGCTGCTGATGAGAACTTACATGAAGCTAGACCACTCGGACCCAGTCCACTTGCAATCAGGCCAGGAAGGAGTTTAGCATTGTGGAACCTACTGCATTTCCTCTGCAAAGTAGAAATGGAAAGATCCCATCTAAAACCTAGCTCACCCTCTACACTGGAGCAGGGTGTGTTGAACGTGTCACCCACTGCTGAGTCTAATTCTGCAATGACCTCCAATGACCTTGTGTCTCAGTACATGGACTTAGTGGTGAGAGCCAGCATCTCTGACAGGAGGTGATTTCTGGATTCTCTTGTTTAGAATTCTCTAATACACAGTGGTGTGCTTTTGTGCATAGATAACTCCAAAACATCAGCAATGAGGACCAGATAGCATTTTCAAATGCTTTGCCTCTGATTGGATTGTTCCTTTGAGAGAATGACTTCTGACAAAAGATACTGAATAAAACCAAGGGAACGGTACACAGAATTAGTCATTCCCTTAAGAAGCATGATGCCCCAAAATGGAGCAGTCCAGAAGGTATTTAATTTGAATTAAGAAATCCTGAGCTTTAATCCTATGTTCCCTTGAGGTGGGTTGAGACTTAGCTTCATCAACATATAAAAAATGAGATGGCTCAGCAGAGCATTCCTTAGAGAAAGTGGCATTACAAGTATGTAAAAAACACAATTTATGACAGTTGATAAAGAGAGAACCCAATTAAAAATGATGGAAAATTACACTTGACTTTGGGTGGCCAACTGTTGAAGTTTGGGCTGCCCCAAAGGCACAGCTGAGATGAGGACTTAGGTGCAGGTGTCTTACTTGGCATATGATCCCTGGAAGCAGGAGAGAGGGATGGGCGGGAAAAAGGAAGGGAAACCAAAGAAAGGCTCATTAGTAAGGTCACTACTGTGAGCAATTTGAGCTTCATTCCACTGGGATTCCTGAGAAGGGTGCAGAATGCCTCCCAGAATGGGCCACCTGGGAGATGGCAGAGCACTTATTCACCCGTTTCAGTCCCCATTGGCTGAGGTTTAGCCCCAAAGGCCCCAATTCTATCCTGCTCCTGCTGCAGCTAGAGAAGGACCTGGGCTGAATGAGGAGAAACCCAAGTTGAGAGCTCGAAATATCCCAGCAATAAACGTGCACACTGCCCATGAAGCGGCCACCACAGCTGGAAGTCTGAGGGGCTTTGCTATGGGTGCCAGAGTGCTTCCTACACTAACCCAAGGCTCTCACCGTGTTCTCTTGCTTATTTGATATGCAGAGGTGTTAAACAATACCTCTCCTTATTATGAGTTATAATGCTTGGGATGAACTTCTTGAAGAATCATGTCCCTTCACTTCCAGCCTTTGTACATGCTACTCCTGATGTTTAGAATACTCTGCCTGCCCTCTCTTCCCCACCTCTACTTTGCTATCTAGACTCAACTTAAAAAGTACGTGCTCCAAGAAGCTTTCCCTGAACCCTAGAGGAGGTTGGTTGATCAAGTTAAGTGCACCCAAGGAACACTGTATGATTTGTTTGTGCTATTTATCAAATTTTATATTATTTTTTAATATATATTTTATTTATCTCAGAGAGGAAGGAAGAGGGAGAGAGAGATAGAAACATCAATGATGAGAGAAAATCATTGATCAGCAGCCTCCTGCACACCCCCCACTGGAGATCAAGCCCACAACCCAGGCATGTGCCCTGAACCAGAATGGAACCTGGGACCCTTCAGTCTGCAGGCCGACGCTTTATCCACCGAACCAAACTGACTAGGGCTATATTCTAGTCACACACACACACACACACACACACACACACACACCATTCAATCTATCAGTACTGTGAGGTCAAGAAACTTGCTATTTTGTTAACAGATTATATTCCTAAAAACTAGCAGAGGGCTTGCCACAAAAGTTAATGAATAAATTTTTGTTAAATGGACTAATAGGCAAAGTAATGAATAAATAAATCAATGAGGGAAACAAAACATCTGTCACCTCTCAAAATGCCTGAAAGCCTACTTTTCTCAGGATGTCCTAGTCCCTTCTCCCTGCTGTGTTGCCTTCAGAGTGATTATTCCAGAGCTTTCTATCCAGGATCTCTTATCTGGTTCTTTCTTGGAATAAAAAAGTGCAAGTCAATTGCTACAGGGGTATCCTCCAGGTTTTTGTCCTCCATCTCTGCACTATTCCCAGCGGGCTGTGTCCCAAGGCTCATTTTGTTTGTTTTGTAGAGAGCACCCACAGGGGTTGACAGCATTGTTAGTTTAATCCTGACCTTTCCATTTCCTCCCTTGGCTTCTGATAATTCTGTCTTGCTCCTATAGGCACAGATGATCTCCATTGCTGTCAAATTGTCCTGTCCTCCATGCATCTCATTCCTCTTAACCTCGTCACTCTCAAAGGATGACAACGCTGGCCAAAGGCAGAGACAAGAGGAGGCCAATGGGAACCCTCCATCAACAAGCTGCATTCTTCCCACCCCAAGGAGCCAAGAAAAATGTCCTCAGGATTAGGGCCCCTCCAACTCAACTCCCAGAAGACCTAATAACAGCAAAAAGAGGAGAGAACATACCAGAAGTCAGAAAGTCTCTGCATAAGTTCAGGGAGGAATAGCAGTACAGTACCAGGAGACCAAAGCAAATGACAGGCCACTATACCCCAATAAATGGGCAGAATTCTCCAATGGGGGATCTTAGGACAGGCTTAGGACAGGCTCCGGAAGATGCCAAATCTGAACCTGAGTTCAGGTACACAACTGACTCCTGGGAAGAGTAACATAAGTACAAATCCTGGTGTGACAAACATGTGGCAAGGAGCTGATTGCTGCTGAGAGTTCTTCGCTCACACCATGCCACTTCTCCTCTCTGTTCCTGCCATCTTTTCTGCCTGGAAATCTCCTCCCTACTCTCTACCCTGCTCCTCTCACCTTGTTACCTGGGCCTCTCTTTCAGGCAGCCTTCCCTGAACCTCACAGACTGCTTCCTGTCACTGCACTCACCACATAGCTTGCCTCTCTTTTACCCTGCTGGTACCTCAAGGAAGGAGCCTCTTATTTGCCTTTATATTTCCAAGGCCTAAACCTATGCCTTGCCTAGAGTAGGCCCCTCAATAAAAACAAAATAAATAAGTTAAATGAATGAATGCAGTTATGAGAAGTGCTTGGGACAAGATCTTCAAGAGAGGCAGAAGCTATGTATCAGAACAGGCACAAGACCAGAGGTAGGCCATCAATTGATATACAAGCCTGAATCCCAAAGTCCTGGGCAATTGCTCCTTATACTAGCAACCCTGCTACCAGAAGTCAAGATGTCTAAGATTTTGAGATAAAACCAAGTATATAGATGAAAGTTCCACAGCCTCAACTCTGATAGCAAAGACACAAACCAGGCAGACTGGCAGTACTTGCAATGGTCTAATTCTTTCATTCCCCTGGCTTGGCAAAGATTGGGGAAAATTTGGAAGTGAAGTTGGATGAGAGTAGAGTGACATGGCATTTGCCAGTGGGAGTAGAATACATACAAATATCATTGACCTGAGAAAATCACTCCAACCTAGTTTTTTTTCTTCTTCTTCACTCAATATGCTCTAGCCCAGTGGTCGGCAAACTGCAGCCCCTTGAGTGTGGCTCTTCCACAAAATACCACGTGCGGGCGCACACGTACAGTGCAACTGAAACTTCGTGGCCACACTCAAGGGGCCAAAGAGCCGCATGTGGCGCATGAGCCGCAGTTTGCCGACCACTGCACAAGCCCCCTCAGCTTTCTCTCACTGTTGACTACACCGAGTTCTTTCCTACCTCAGGGCTGTTGGACATGCTATTTTCTCTGCCCTGAATATCCTTCTACCCAGACTTTGAAAGATAAACTCTTTCTCCTCTGTAGATTTTAGCTTAGATGTTAATTTTAGTGAAGCCTTTCTTGGCCATCTTATTACAAGTAGGTAACCCCATCACAGCCTGTTTCAGTTTGTCCAAGCTGCTATAACAAAGTACCATAGACAGGTGGCATGTACACAACAGAAATTTAGTTCTGGAGACTGGCAAGTTCAAGGTCAAGGCTCTGGCAGATTTAGTGTCTGGTGAAGGTGTACTTCTGATTTACAGATAGTTCTTTTTAAAAAATATATTTTTATTGATTTCAGAGAGGAAGGAAGAGGGAGAGAGAGATAGAAACATCAATATGAGTGAGAATCATGGGTTGACTGCCTCCTTGCACACCCCACACTGGGGATCGAGACCGCAACCTGAGCATGTGCCCTGACCGGGAATCATAGATCGATCGATGCTCAATCACTGAGCCATGCCGGCCTGGCTAGATAGTTGTCTTCTTGACATGCCCTCACATGGTAGAAGTGGAGAGGAAGCTTGCTGGGGTCTCTTTTATGAGGGAGCTAATCCTATTCATGAGGGTTTCACCCCATGACCTAATCACCTCCCAAAGGCCCCACCTCCAAATGCCATCACATTGGGAATTAAGTTTCAACATATGAATCTGTGGGGAACACAAACATTCAGTCTACAGCACACCCAATAATCTCAACCTCTTCTTTTTGCTTTTATCATAATATGTATACAACTTGCAATTACTTTATCTACTTACTAGTGGTGTTGGGGGAGAGGGATGATCTCTCATTCTGGGATATTATTTCTTAAGAACAGGGACCTCACCTATCTAGCTTGTTCACTGTTTTATCTTTAGCACCTAACATGTAACCTGGCACCTAGAAAGAGGCAATTGTTGTTGGTTCCATTGTTGTTGAGTTCTCTGTTATTGTCAAAAGAATTTCAAATTATGAGCTCAGGCATGAGTCTCTTCATTTTTCCACATATTTTGTGTATTTCATATCAGAAAGCATTTATTAATGCTTGCAGAACCATGCCAGCATTCAGTAATGTATAATAAAGGATGCTATGTAGGTCTAAGCTAGCCCTGTGAATAAATCCCTCCTAATAAAAGAAATTGAGATTTCATGATTAAGGGGTTTAGAAATAATCAAGAGGAAGCTAAAAATAAAACTAGCAGAGGAAGAGTGGACCAAAGAATAGCTACTGGCATGCCTTCCAAAATGATGTCCCAGATTATGATTTCATGAGGACAAAAAAAATAAAACAACTGCTTGCCAAGCTATATAAAAAGGATGAGTTCTGGGAGAACTTAGAAACTATTCATCGTTAGGCCTATAGAATTTAGCTACTCTCCACAACCTAAAACTTTCCAGGAACCCATTTTTCCTGGCCATTCTGTTCCCTAGTCTGACTTCCCAACATCCTGATGACATGGTACGGTCAATGGTCTGATCTTTATTACCCAAACCAGGCCAGCTAAGTTTAAAAAAAAAATTGTCCTAAGGAAATAAAATGAACTTTTCTGGTTTGCAAATACTCAGTGACATCTCTGCTCAGGCCCTAGGCAATTCAAACCTTAGCCTGTTCTTTTGTGTGTGTTTTTCATGTTTGTCTCATACGGCAGTGAAACCATGTCCCACCTCCTCTAAGCTACATTTCAAAACTGAGTTATAAATAAAATGTTCCTTCCTACATGGAAAGCTAATCTCTTTGTCTTCATCTTTAGAAGGCTTGAAAAGAGCACCAGAGAACAAACTTTCCCAGTCATCCCTTTATTCAGCTCACTCCCCACCAACCTGTAAAGTTCAGTCAGGCCCTGCCACCCCTGGGAGTTAGCTATTGCTCCAGTTCACACTGATCATCCTGAACCCATGCAGCTTAAGTTACTATTGTTTTCTAATTGCATAAGGTAAAGGAGGAACAAAGTGGGAGGTAGTGGGAGAAGCAAGAGAGAAGAGATACTAAATTGTGCCAAGGACTATGTCATGCATGCACATTACATAGACAATCTCATTTACTCCTCACCACAACCTTACAAGGAAGAATTATTCTTCACCTTTTTCCAATGTACAAACTGAGGTTCATAAGAAGCTAAGAAACTTGCCCACAGTTCAAGAAAACGTAGTCAGGATTCAAACCCTGGGATCTGACCACACAACTCATGTTCTTCCCTCTGTATTGAAGAATCAGTTTTATCTCCTCTCCTACTTCACCCCTAAGCACAGGTCATACAAGGAATCAGATCAGGAAGATGAAGGATATGAAAGCTGGGGCATGTTTCAGGAATAAACATCCTAACAGGTATCCATTAGCTGTAAAGCAGAGCACTCAGAGTTTTGGAGATGGGAAAGGGAGCTCACATTATGGTGAAAGAAAGAGCTATTTATAGAGCATTGGGCACGTGGTAGAGACACTCCTAACTAACATAGAAGTATGATATCTAGAACCAAGGAAGTAATCACACCTCTGCAGACTCTACTCACCTAACCACATCTGTAGTGTTTATTGCAGTTTTAGTCACCCGGGGATGTGTGCTGTGGGATCCACACGAAAAACATGAGAATACTATCAGGAAACGAGAACTCTTTAAGGAATCATGGTTAAATCTTCAAACGATTAAAGGGCCATCTTTTATTAACAAGATACTTGGAAGAGTTCCATTAAATTCTAGAAAACAAAAACAAAACTAAAGAATTCATGCTACAGGAAAGCTCATTTCTGATTTGCTGGGTAAAAGAACTTGGACAATTCAAACCATCCAAAAATGAAACAAGCCATATCTGGACATTGGCAGTTCCCAGTGTTGATAGGTTCACCACACAGCCTGGAAGACCCTTTATTAACTATATGGTAGAGGATATTCATAATAAGGAATTAAGAATGGACTAAAGCTCTGCAAGATCTCATTCAATGCTGTGATTCTGCGACAAATTGCACTTTAATAGAGTTTTCTCTCATTGCAAGGAAATTTGTATTTGTTTCCTACTGCTGCCACAACAATTTACCACAAACTTAGTGGCTTAAAACAATACAATATATCATCTTACCATTAGAAGTCTGACAGGTCTCATGGGCTAAAAGCAAGGTCTAGGCAGGGCTGCCTTCCTTTCTGTAGGTTCTAGGGGAGAATCCATTTCCTTGCCTGCTCTAGTTTCTAGCCTTATGGCCCCCTTTCTCCATCCTTAATGCCGCAACAGCATTCACATATCGCTTCACTCCAACTTCCTTGTCTGCTTCTCTTCCATTTCTAAGGACCCTTGTGATTACATTGGGCCCACCCAGATAATTCAGGATAGTCTCTCTAGGTTAAGGTCAAATGATTTGCAATCTTAATTCTATTTGCAGCTTTAGTTCCCTTTACCATGTAACTTAACACAATCAGGTCCCAGCGATTAGGAGACATGAATGTCTTCAGGATCATGCGGAAGGGGCACTATTCTGACTATCCCATCAAGGTTCTGACAAATGCCACCAGTACATCCCACCAGTGAAGCTGACATGTGACTCTTTGCCTTCCCTAAAGATCACAGGGGAGAGGAAAGGGATTTGGTGGGAGTATATCGGGCCTCCTCAAGTAAACTTGAGACACTCAGCCTCTACCTAACCCAAATCAAGCAAAGAAAATTGCAAAAAATATTTTTCTGATTAACTAGATTTTACCTCTTGATATAGGATGCCAAATGACTCAGGTGAACATTGGCCCCCAAACATTCCTTGGGACCTAAGGCCTAAATAACTAAGCAAAGAAATCAATGAAAATTATCTAATCAGGGAGCCTCCAAAATTGATAGGCTATAAGATTAGTCAGAAAGAAAAAATTAAAAGGTAGCTAGCTCTCCTCTCCTCTCTCTCCTTTTGTCACCAGTATATATTAGAAGTTAGGTGTGTCTTCCTTGTATCTCCCTTCCCCATGGCAGACACTACTACTCCTTCAGCCTTTCTCACAGCCTGCAACAGGCTTCAGAAGTCTTCCCCAGTCTGCACCCAAAGCAGTCACTAGCAATTATCACAGTTGGCACATGAGAAAAAACTATTTGCTCTCTCCTTAGGAAAGACTCTCTGTTTGGTGGGTTGGGGTTTAGAATTGTTGTTATTGCTTTAATAATTACTTTGTACAGGGCAATGAACTGGAAATCATGCCTTCAGAAAAAAATGTACAATTCATAATCTCAACTGTCTAAGGAATACATTCTAGTAACATTTATTGCTATTTTGGCTTTTTAAAATAAGTTTTTATATTTAAAAAGGAGAGAGAGATAGAAACATCAATGATGAGGGAGAATCATTGATGGGCTGCCTCCTGCATGCCCCACACGGGGGATCGAGCCCACAACCTCAGGCATGTGCTCTGACAGAGAATTGAACCGTGACTTTCTTGTTCATAGGTGGACGCTCAACTACTAAGCCACGTTGGCTGGGTACTATTTTGTTTTTTATAAGTAGAACTCCTGATTTCACACCACCCTTGCTTGTATTTACATGGAGTTTTGTCATTATACTACCTTAGGAACTCCCTAATTTGAATCACAAAGAAATCCTTGATTGGTCATTTCTTTTCCATAGACATGCTTATTGTGGGATATCTTTCTAAGGGCCCTTCCAGCCATCATAAATGGTCTATCAGTCAGGATTCTTTCTGTTGTAGTTGATAGAAAACTCTATTAGAACTAGTTGAAGCAAAAAAGGGAATCTATTGACTAACATCCTGAAAAATCAAGGTGTAAATCTGGCTTTGGCCATTTTCAAAGCCTCCAATGATGCTCTCAAATCATCTCACCCTCAGCATCACTTCCCCTCTCTTTCCCCTCGTTGACTTCATTCTCAGGCAGGCCCTTGCCTTGTGGGGACAAGATAGCTCGCAGCAGCTCCAAACTTACCTTGGTCTCCAGAAACCCCAGTAGAAAAGAAAATTCTTCTTCTCTATCTACCCCTCCAAAGGTCCAGGACTGAATTTAATTTTAGTGGCTTATTATTGATCTAGCTCAGGTCATACGCTCACCTATGAACCAATAACTCTGACAAGAGAAATGCAAACCTCTAATTAGCCAGCCCTCAGCACCTGCCAACTTCTGAAGGAAAAGTTCAAAGGTAGCTGCATTGAGTGCCATTTGAATCACAAGAGATAAAAGAAGAAAGAAATGGGTTCCCCCAAGAAAAATTGGGATTCTGTTATCAGGGAAAATGGATGCTGGGTAAGCAGAAATATCAGGCAACCCCTATACTTGGTGACTATTTGAGTTAGATTACTAGCAACTCTCTGGCTCAACATGAGCTGAGAACAGGACAAGGAAAAGAATGCCATCATTTAGATAGGAGAACGTATGGAGGAGGCTGTCCAAAGCTTAGACCACAGTCCAAGGAAGTGGAATTAGATGGGACTTCACAGTAGAGGGGCCCTGGGCAATTTGCCTGATATTTTAGGATCAAAGTCCAGAAGATATAGACAGCCACTGAAAGGGGAACACTCACCAAATTCACAAGCCTCATTCATTTTGCTTAAGCCTGAAATAATTTCTACGTTAAGAAAATAGAATAAGATGACAAAATGGTTTGGTATCAGGCAACCTGGCTTTGAGCCCCAACATTTACCAGTGGTATGGTCTTGGCATGTCACTTAACCTCTCAAAGCCTCAGTTCCTTGGGATTAATAATACTTCCTATCTTGCAGAGAATTAAATGTGACCTAATGTGTAAGAAGGATCATTTCTTAAGGTCATTTCTTAAGATGGCCCTCCCATCCACATGACTATTGCAATGAGACTTTGCTGCTCCTCTCTTCTATTCACCCTCCCTTGGAATCCAGGCTGCCCTGGGAGTTGCTTTGTTCAATAGAATGAGGCAGAAATGATGTGTGGTTTCCAAGGTTAGCCTTTAAGAGTCTTTACAGCTTCCATTTTTTCACTTTTGGAAAACTCCCTCTTGGAAGCCAGCCACCACGCCATAAACAAACTCAGGCTAGACTACAGAATAAGGAGGAGCAACATATAGAGAGACCCTGAAAATGGGAAGCTATCTTGAATGTCCCAAGCCTACTGAGCTCCCAGCTGAACGCAGCTGCAAGAATGTCCTCAGCTGCATCACATGAAGAAGAACATCCCATCTGAGTAGTCAACCCACAGAATAATGAGAAATAATAAAGCACTGTTGTTTAAATCCACTATGTTTTTGGGTGGTTAATAACACAGAACTGGGAACTGAGACAATGTGTAAAAAGAATGTTTCTGCAGCTCTTGCTATACTTTTCCTTCAGTATTCCTCAAGAGGAATTTTGTTTGCACTTTAAGCAGAACAATTCCTTATTTGTAGGACTGTCCTGTGTTGTGCAAGAGGTCCAGCATCACTGACCCTTACTTGCTAAATCCCAGTGGTGCTCTACAGTCATTGAGAGAATCAAAGACACAGGCCCAAATGCCCCTGGCTATGATACAAATCCAAGACGAGCACTTCCTTCTGGGAGGGTGAGGACTTCAGAGGTTAGTCTCACTAACCAAAGGCAGGAACTGTATTCTTCCTGTGTTTCCTGATCCTCATTATGAGTTGAAATACTTTCTTCCCTGGCATTGCATGTTGCCTTAAAAAGAAAGGACTGCATACCAAATATGTGGACGGCACGGCAAGCCATAACCCCCTTGGTGGGAGAACTGAATGTCCTACTTCAAGAATGGCCTGGGCTGGACTACACTGTGCACATTCTCTGTTCTAAGTGCCTAAAGAGAGGGTCGCTTAATCCACACACTTTCCTAGGGGAGCTGCTGAGTCAGCCCAAACCGGAAGGAGTGGCCGAGATCATTTGCCCCAAGCATGGCAGTGAGCGAGTGAATGTTGCCTTGGTTTACCCACCTACACCGACTGTGATCAGCCCCTGTTCCAAGAACGTTGGTGAAAAGCACAGAAACCAGTGACCTTTATGGCTGTGGAATTTCCGTGAAGAGACTCACCTGGACCATGTTTCGCACCTGGTAACCCTCCACACTCCCCGTGTGTCGTGAACTTGAGCGCATGGTTCAGGGTGCTCTCAGAGGAGGGAGCACGCCTAGCCTGCCCGTGAGGTGGGGAGGGGCAGGGGGACGTCGGGAGAGAGAATATGGAGCAAGTGTTTTACAACCTGAACCTCAAAACTGTGATCCTCCAAGGAGAGTGCTACTTGAAGAAAAGGAAAGACAAAAAAAGTCGAATGGCTTCTCGGGGACTTTGCTTTCTGTGCACATATGAGCCATGGTTCCAGCGCAGGTGGCGGTATTGGGAGCACTCAGATTTCAGTTCTGTTCAATGTGAACCAGGGCGCGCCTGACCCTTCATTGCTATTCCGTAACTAGTGTAAAATATGTACATGTTTATCTTTATTTTTATAATATGCAAATACATTTAAATTTATACAGTTTAAAAAAAGTACTGCTAATGCAAATACCATACCAAAAGTGAGTTTACAATGCCTATAAAATTACACTATATCATTGATAGTAAATAATGCAACTAGATGTGGTAAATCTGGATAGATTTGGCTTTAAAGGGGCTCCAAAAAAAACTGTCTTCTACAGTTAATTAAAGTGTGGTTAATGTAGAAATCATCAGCATTCTTTCTCAAATTTGTCTCATTTACTTAGCACTTGAGGCTCAGGAGAAAATAAGTAAATGAACATTATTCTTGGCTGCATGACCATCCTTGTCTTTTTCTCTTGATGGATCTTTGTAATAGAAACTCATAGTTTAAAAGAATGACATCACAAGCTAGGGTGTTGCAGAGATGAAACTTCTTGAAGATAAATACCGCTTTCCAGGAGGCAGAGAACTTAAGAAGTGACCTCCTAAAAGGGAGTTGCCATTAACCATGACTATTTATCTGTTCTTTGTAAACAGCATTTCACAAGAGTGGAATTCCAGAGCTTATACTTTCTTTCCTGGAGAGCTTCAAATTTCCAAGGCCAACTTCAAGTGCAAGGTTTCATTCAGTCTGAACCATCAGTACTTCTGACTTAATAAGATATAAAATATTCCTTCTACCCAATCCTTTTACCCATATCCATTTCCCCCTTTCATATTCCTATTAGTTTATAATCTCATGTTCCTGCTAAAGTATTAGCTGAAATAGGGATGGTAATTTATTTGAACACATCTCTGTCAATTAGCTCTAAACAAAAGCTAGTATGCTAGACTTGCACATACCATCCAAAGAAGACATAGGATGCCAAGTTAGAATTTGGAATGAAGCTTCCAAAAATAACAAAATTATACTTTAAGTCCTTGTATTATACTTACTCAAGATTGTACAAATTCCCTACTAATCTTAAAGAAGTAGAATAAAGAAGTAACTATATTATTAGAAAAAGATAAGGTCATCCTATATAATAAAGATGCAATATGCAAATGGTCATTATGCCGTGAAACATAATGACCAACCATGTAATGACTGGATCACGGATCAGCAGGAGGGTCGGGCAGCGAGCTACAAGCGGGTGGCGGAGAGCTACAGGAGCGGGCAGGGCAGGAAGCTATGAGTGGGGCTGGGGGCAGGGGAGCTACAGGAGGGTGGGGCAGTGGGCAGAGAGATGCTGGAGGGTGGCAGCAAGCTACTGGCAAGCTACTGGCACACGGATTCATGAGCAGGGCTACTAGCATATAATAAAAGGCAAATATGCAAATAGACCAAATGGCATAAGAACTGGTCACTAAGATGTGTGCTGACCACCAGGGGTCGTACACAAAACATGGCGGGCATTGGCCACAGCCAGATGGTGGAGCAGGTGAACAGGGGCACCAGACCAAGATGGGGCTCTGGTTACTGTCATCGGGGCAAGCCTCTGGTGGTTACTGAAAACTCTTTGCTCCAGCGCACTGCAGTCCTACCCAGCACTCGCACCCACTGCCAGCGTCGGAGCTGCTGCTCGCACCTGCTGCTGGCACCCGGCACTGGCCCCGATTGCTAGGTGCCATCAACAGGTGCGAGTGGCGGCTGCTGGCCCTGATCGCCCCTGAGGGCTTCTCTACCTCCCCCTTCTCCTGAGGGGTAATCAGGGGCAGCAGTTGCTGCTCACACCCACTGCTGGCGCTGGCCCCAATCGCTTCGCACTGTCAGCGGGTGCAAGTGGAGCTGGCACCATTAGCGCATGGGAGCAGCAGCCATGGGAGCAGGAGGGGCAGAGGATGGGTCGAGATCTGCCCCTGTGCCCACCACAGCTTCGCAGCCCACAGTTCCTTTCAAGGTGCATGAATTCATGCACAGGTAGGATCCCTAGGCCTGGCCTGTGATCAGGGGTAATCTTCCCTGGCTGCCAGCAGCCAGCCCCACCCCTGACACCACCGCCAGTCATCCTCTGTGTGTGTGGCAACCGGTGGGGCGATCTGGGCCCTGGTGCCGCCTGCGTCTGCTGCCACCCACCCCAGTTCCCAGTTCCCCATCAGGCAATTGGAGCCTGCTGGCCAGGGGTGGAATCAAGAGGTTGACCGGCAGGCCCCAATGGGGTGGTTGGAGCCTGTGGGCTGTGGGCAACCCTTGTGTTGAGCATCTGCCCCCTGGTGATCAGTGCGCATCATCGCTGACCAGTCGTCTGCTGTCCGATCAATTTGCATATTACACTTTTATATATAGACTAGAGGCCTGATGAACGAAATTCGTGCAAGGGGCTCTGCCCTCACAGCCCCAGCTGCCTCGGCCCTTGCGGCCCCAGCTGCCTTGGCCCTCATGGCCCCGTGGCTCTGCCCACTGGTCGTTCTGGAAGGTCATTCTGCTGTCCAGTCTAATTAGCATATTAGCTCTTTATAATATAGGATAATGGCATTGGTGTTTCTTGTAGATATGTACAGATTGGACAGTAAAATAAGCAAATGCAGGAGCTCTCAGATTTGAAAACTAACTATTATATTAAGGAAGAGAGAGACCTAAACACCCAATTAAAATTTAAACTTAAAATATATTTCTTAGAAAAAATATATATGCTAGAACAGTATGTTACTTTTTAATCTTGGTGTATTTTAGAAAAATCTGTTTCTTAGTAAATGAATACTACGTTTATACTTCAAGTATATTTTTAAGAGTTTACATTTCAAATCCATATAACATTTATTTTAATAAAATTTGATATTGTAAAAATAAGAAGAGAACATTTTTCACTTTACAAAAGAAAGGACTCACAACCAGGTTTCATTACATAGTAAGACCTTTTGAGAAATTTTAATGTGATTATACATATTAAAAGTTAATGCTTATACAAATTTTGAGAAATTGATCTTTTGTGTAAATTGAGATACACCTCTCTAGCAAGGGCTATGATCATTTTCAATTCCCCAAATATTAATCTCTCAAAAGCCCTCTCCTCTTTATCACCCTAAATTGTCTGTTATTAATAGTCAGTGAGCTCTGCCAGGAAGAAGTCTCCTTCATCAAAACCATAACTCTTTTTTCTAGTGTTAACCAAAGAAATAGCAAAGGACAGATATTTACTTAATGTGGTACCATCAGCCAATCCAGAGAACTGGTCAATTCAAACTTCAAAATAATTCCAAGAACCTGAAACATCTAATAGTCCATTAACACCTATTAGGACTTCAAATAAAGTAATCTGCAGTGAGATTTTCTTTTTTAAAAATTTAAAGTCTTCCATCTACTGTGGAATATAAAAAGCATCAGGGAAGTTGTGCAGCTCAGATGGACAAACTATAAATCTATCAACTAAGCAAAAGGAGGAAACGAGGTCAACTTACACTAATTAATCTCAATCCTTAAATCTGCCCATGTTTCAAGTGTAAAATGGTGGAGAGAGACTAAAGTCAAAGTCTATCTTAATCTGAAGCCAAGCTCTCTCACTGTCTCCTGATTTTCCTCTATGAGTTTTTATCTGAATCATGAACATCAGTTAATGTGCTTTATGGCTGAATCTTGGTGAGATTGTTCTTGGGTTGTCTTGAGGGATGAGCTAATGTTCTTAGCTTCCACCAAGCTCATTTCTGTTTGTCTTGATCATGAAATATGCTATATTTGAATTAAAATATAAAGAAAAGGAAAAAGAAGAGGCCATCAGAGAAGCTGAAAATTTTTTAAGCAAACAGGAAGAAGCATAGAATAATATGAAACTTGTTGCAAAAGAGATAACACATAAAAGAGGGGAAAGGAAGAGGAGAAAAATTGAAAGATGTAGAGGATGCAAGTACAAAAAGATCTAAGGACTTCCTTCCAGAGGTGGCAAACTGGGTAATTTGGGCCAACTTTCTTCCAGAAGGAAACTAAAATATCAGGGGAAAATGTATAAATCATGTTTTTTAAAGTATCAAAAAGCTAAAAAGAGAGTGTGGAATTACTGGGCCATGATCTACAAGAAAATAGTAATCTAAAGGTATGAGTCTGGTATTTTGCTAAAAGCATGTTGGCCAATCCAGAAAAGGCAGCTAAGGGGTTCAGCAGTGTTTCTGACATCTCATAGGGACAGAGAAACAAAATGTGCAGTACCTCTGATAGAGAAATTTGTAAGTCTTCTCTGAAAGACAGTTAAGGGGGCCTAGACAGTTTGGTTCAGTGGAGAGAGCGATGGCTCTCAGACTGAAAGGTGCTGGATTCAATTCCCGTCAAAGGCATGTACCTTTGTTGCAGGTTTGATCCCTGGCCTCAGTTGAGGTGTGTGGGGGAGGCAACCAATTGATGTGTCTCTCTCATATCAATGTTTCTCTCTGTGTGTCTCTCCCCCTTTCTTCCACTCTTTCCAAAGATCAATGGAAAAAATATCCTCAGTTGAGAATTAACAACAACAACAAAAAAAAACAAAGACAGTCAAGAGAGATATAAATAAGTAGAAAGATACACTATGTTCATGGATTGGAAGACTCAATATTGTACTGATGCCCCAAGACATAAATAAATCTATGGAACAGCAAAGAGCAACTGGACATGGGCTCATTTATATATGGTATTTGGTATACTACAGATGTAGCACTCATAGAAGTAGGGAAAGGGTGCTTGCTACAACTTGAAATCCATATGAGGAAAATGAAACTTCACTTCCAACCTCACATTCCATCAATACCTACACCCTACATAATACACATTAAAAAAAACTCTTGTATTTATTTATTTATGACATAATGTTTATAAAATCACTGTAAGAGTAAAACTTCTTAAACTTGAAACAACACATTTTCATAAAAAGTAGAATGAATAAATAAAGTGTGAAATGTTCATACAATGAAATACTATAGTGCCATGGAAATTAATGTGACATGATGGATAAATCTCAATCATATTTTATCTTCAAGAAATCCATCAATTCTAAGTCCTGCTTGTTGGTATTGTTATGTGTTCAGGTAGACTTTTAAACATGTAGTAGCTACTCCTCCATCCTATTTGAATATTTTGTATGTGAATTTGACAAGACAGTTCCAAAACCTTTTGCATGTCTTGGTGCTTGTCTTTGGCTAAGGAAGAATAATAAGTGGTCTGCTACCTTAGAGTCAGTAGTCTTATGATGATAGCTATATTGTAATTCCTTTTTGGATATATTAGTAAAGACTATGAACATAACATATCTTCTAAGCCTTAAATCATTCATACTGTTTATGATTTTTTTGCAATATTAACAGCTCTTGGGGAAGACTATTTGGGGCACTTGTGAAACTTCAGGCAATTGACATAACATCTCTAAGCCTCAGTTTCCTCAAATGTAAAATAGTAACGCAACCTGCCTCACAGTGTGTCTTGAGGATTAAATAAGATAATCATTCATACAAGGCACTTATAAAGTCTCTTATCTATTACTAGAGGCCTCGTGCAGGAAATTTCGTACACTGGGGAGGGGGGTGTCCCTCAGCCCAGCCTGAACCCTCTCTCAGTCTGGGACCCCTTGCTCTTCACTGCCCACCTTGCTGCTCCTTAGCACTGCCTCAGAGGTGGGAGAGGCTCCCACCACCGCAGCTGCCCTCGCCAGCAGTCAGCTTCTGGCTGAGCAGCGTTCCCCCTGAGGGAGCTCACTGACCACCAGGGGGCAGCTCCTGCATTGAGTGTCTGCCCACTGGTGGTCAGTGTGCATCATAGCGACTGGTCGTTCCACAATTCTGTCAATTTGCATATTAAGGTTTTATTAAATAGAATAATTATCTCTGAAAAGAGGTAAAAACTCCCCACCTTAAATGGTTGTTATGAAGACTAGCTACCTTCTCCAGGCAGCTATTGGAGCTGATTGGATTAGGTCTGGGCACCTGAGATATGGTGACACATGGCGTAACTGTAAAATTATTTCTTTTCCTGGGGAGGGAGAGGAGTGGTGGTGGTGGGGGGGGGGTGTTAAACAGTATTATGTTCTAATTTGCATTTAGTCATTCTTCCCTTCTCTACTGACAGGAGCCTGGACCCATTTACATTGTCTCTCAGCCCACTGAGTTAACTCCACATCAATACAGACTTCAGCTTGTATCTTCAACCCTGTCCCAACAAAACTCACCATTTCCTGCTTCTTCAGTCTCCACCCCTCACTTTCACTAGCCCAGGCTAGGCTGCCCCCACAGAAGGTAGATATAGCAAGTAACAAAATCAATACTGATAATGTTTCACATCTTTATTCAAGTCTTAATTTGAAATAAATACTCCAAAGGCTCAATTCTGAGAAGGATGGGTTCTTGTCTAAGATTTAGGATAAATTCATAACAAATGATTGTGTTTTGTTTGACATATGATTTAAAGTAGTCTGCTGTGCAAAACAATTTAGAATACAAATAAAATGGGCTTGCCCTACCTGGTTTGGCTCAGTGGATGGAGTGTTGACCTGCGGACTGAAGGGTCCCAGGTTTGATTCTGGTCAAGGGCACATGCCCAGGTTGTGGGCTTGATGCCCAGTGGAGCACCTGCAGGAGACAGCCAGTCAGTGATTTTCTCTTCTCATTGGTGTTTCTATCTCTCTCTCTCCCTCTTCCTTCCTCTCAGAAACCAATAAAAATATTTTTTAAAAGGAGAGAAAAAAGAAAAGAAAAGAAAGTAAAAGAAGAGAAGAGAAAATGGGCTTAGCGAAAATGCCATGTCAGAACACATTATATAAGACTTTATAGATTTGTGTATAAAATCTGCAACTAGTGGGCTGGCCAAAGATTCTATTAACTTAGTAATCAGAGAAGCAAGCATTCATCTATCACTACGACAAATAATGTGAGATGGAAACAGATCCAGGTTCTACTCTCCCTTTGCACTTGACTCACAGTTCTATTACGAATAACCCATGGCCTCAGAGTAACTAAAACATGGCCTCAGAGTAACTAAAACAAAAAACAAAACAAAACAAAACAGCCATGGGACCACTGGGATCCAATGCAATCATCATTCAGCAAAGCTATAGCTAATGGCTACTGATTCAAACACTAGAGTTCACACTGACCCTGTCCAGTTCTCATTACCACAGATATTTTTCTCCCAACAAGTTCCTCTTTGGAGATTTATAATTACCATGAAACACTGTAATTCATACATTAAATGGTTTATTCCAGACATCCACCTAATACTGATTTCCACTGTTTGCCTGACTGAAGCCTGCTTGTTACTATGAGACTTTGCTTCTCCAGTTAATTAATATTTTCAGGCACTTGTCTGGCAGATAACCACAGGAGTTGCTATGTAATTGCCATTGTTTACCACAAATTGCAAGGTGCCATGGTTACTTCATCCTTGTCACTGTGATCACTAACATCATCATCACCATCATTATCAATATTTATTGAATGACCACTTAAATGCACTCAGCTCTACTAAGTGCTCTAATGTGTCCTACAGCACAGCTTGCCAATGAAGGCTAATCACCAAATAGCACACCAGAGTCTTACTATTATTCCAGTACTATTTTTTAAAGTAATCATTTCTACTCACTTTTGGAACCTAAAAGTTAGAAGCATAAACATTAGCAAATTATCCCTTTATTGGGTAATCTATATCTTTCGAATCTATGTGTCTAACACATATAGGCTCTCTTCATATTTGTTAGTAAATGACGGTATGAATGAATTTAATAAACAAGTATGCAGAAACTTGTAACAAAAATATCCAATGAAATCAGAGACTCCAGATAAAAAAGAGAGAGTTAAAAGTAGCCGATGCCTCTTAAGCATATTGTCCTCCTTCATCCAACATTGCGTCCAGGGAAAATTAAGTCACATTTTTTCCCTTTAAAGGAAAAAGAAAATTACAGAAGGCAGATGCTCAGAGGTTCTCTTGAGCATCATATGATCTGACATTGCGGAGTTTAAACTTACTCTGTTGAGACACAACTGATGCTCACCTGTGCAAAAGACTCTCATGGGGTATCCCGGGTTGACTGTAACCCCCACTGCTTTCTCTCCTCTTCAAGAAATGATAGAATGTAAGGGATGTGGACATGGGTATAGGGATAACCTTGACTTTGCTTTTATTTCTTTAAAAAAAGTAAATCTTTCAAATATCTTGGTGCCTGAACTTTATTGGTAAGGGAATTACTTGGAAATATATTGTAACTGATTGTAACATGTCTCGATCTCTCAGCACAACAGCCAAGAGACCTGAGTTCTAGGTCCTGATCATACAATAATTAGCCCTATGGATTTAAGCAAGTCATTTCCCTTTATTAAATTTCAGTTTTTTGTAACATGAGAAGGCTGAACAAAACAAAACAGCCATGGGACCACTGGGATCCAATGCAATCATCATTCAGCAAAGCTATAGCTAATGGCTACTGATTCAAACACTAGAGTCCACACTGACCATGTCCAGTTCTCATTACCACATTAACCTCATCCTGAAATTCTCCCAAAGATATTCAATTCAATTCTAATTACTCTACCTGAGGGCTGCTTTGGAGCCCTCCTTGGATGCTGAAGTCAGCCAAGTATGGCCATCCTGGGAAAAGCTAAACAAGACTTCGAGCTTTATCAAGAGTTTTTATATCTCAAAGCAGTTTACCCTCCCAATCCTTCTTCCAGTAATTTCCACATCATGTAGACAAGAGTCAACTGGAAACTTTCCTCAAGCATGAAAGGTCTCATAGTATGGCTGGATTCCATAAGTTAGCTTTTTGGACATTTATGTATTCTTTGCCCAAACTTTGTCCCATTGGAGATCCACCTTCTCCCCTTCTATAATAATCTTGCTCAGTCTATGTGGTTCAAGTACAAACCTCTGCATCCTAGAATAGACACATGATACAAGCTTTACGCTTGCAGGACTCTTGATTCTCATGACAGTTTTGTGAGGTGGACAAGGTAGGTATAATTCTGCTTCTCATTGTAAATGTAATAAAACAACTAATTGGGTTTCATGACTTCATTAAAACCATACATACAAGAGCTGCTGCTACACAAACCCCAGAGTTTTCCCCACTTCAAATCTGGTGTTATCTTCATTTCCCTACAAGATTGTGAATCCCTTCACTTGTCATTATATCCTTATTCTGTAAGTAGACAGAAAACTTACCCAAGATTCTGAGAAAAGGTTAATATCATCAACCAATGTAAAAGAAGAAAGCAGACTTTAGCAAAAGCCAATATAAAGATGCAGAATGTCTCTACAAGATTAAAGGTAGGAAGAGCAACACTGTCAGTAGCTTAATCAATAGTATTGATTTAAGGGGCAGAAATGTCAGGAAAGAGGAGTTTCAACATGGAAAATTTAAAAACAAGGGTCCAAGAAGAAAAAAAAAAGGCAATGCTAATCCAACAATGTCTATTTGGAAGAAACATATAATGAGGGTGACAAAAGAATTTTAGTCAGCGAAGAAATATTCTACGATGAAGGCCAAGGCTAGTTTATCAACCTTACAATAGCCTAAATAAAATATCTCTCAAGTTGATCCTCTTCACTTTACTTGGTATCTATGTACTAACTCGTGACTTTAAATAACCTGGTCACTCTAATTTAATTTAGTTCAACAAGCATGTTTTAAGTATCCTGTGTACAAGGTATTGTGTTGCGGATTGGAAATAAAAGGATGAGCAAGAAACAGTCTCTATATTCAAGGGGAATGAACGAGATAAAGGTGAGAAAGATCCCCATGATTCTGACTTGGGCAACTGGGTGGATGCCATTACCTGATGAATATAAGAGGAACAACAAGAAGGAAGATAGGAAAGAGGAGTTTGGTTTTGAGACATCCGATCAGTTAGGAATGACTTTGGCTGCAAGAAACAACCTCAAGCAACAGACATTTAATTACCACAATATGAAACCACAATAGGAAAAATGCAGTGTAGGCTAGCGCAGTGGTACAAAAATATCATCAAGGATGCAGGCTTGTTCCATCCTTTCTTTCACTATCCTTGGTACTTCACTTTACTTGGTATCCATGTACTAACTCATGACATTGTACTACTAACCTTGGCACACTGGCATTTTGTCACTGTGCTTGTTACCTCATATTGCAAATTCCAGGTTATATATCAGCTATGTGACTAAAATGCCATTTGTCATCCCTCTTTAATCACTATAATGTCTCTCCTAAACCCCAACATATCAAAAATCAGAATCGGGTGAGGCGTGTCATGAGTGAGCTGTCAGTGTGCAGGTGAGTTGGCTCGGTGCTCTGTATGGTAGCTGTGTCAGTGTGTTATGGTGCTATCTCATACCAACCTGGCTACTGGAATCCCTAATAGTAAAGTAAAAAATACTCATGACTCTCCAGCACAGATGATGGCTCCATTGACCTTCAGTTTAAGAAAAGCCCACCTAAGATCCCACTTAAGGCCATTGCACTTGCTACAGTGCTCTTTTTGATTGGCACCTTTCTCATTATCATAGGCTCCTCCTGCTGGTGGGCTATATCAGCAAAGGGGGCGTTGCAGACCAGCAGGTCTGTCCTGATCATGGCATCCTGGTGTTCCTGCCAGGATTGTACCACCTACTTATCACCTACTATGCATCCAAAGGCTACTGGGGTCACTCCTACATGACAATTCAGACTTGATGTCTGGTACCCACCTCAGCCCTGAGAAGCAGTCAGGTGGGACTGAGCTCAGCTTTAAGATACTGAGCAGAAACTATGGCTGAGGGCTAAGAAATTCTACAGTTTGCAGATGTTTAACAAAACAATGGCCAGGTTTACGGGTCTATCCTAAAGATGTTCACTGAGTTTACAATGAGCTGATTAGGGCATGCTCTATTTTTCATCTCCTAGCCCTGACAGAAAGCTGACAAGTTTTTCCACATGAACCTGTATCCTGGAAGAATAGCAATGTTAATTGGAGAAAGTGGAAATTATTGCTGCCACCACCCTTTTAAGTAGAGCACTTCTTTTAAATAGTCTTTATTGACGGTTTGTTCTTAGAACAAATGGAAGAATGCAGTAAGTCAAATTTCTTATTACTAAGTAATTTATTTTGAAAATACCTAAGTATCTTACTCTCTATGCTCTAACTTCATGTTCTAGTGAAAGATGTTGGCAAAATCAAATATTAGTGTGGATGCATCTGTAATATTTTTTACTTGCTTTCTTATTAAGAGTAATGAGGAATTTTAAACCTCAGAGCAAGTTTTCAAAATGTTAACACTCTCTGTTCACCACTCCTTGGCTAGCTCTGATCTGGCTCACCATTAGGTTGGGCACCATATAATTTGGGTAATTCTATCCTTTATAGATTAAAATGGATATCATGCCATTAAGGACTGGACTTTTGACTGTTTTCTAAGGAAAAATGTAGATAAGAGTTAGTTAGAGTTTATAACCTCATTGTTAGCACCTTGTATTTATGATGTTATTCTCAAGATTTGGCCTAGATCCCTAGGGAACTAGACTGCCGTAGTGTGATTGTTTCCTAGCTTGCAAAGGTGACTTATGTTCAAAAGAAATTAAAATGTCAAAATCTTAAACCCTACACTTAAATAAGTTAACTTTAAACATATTTCAGAAAACAATTTAATGATTATGATATCTGAGATTCCCTCCCAAAGAAATCAACAATTATATAAAATTCAGTCATCCAACATGAAAGATAAAAACCAAAAATGTATACACAAATCTACTCATTATTCTCCATCCAGTTACTACACCGGTGGTAAGAAAAGTAAAAATGCAGTCGTGAATGCTAGCTGGATGGAACTCATTTCCAGAAGA
Organism: Myotis lucifugus; assembly: GCF_000147115.1. Taxonomy (NCBI): domain Eukaryota; kingdom Metazoa; phylum Chordata; class Mammalia; order Chiroptera; family Vespertilionidae; genus Myotis; species Myotis lucifugus. The sequence goes on along the minus strand of NW_005871184.1, from coordinate 10,239 downwards.
AAAAAAAATGCAAACAGCCATTATACAAGTAAAAATCTAAAAAATAAATTGTAAAAGGCATTTTCTTTAGAACTCTTGGGCGGTCCAGGAGGCAACGATGAAATGGCATCCTACAGATCATCCCCACTGCCCTGTTCACACCCGTTGTTAGAGCCATAGTGCGCCTGTTGAATGTAAATTGCTTTATGAACAGAGCCTTCCTGAAAGTAAACAGGCTGGATATTGAAACAGCCATCTAGTTTGGAGCTTGCTGATATTATAGCGTCTTGATTTCACCAGATGGGAAACAGAACATATGATTTTATTTATGCATATCAAATATAAGAGCATAGTTTTGGGGTTTTTTAACCTAGACAAGTAGATTAGCCAACAGCACCTGTAAATCCACGAATGAGATTTAAATAGTTACTATCAATGACTCATTAACATGTACCCACTTGAGTAAATTGCTGTATTACTGAACATATGTTCATTGGAATGTATAAACAAGGCAAGAAACCTGATTCCATTCATTCTAGAAAGTTGTTCTTTATCAAAGTTAATGATTTCCAAACAGCATTTCTGTTTAAAGTAACAGGGCAAGAGGCAATAACACAAAACACATCCTCCGCAGCCCAGAATGTTTATTCCTCTAGAGAAGATGCCATCCTTACAGCATGGGTGGGAAACATCCGGCCCACGGGCCATAGAAGGCTCGAGAAATCATTTGATCTGGCCCTTCCAAGGCATTAGGGGTGAGTTAATTAAATGTTTGACCAAATATAGCAGGCTAATTTTAAGTTAATCACTTTTTTTATGGCCCGCAAATGATGTTATAAATATCCAAATGGCCCTTGGCAGAAAAAGGTTCCCTACCCCTGCTCTAGAGACAGACCTGGACAAAATGGTACAGTGGGGCCTTGACTTACGAGTTTAATTCGTTCTGAGACCGAGCTCATTAAGGAGCTCGTTAACTCAAATTACTCTGTCAACTCAAAGCAAAAAATCGGCTGAGAGACAGCTGGTATCTCAAAAAACTCGTTAGTTGGGACACTCGTAAGTCAAGGCCCCACTGTATTTGAAAAAAGCACTGATTTCTTCTCACCACCCTTTTGGCAGCTGCTCACTCAAAGGACATGCAAACACAACACACACGCACGCACACGCACACACATACACACACAATATGCCTGGCCAGACTTCTTGGATGAGCCTCTGTTCCTGAAAATCCAACACTACTTTTATTTATTATTACTTTTAAACTCTTATGTCCTCAAAATCTGACCTATCCAGAAGCTAAAAAGAAAGTTAAATGTAGTATTTACACCAGCAGAGAAGGACTGATGGGACTTCTCCAAGGGCAATTGCATTTTAAAAGAATGAGTTGGTCCAGACATATGGAAATTTAATAGTAGGCCCTCAGGCAAAATATGCTCCTTTCAGGACTCCTCTAATCACAACATACTCTACTTTAAAAAAAAAAAAGGCTTTATCAAATGTTTTTACTGTTCTCCAACTAAGGCATTTGACCAAAACATTCCACAATACATCCAGAAAATATTATAAGCCAAACACAATTTTTTTTTCTTTAACTATTGAATAGTGTCAATTACTAGTAATGCCTGCATGAAACCTGAGAGCTCCTTCTGGTGTGTAAATGTCAAAGGCCTATGCTATCAAAGGATCGTAAAAGTAAACAGAACTCTTAAATACCCCTAGTAGAGTCTCAAAAAGAAAGTGTGGATTTGCTTTTGGAAACAGGTGGTGCAAAGAAGCTAATTTGTGGAACTCTTGGTCCTCTAATCCAGCGGTTCTCAACCTGTGGGTCGCGACCATCGGAAAACACATATAGCATATCAGATATTTACATTATGATTCATAACAGTAGCAAAATTACAGTTATGAAGTAGCAGCGAAAATAATTTTATGGTTGGGGGTCACCACAACATGAGGAACTGTATTAAAGGGTCGCGGCATTAGGACGGTTGAGAACCACTGCGAGTCTAATCCAATGAAGAGCATCAGAGTAGATACCTGAAGCTGTGAAGGTAGACATCTGGCTGATTTAGGAGCAGGCCCTTTATGTAGACCTGGGCAAAGCTTTCTAAGCAGAGAAGACAACAATGCAATGAGTTTGACTTCTCATAGAACAAAAAGATTAATTTTTTAATTCAGACAAGTAGAGAGCAAGAGAAAAAGTTATGGGGAAAAAAATCAGAGGGCTGGAGAAGAGCCAGAAAATGTAGACTTGATAAGCTGATCACTTAACACCTAGAGTTCTCAGAATCCACCAGACAAAATACTTATCATATCAGTCTGAATCCTCATAAGATACCAAAAATCACTCTGAATCTTAAAAATAGAGAAAATTGAATTTGGGGGATTGATTAAACAAGTAATCAAAGAGCCCAGAAAGCAAAGAATAAGGCCACAGCAGGAATCCATTTCTACGCTGGGGCAGGAGGAATTGTGCAAGGAAATGGCATCATCAGAGCCCAGGATCATATGGCTTTAGAATAGTTAGGACCAAGTAGGGGCCATATAATTTCCCATGATACAGAGCAGAGCAAGGGAAGGATGGAAATTGGATCTAAGAGCAAACTGGCAAATGGCAGGCACATAGGTTGACTCTAAGAGGAAAGGTAGAGACAGGGGGAAGATGGCAGCGTAGGTAAATGCCTGTATTCGCCTCCTCCCACAACCGCATCAAAATTACAACTAAAATACAGCCAGAACCACTGGACAGCTGGCTGAATAGAAGTCCTACAACTAGAGAAGTGCAGAAGAAAGCACACTGAGACTGGTAGGAGTACAGAGGCGCAGAACGGGCTGGTCCAGCACCCACGTGTGCCGCTTTTTTTAATCGGGAGGAAGATTGCCTCTTCGGAGGCCACCCAGAGGAGCAAGGGGTCCCAGCCCCACACCAGACACCCAGTCCAGGGTCCCAGAGCTGGGAAAAGAAGTCCCTATGGGCAGTAAGAACTATGGGCTGTAAAAACCAGTGAAGATTGGGGCTCAGTGACATAGAGGCTGCTGGAGACTCAGCTATTCCTCTTAAAAGGCCAGCACTATAAACTGAACTTACAAGGTCCTGCTTCCTCTGTGCTCTAGTGCCAGGCGAGGCTCTGGGGAACCCAGGCACATATGTAGAGGAACTGGATTGTCTGGCATCGCGACAGGAACTCAGGGACGGCTTTCTCCCAGACGGAGGTGCTGGTAGGGATCCTTGTTCCTATGCTGAGACCTCCCCGATTGCAGGGCTGACTTGCAGCCATTTCTGTTTGCCCTGTCCTGGTGATTCCCTAAAACTCCACCTCATCCAATTTACAACCCCACCCATGCAGCAGCTTTTGCATATGATTGGCTGTTCCTTGCTCAGGGTAAAAAGCTGTCAAACAAGCTGCAGCTGGGTTAGGGAGCTCCAAACCTTTCAATAACAGGCCCAAGACCCGGCACCAGCACCAACCTGCCTTGCTTCATAGCTGGGCCTCATCTGGGCACCTCCAAACCTGATACAAAGAGGAAGAATATGAAGATCTCTCTGTAGCTCCTGCTGGGTGGCGCCAGGCAGTGGCTGACTTTGCAGCTCCCTGGAGACCCAAGAGCCAGTGTACCCAATGGTCATTATCAGACCATACCAGATTACAACTCTATACATCCATAAGCAACATACTCAAGGGGAAGACTCAGTGAGTACCAAAGGCCCACTGAAGTCCTGTTCTATAGGGATGTCTCCTGCACAGCAGCTCTCCCACTGTAGTCACAGCTGGTCCCCACAGCCAATTGGCCTGGAGGTCAATTCCCCCCAGTGACACCAATAGCAATCAAGTCTCAACTACAAGACTGTGCTCATAGCACACGAAGGGGTGCACCTAGAGCTCCCAACTCAGGTGACTGGGGAGGCTGAGACACTGGACTCTATGGAACACCTACTACACAAGGCCACTCTACCAATTCAAGGAGACATAGCAGCTCTACCTAATACATAGAAACAAACACAGGGAAGCAGCCAAAATGTGGAGACCAAGAAACATGTCACAAATGAAAGAAATGGAAGACAGCAAACTACTGGATATAGAGTTCAAAACCACAATTATAAGGTTACTCAAGCATCTTCTAGAAACCTCAAAAAAATTGGAAAAGGACCAGCCAGAAATTAAGCGTACACTGACTGAAATAAAGAATAATATACACGAATTCAACAGTAGAGTAGAGGAGTCTGAGAATCAAATCAATGATTTGAAATATGAGAAAGCAAAAAAAAAAAAAAAAAACACCCAACCAGTAGAGCAAAAAGAAAAAAGAATCCAAAAATATGAAGAAGTCAGCTGATTTTGCAACAGAAACTATGCAGGCCAGAAGACAGTGGCAATAAATATTCAAAGTGATGAATAGCAAGGACCTACAACCAAGATTATTCTACCCAGCAAAGCTATCATGTAGAATTGAAGGTCAGATAAAGAGCTTTACAGATAAGAAAAAGCTAAAGGAGTTCATCACCACCAAACCAGTATTATATGAAATGTTGAAAGGTATTCTTTAAGAAGAGGAAAAAGAAGAAAAAGAAAAAGATCAAAAATATGAACAACAAAATGGCAACAAATATATACCTATCAACAATTAAGTCTAAAAATCAAAATAAGCACATAAGAAATCTAGTAAATAGAATAAACTGGTGAATAAAATAGAATCAGAGGCATGGAAATGGAATGGACTGATGATTCTCAGAGGGCCGGGGGTGGGGGAGAGCAAGAAGAGGTTAAAGATCTGATATGCATGTATGCATTACTTATGGACACAGACAATAGGGTGGCTAAGGCCTGGGGTGGGGCGGGAACCAGGTGGAAGGGGTCAATGGAGGGAGAAGGAAGAGGGACATCTGTAATAATCTCAACAATAAAGATTTTTTTTAAAGGAAGGAAAAAAAGAGGAAAGGTAAATTCCACCTGCCCCCACCTGGTCTGACTGTACAACTCCCCTGCAAATCTTTTCTTGTCTATCTGATTCTGTCTGTCTGGCAACACAACTTGAGGACAGAAGCAGAGGGACTAGTTCCTATTTATAATTAGTGTGATGGATTTTGTGTGGGAGCCTATAAGTCAAACCAGACAGCTACTATTTCTTATTGATGGAGATGATGGTGACTGCAGTTGTGGAAGGAGATCAAACTTAGAAACAAGTCTACCCAGCACCTGAATAAATGTTGGAAATTTTCTAAAATCATTGAATGCACCAATTAGTCCTTTTAATCCCATAAAATCAAACTAATTTATTTGTTCCTCCCTCAATGACAGCATTATCATCTATCTAGAAACTTAGAGGCCATACTTGTCTCTTTTCTCCCAACCAACCCCTCCTGATGGTTTAGCCTTCAAAATATATCCCAAATCCATCCATTCCTAATTCAAAATCCTCTCCTCCATCTCCACTCCTAGTCCTATTCACCTTCACCTCTTCCCTCGATCATGGCAAATAGCCTCTTAACTCCTGACATTCTCCCACTCTTGTGCACTTACAGCCTCCTCTACCCCCCAGTCCTCATATGGTGGCTCTTTCATTATTTACACCTCAGTTCCATCAGCATCTCCTCAGAAAAGACTTCCCTGACTATATATTGAAAACTATCTGTCATGTCACCCTGCTTTATTGTTTTATAGTATTTTTCAATGCCTGAAATTATCTTGATCTTATATTTGTTTTCTTTTTACCTTATCCATTAGGAAATAAGCCACATGAGGGCAGTGGCTGGACTGTTTTAGTCACCATGGCAACTTCAGCACTATCAAAAGCTCTTGGCACAAAACCGGCATGATAAACATTTATCAAATAAATAAATGTTACTCTACCTACTAGATTACTCATCTTGATTCACAATTTAGACAACACAGATACACACAGTCTAGGATAAATTTGTACGTTAGATTTCTGCACATATTTTGAAGGGCTTATAAAAGTAAGAATTACCTCCTTTCCCCCAAAAAAATGTTTTAAGCCAACTGATCTACCTTAGTCAACATGGGCTACCATAATAAAACACCATAAGCTGGGTGAGTTAAACAACAGAAATTCATTTTCTCACAGTTCTGGAGGCTGGAAGTCTGAAATCAGAGTGCCAACGTGGTTGGGGTCTGGTGAGAGCTCTCTTCCTGGCTTGCATACTGCCTACCTTCTCACTGTCCTCACACGGTGAAAATAGATCTTTCTCTCTCCCTTCCTTTTATCATAAGGGCACTAATCCCGTTATGAGGCTCCACCCTCATGACCTCATCTAATCCTAATAACCTACCAAAGGCTTCTTTCCTAATACCACCATATTGGGGATTTCAGTTTCAACATATGAATTGTGGGGTGGTGGGACAACTCAGTCCATAGCATGACCATTATAAGAAAATCCAAACATATCAGTATGGGACTTAAGAACCTCAATGAATTGGCCCCTAGCCTGTCATTCCAGCCACCTCACCTCCACAATTTCCCTGGATTCCAGTCAGACCAAACTCTCTAAAATTGTCACTTTTCCACATATCTGCCTTTGCAAATTCCCTTCCTTCTGCCTAAAATACTGTTTCTTTTTGTTTGTCTGACACCCTTCAAAATTCAGTGCAAGAGTCACCTCCCTATTCCATCCTAGGTGGATATAGGCATTTCTCTATTTATGCTCTTTGGGAATCTAGCCCAGACTGTACTCCAGACTTACCTAGATTTGCATATTTCATCATTATTGTGAATGCACATAGCTGTCTCTTCAACTGGATCATATGCTCCTGGCATCCAGCTTTTAGATGCTTAATCAGTGTTCAGTGAACAAACAAATAAATCAGCCCTTGACGAGGGCTCTGAATGCCAGGGTTTTAATCTCCAGGGAGTGGGATATATAAAGAATATGGTGTTTAAATGACTTGGAATTGCAGAACACTGTCACCCACACCTCTCAACCCTGACTACAGGTTACAAACCTAAGAACATGCCTTTTCTTAAAAAACTCCTTTTCTTCAGAGCTCTCCTCTGATGAGCTTTTTTCATCACCCCATCCACCTGAGTACATTTTCTTTATTATATGAAAAGGACACTGTAGTTGTTTTTTTGTTTTTTGTTTTAAATATATTTTATTGATTTTTTACAGAGAGGAAGGGAGAAGGATAGAGAGTTAGAAACATCGATGAGAGAGAAACGCCGATCAGCTGCCTCCTGCACACTCCCCACTGGGGATGTGCCTGCAACCAAGGTACATGCCCTTGACTGGAATCGAACCTGGAACCCATGAGTCCGCAGGCCGATGCTCTATCCACTGAGCCAAACCAGTTAGGGCATGTAGTTGTTTTTTTTTAATAAATCTCTCAAATTGCGGGCATGTCACTGTGCTATGCATTTGCTCTTCTGTCACCTTGTGTGAGTTGAAATTACTTCTCTGATGAAATGCCTATGAAGAGCTTTCTTTCTGCCTTGTGCATTCAGGGGCAGGGTCAGGGAGAGGAGGCAAAAGCAACTCTTCCCAGGGGATTGATGCCCTTCCCAAAACCCCCATCTACATCTCCTCTTGACAAGTCAGTAGCCATGCCAACCTCCAGGGAGTCCCAGAAACCTTGGAGGCTGCCTGCAGGAGCCATCTGTTTTGCTCTACAGCCTCCATCCAGGGGATTTAGGCCCTGCATCTGGCTGAGCCACAGGCAAGAATACAAACCATTCCTGAGGCCAGTCTGTCCTCAATGTGGCTACTCTGGTTCAGGAACTACTGTGGCTGCTGAAGACTCGTCTCTGACCCAGGTTTATTGTTCCCATCAGCTTCTGCTTCCTCCTTGACTTCTGAGTATTGCTCCTACTTTCTCTTCACTGTTTTCTGAATTTGCACTAAGCCCTTACCCAAAATTCTCTGCCCTGGGTTCCCAGTGTCTGCCATGATACTCTCAGTCCTGATTCCAGCCTTGACTCCCCTGACCTAAGCTGCCCAGGCCTTCGCCTACATCCTTTTCACCCTCACCTCCCTCCAACCCCCATCCAACTTGTGTCTACCAGTTAGTTACCTACCTGTGCTGTGACCATAACAGGTGGGTGAGGGAGTAGTTCACACCACCCCATGAATGGAACAAATGTTTCTGTGGAGACATTTTTATCAGCCAAGATTACATCTGGCCAACCTATGAGGAGCACCATAAATTACCCAAATATATAAGTGCTTGATTCTAGACTCCTGGATATGATCTTTAGTAAATGATCATGGAATGTATGGCTTAAAAATACCCTTGATCTTATAAGTCCTTGGGTAAAGTTTTCTCTACTTTATCAGTGGACAATTACTCAAAGCTTACTAGTAAGATTTTAAGATAGTAAGACTAAGTACTACTCTTTTGTCTTTTCAAAACTGGCATAATTCCAAATACATGGTGAGCACCAAATGTTTGACAGTGGAAAGAAGAAAGGAGGGGGGGAGGGGTCAATCCACTACTTAAATTTCTTCATGTAAATAATTATAACCAATTTGAATAATGATACTTTTCCTCCATTTTTTAACTCTACAGTTGCTCTTTATTTTTCAACTAGTGTCCCAGTGCAAGGATTCATGCACATTGAAAGGAAATTAATTAGAAGAAATATTTTAATATTGCTATTCATGTCTTGCTAATGAAATGAAAATAGGATTCCACTGAGTCTCCTACCTACCTACTCCAGAACTTCTGTGAGGATCAAATGAAATGCGACATGTGAAAATGCATTACAGACATTTGGTTAAACTGTAAAATGTTTGCACCTGGCTATAAAGCAAGTCAGGTTCCTGGGCTGAAGAAACACCAAGGAGGCTAGTTGCTAGGGAGAGGAAGGCAGGCATTGCTACATGATGTCATTACCCAGTGTCCACAGAGACTGTTTCCAGGCTGGGCTGGGCTGTGGGCCACATTTTGCGCTATGGGGTCTTGGCAGCATTGGCTACGATTTGGCAGGGTGTTGCTCCAGGGTGGTGGCAGGGCCTGTGTCCCACCTGGGGGAAGCTGAGTGTTGGTTTGTTGGTGCCAGGTCTGTGGTGCCATTTATTTTTAAATGGCCAGTGCACATCATGGCAGCTCCTGCGCTGAGCATCTGCCCCCTTGTGGTCAGTGCACGTCATAGCCACCATTCAGATGGACACTTAGCCTTTTATATATATAGATAGCTCAAAACTACTAAGTGGACTCAACAGAATCTTCTACCCACTTCAACTGCAAAGCCAGTTGTTTGAAATCATTGCTGACTGGAATTAGTTATCCCTGTTTTCTCCTTATTATCAGGAAAAAAATATATTTTTTTCCTCAGCAGGATCTCTTTAGAGTGTCCATATTTATAACAACATAATGATAACCCATGAGAGAGAAATAAAATATGTTAATGACTATTTTTTCTGAGAAACAAAGTCATTCAATGTTTGTGAATAAAATGCTATGTAAATGATCTTTTTATAAAAGATGCATTTAAATTGGCATTGACCTTTGTAGCAGTCATCCCTGGCTTTCTCTCAGTTGGGAACAGCATGCATAGACATCTACAGCTTTCAACAGCAACTCTGTAAATCTCCTTCATTATGTGCTGCCCCTGAGCTGCTGATATAATCCTCATAACTAGTTAACACATCTCCACAGAAGTAAGAGAGAAAAGTGAATGTTCTTTTTTCCCTCTCTGTGAACACAAAATATGTGTTTCTCTGAAGGAGACTCAGTGGGAAGGAACAGGCCCTGTTTTCCCATAGTTAGCAGCTGTCAGGTAGAAAAAGAAATTCTTCAAGCCAACAGGCTGCCTTGCCGCGGTTCCATGTTTCCCAGGCCACATACCTTGTCAAGGCCATCGTGAGGTCAAAGATTACGAGTCTACACAGTTGCACGTTGGTTCCCTTTCCTAATTTCAGGGCTCACAATCCAGAGTTACTCACTTGCAGAAAAACATAATACTTCCTCACTACTTACAAGTTCACAAAGCAAGCTCAAGCCAGCAGCAGTTCTGGCTTCATTCACTGCAGCCAGCATGGTCTTCCTCAGCCTTGGAAGAATGGTTTCCCTCCACTCGGTCCCGTTTCCTAACTAATCTTCTCCTGGCCGCAGTTCCTGTTGATTAGGCCAGAATAAAATCTTCTCATTGTGGAGTACTTATCTTCCTCTCATTGTGGAGTACATATCTTTAGCATAAATAGCATCTATCCTATCTAATAATAGACAAAGATGCAAATTGACCGTACCTTTGCTACGCCCACCATTGGCTAATCAGAGTGATATGCAAATTAACCGCCAACAAAGATGG
>NW_005871183.1:3736659-3767281 GCF_000147115.1 Myotis lucifugus | reverse complement strand
CCTGCCCTGAGTGTGACAGGGTGCAGTGCCCCAACCCCCTGATCTTCCCTGCTCTGTGTGTGACAGGGGGCGGTGCCCCAGCTCTCCTATCGGCCCTACTCTGTGAGTGACAGGGGAGAGCTCCTCAACCCCCTGATCGACCCTGCTCTGTGTGTGACAGGGGGGAGCTCCCCAACCCCCTGATCGACCCTGCTCTGTGTGTGACAGGGTACGGAGCCCCAACCCCCCTGATGGGCCCTGCTCTTTGAGTGACAGGGGGCAGCGCCCCAACCCCCTGATCGGCCCTGCTCTGTGCGTGACAGGGGGTGGCGCCGCAACCTCCCCATCGACCCTGCCTTGAGTGTGACAGGGGGCGGTGCCCCAACCCCCCAATCGGCCCTACCCTGAGCGTGACTGAGGGTGGCATCGCAACCTCCCGATCCGCCCTGCTCTGTGCATGACAGGGTGGCGCCCCAACTCCCCAATCGGCCCTGCTCTGAGCCTGACCAGGGGCTGCACCTAGGGATTGGGCCTGCCCTCTGCCACCCGGGAGCAGGCCTAAGCCAGCAGGTCGTTATCTCCCGAGGGGTCCCAGACTGCGAGAGGGCACAGGCCGGGCAGGGGGACCCGCCTGCCCCGAGTGCACAAATTTTTGTGCACCGGGCCTCTAGTAAATAATAAAAACATTACTTCTTCTTTGACATTATGTAGCATTTTTCTTTAATTGTTGAAAAAATGTTATACCTTGTGAACCTTAGTGTTTAACAGTGATATAAATTATAAAATATGGAGAGAAATATAATGCTTTGAAGTACAAGAAATTCATGGTCTAAAACAAAGGTGACAAATTTAATGCTCAGCTATTACATTAGCTGTAGTAATCTCTGTTCTGTTAGTTTATATTAATGAGACTTTAAACAAATAAAAAAACCAAGCATCTACACTTTTCACATCCTTTTAAATAACTCAATCTCTGATGACTTTGAGCCATGTCAGTTTTGAAGATTCTGAGAGTAGTTCTATCACTGTTTCCATTACTCACCACTGGAGTTGCCAGTGACTCAAGGGAAAATATAACTGCATTTAAAAGACAGAATTTATTTTTCATTTTCTTTCTACACCCCAACTTCATATTTTGACCCATAGTGAGTTTGAAGAATTTATAGGCCCTATTTATGCTGTGTAACATAATACATTGACATTTTGATGACAATCAATTTCTTTTCTTCAACCCTTTTGGCATTGCGCCCCTCCTTCCTTATAAGGTAATATCAAAGTTAAGCTATAAATTCAGTTCCAGTGGAAAGTGTTCACACCTCCTGAATTTGACTTTAGAATTTAAGTTCAAGCCACTCAACAACTTTTATTCTTCTTCAACAGCTCTGAAGGGGTAATTTTTTGACTTTTGTATAATTTACGGTCTCTATGATGGAAAATATTTATATTTCCAGTTATAATTTCATGGAGGTGTGTATTTCACTCTTCCAAATTTTGGCATAATGACAATAATGCAAATATGGCAAATATATTTAATTTAATTGTATTTTCCAAGCAAATTATTTTTATAACTATTCTTTTATTTCTGTTTTGCTTTTGATGGTTTATTTATGCCTACTGATATGCAGTTTTCCTTTATGTAATATATGTCTTCCCTTATGAGATAGAAAAAGTAAATAAAAAAGGTCATAGATGTGATATTCTGAGAATATTTAATATTCTTCCTTTTCTTTTATTATTTATTTAACTAGAGGCCTGATGCACAAAATTTATATAAGAGTAGGCCTTCCGTCCCCAGGCTGCCAGAACCGGCTTCCTTCTGGCACCCAGGACCTGAGCTTCCCTCTCACTGCAGGCAGGCATCCGGGACCCGGGCTTCCCTCACAGCCCTGGCGTCATCCAGAAGGTCATCCAGAAGGACATCTGGTCTAATTAGCATATTACGCTTTTATTATTTTAAGATAATTAGAAAACAGAGCAATGTGTGCTTGATGGCTTTAAAGAGAGAAGAAAAACACATAGAAAAGGTTTTGCTATACTGCTAAAACAAAATAAGTACAGTCATGAGCCGCCTAACATTTCTGTCAATGATGGACAGCCTGTATGACAATGGTCCAATAAGATTATGATAAAGCTGAAAAATATCTATGGCCTAGGATGTTGTAGCCTTTGTGACATCATAGTGCAAATCATGGTGTAAAGAAAGCTACTACACCGTTAGTCACATAAAAGTATAACACAATGATGTACAGTACATAATACTTGATAATGATAATAAATGATAATGTTACTGGTTTATGTACTATACTATTACTATAATTTTATCATGTTAGAATGTACTCTTTCTATTTATTAAGTAAAAAGTTTGCAGTAAAACAGTATGTTGTGTTATTCCAGTAGCAGCCTCATATATCTCATGTTTACTATGTTTCTTGTTTGCATCATTTTCTCTTATGATTGATTTAACCTCATGTTGTTTCTCACAGCAACATGCTATATAGTCTTGTAAACTAGGAGCAATAGGCTATACTCCATAGCCTAGCTGTGTAGTAGGCTATACCATCTAAGTATAAGTGCCTTCTATGAGGTTCACACAATGACAAAATTGCCTAATGATGCATTTCTCAAAACATATCCCCATCATTAAGCTGCACATGACTGTATTGACAAACACATTAAAAAACATATTGATTTCTCCACATGATTTCAAATGATAATATTTATGATTTTGTTTTCACTAACTTATATGGTTTCTGCTTTAAAGGCATAACAACTTCTATTTTATAAAGAATTTGTGTAGAGTGACTCAGTGCTACCATCTGAAGACATTTTTGTGGTGAGGTCAATGCACCAACCACAAGCAACAATATTTCATAGACAAGCCAAATTGTCATTCAAGAGCAAGACCCCTGGCTTTGAGTCCAAGATCCTGAGCTCGTCTCCTCTCATTGACACCAAAACCACAACGACATATAGAGCAGCTATCTCTGAGAACAACCTGAAGACGAGCAGAACAGATTTTCTACAGCTATGGATATAAAGAAAAGCCACACTGAAATGGGGAGGAGGGGCAGAGACTAAGTCTAATCAGGATCTACCCTATCCCCCATTCTCCATGTATTGAGTCACAAGAGGGAGAGATAGCACATCCCCAAAGAGTGAGTGATCTGAAACTAGCCTGGGGAACCTGTACCAGGAAAAGGCACCCCCATAAACCTGACTTTGAAAACCTGCAATGTTTCCATTTAGGAGAGACAAAGGGCTGTAGGAAACCCAGGTTGTGCTCTTTCTGAGTCCCAGCACAGAGGCAGTGGTTTGAAATGCACCCAGGTATAAGTAAAGGTGATACATTGACTAATTTTTGGGCGTGTGCTAGAATTTTCTCCGGTCTGAGGTTTTGGCAGGCACCACTTCCCCCCTTTCTTTAACATAGCTGGTCTGAAACTCTTCATTAACTTGGCTAACACTGTTCACCCCACCCTGGAATTCCCCTGAGGACCCACTCAGGCTAACACTCCTCCAAAGCAGCTTCTTTCCTGTCACATGCAGTGGTCAGCCTCGTTGGCACCAGCACACAGCGGAGTGTCACAGCCAGCCACACTAAAGGCTTGCCCTGCACTCCAGTGAGCCAGCAACAGTTGTAGCCAGGCTCAAAACTAGTGGGCCAGGGACCAGCCTCACCTGTCAGCATGTCCAGAGAAGTTGTGGCCCAGCCACAACAGGAGGCCACACTAGTCATCCCAGGGAATACCTCTAGAGCATTTGGCTCTGGTAACAGGGATTCCACCACTGAACTCCATAAGACACATTCTCAATAAGGCCACTTTTTCAAGACCAGATGATTTAGCAGACCTACATAATATATGTAAATAAACAGGCAAAACAAGGGGTGAAAATAATATGTTAAAAAAGGACAAAACCCCAGAAAAAAAAAGAACTAAATAAAACTGAGGTAAGCTGTCTACTAGATAAAGAGTTGAAATTAATAGTCATAAAGATGCTTATCAAACGCAACAAACAAGTGGATAAACTCAGTGAGAACTTCAATAAAGAGATAAAAAGTATTTTTTAAAAAGACCTATCAGAATCAAAGAACATAACAACTGAAATGAAAAATACACTGGAGGGAATCAACAGCAGATCAGATGATGCAGAGGAATGGATCAGCAATCAGAAAGATAGGATAGTGGAAATCATCCAATTGGAAGATCAAAAAGAGAAATTAATTAAAAAGAATGAGGACAGCATAAGGCACATTTGAGACAAGCGTACTAACAATTAAATCATAGGGGTCTCAGAATGAGAAGAAAAAGAGAAAGGGAAGGAAAACCTATTAGACAAAATAATGATTGAAAACTTCCCTAACCGGGTGAAGGAAACAGACATCCAAATTCAGGAAGCTTGGAGAGTCCCAAACAAGATGATCCCAAAAAGACCCACACCTAGACACATTATAATTAAATTGTTAAAGATAATGAGACAATCTTAAAAGCAGCAGGAGAAGCCGAAACCGGTTTGGCTCCGTGGATGGAGCGTCGGCCTGCGGACTGAGGGGTCCCAGGTTCGAATCCTGTTGGGGGCATGTACCTGGGTTGCGGGCACATCCCCAGTAGGAGATGTGCAGGAGGCGGCTAATCGATGTTTCTCTCTCATCGATGTTTCTAGCTCTCTATCTCTCTCCCTTCCTCTCTGTAAGAAATAAATAAAATATATTTTAAAAAAAAAGCAGCAGGAGAAAAACAACTAGGTATATACAAGGGAATACTCATGAGACAATCAGCTGACTTTTCAACAAAAACTTTAGAGGGCAGAAGGGAGCAGCACAACATATTCAACATGATGAAAGATTAAAACCTACAACCAAGAATACTCAACCTGGAAAGATTATCAGTCAGAATTGAAGGAGAGATCAAGATTTTCCCATACAAGCAAAGGCTAAAGGAGTTCATCACCACTAAACTGGCACTATAAGAAATATTAAAGGGAAGTCTTTAAGTGGAAAAGAAAAGGCAAAAATTATAAATAAGAAAATATATGAAAGAAAAATATCTCACTAGTAAAAGAAAACATATAGTAAAGATAGCAGATCAACCACTTGTAAATCTAGTATGAAAACAATTAGAATGATAATAAGTACCTATCTATCAATAATTCTTTTAAATGTAAATTGACTAAGTGCTCCATTTAAAAAAACTTGGGTGACTGAATGGATAAAAATACAAGACTTACATATACTGCCTACATGAGACTCCAGAATGAAAGACACACACAGACTAAAAGTAAAGAAATGGAAAAAGATATTTTCTTTAAATGGGAATGAAAAAAGTAAGAAGAAGCTGAAATAGCCATACTTATATCAGACAAAATAGACTTTAAAACAAAGGATGTAACAAGAGACAATGGCTTATCTGAAGAAAACAAAACACTAATTTGAAAAGATATATTCACCCCTATGTTCACTGCAGCATTATTTAGAATAACCAAGATATGGAAGCAACTTAGATGTTCATAAAAAATGAATATATTTTTAAATATGTGTGTGTGTGTGTGTGTGTGTGTACACGTGTGTACGCATGTGCCTGTGCTCAGACTGGAATGTTACCTAGCCATGAAAAATAATGAAATATTGCCATTTGCAATAATCTGGATAGACCTAGACTCTAGAGGGTATTATGCTAAGTGAAATAAGTTAAAGAAAGACAAATACGGTATTTTTTCACTTACATGTGGAATTTAAAAAGTAAACAAATGAACAAACAAAACAGATCATAGATACAGAAAAACTGATAGTTGTCAGAGAGTGGGGTAGTGAGGGTATGGGGGAAAAGGTTAAGGTGATTAACAGGTACAAACTTATAGTCATAAAATAAGTCACAGAGATATAAAGTACAGTACAGAAACTACAGTCAATAATATCACAATAACTTTGCATGGTGACAGATGGATAATGGACTTTTTGTGATCACTTTTTAAGGTATATAAATGTAAAATCCCACTAGGTTGTACACCTGAAATTAATGTAATGTTCTATGTCAACTATACTTTAAGAGCTTTACATTCTAGAAAAATAAATAAAAATGTACTGTTAAAATTTTATTTAACTAACTTAATAATAATGTCTAAATATAATTAAAATTCAGTCAATCAAATCAATCTGAGTTTACTTTAAAAATTTATCAAACACGATAAAGTGTAAAGATCCTTTTAACATTTTAAAACTTTTCACAGTGCATTTTATATATACATAATTGTCATATTCTTCTAAGATCTCTTTAAATAAAAGATAATTATTTTCATGTTTCATTAATTTCAATAAGATTTTATACCACATATTATCACCTTCCTTAATTTGTCTCACTTATACACATGAAGAAATTAGCTTAGAGTCATGAAAAATTGATACATCCAAATGTGCGATATGAGGAAGCTGTAAGTAAAATATAATTTATACATCATAAATGAGTTTAATTTATATATCATAAATGAGTTAAATTGTCTAACTCTAAATGAAAACAATAAAATTAGGCCAAAACAGAGCAAGTTAAAATTTTTTTGGTAGGGAAGATCTCATAACCCTTAGTTACTTTGCATTACCCATAATCCCAGTCATTTCTGAAGACAATTTGGTTCTTAGCAATTTAGGTTGACATGTTGAGATACCATTAGGTGCCTGGAGGGACTGAACCAATGAATCTAGATAAGAATAATGATGATCAATTTTCCACACATCTGAACCATGTTGTGCTTTGTTTCCGGAAATAATATGATAACATTACAGCATGGTGGTCGAGATTATGAATTTCAGAGTTAGTCACACTTGGCTTTTAGAGTCAACATAACTTTCAAATTGCATATTTTTAAGACAAATTACATATCCTGTCTAAGCCCCCAACATTTGGAACTTAATGTTGATTTTGAATCTTTTCCCAGGATTCCTAATATCAGATCAGTCTGCAAATCCCTTTCTTCATTATTAGAAACATCTCTTGAGTTCTTCCCTTCCTATAATTAAAAAAAAAATGTTTTTCCCTAACCGGTTTGGCTCAGTGGATAGAGCGTCGGCCTGTGGACTGAAAGGTCCCAGGTTTGATTCCAGTCAAGGGCATGTACCTTGGTTGCGGGCACATCCCAGTAGGAGGTGTGCAGGAGGCAGCTGATCAATGTTTCTCTCTCATCGATGTTTCTAACTCTCTATCCCTCTCCCTTCCTCTCTGTGAAAAATCAATAAAATATATAAAATAAAATAAAAAATGTTTTTTTTTCTGTTACTGCACTAATCAAGGCTCTTATCATGATAAGTCTAAATTATTTCAGTAAGCTCCCAAATAGTTTCTGTCTATGTGGTAGATTTGGTCCTTGGTCCCAGTTCTTTATTCCCTCCATGAATCACAATTATACTGGAACACTCTTTGCCATGTGATGTTATGGTACTACTAGAATGGGCAGAGTATATTTTCCCACCTCACTGATGTTGAGCTGGGCCATTGACTTGCTTTGGACAATGAAATGTGGAAGGAAGTGACAATAATTAGTTCTAAGCTGAGGTTTTGAAAATCAGCAGGTGTTTCTGCTTCTGCTTGTGCCATTGCCAAGAGAAAAGAAATGTCCCTGATCCCACGATAAGCCGCTGTGGGGCAGACCTGAACACAGCCTGTGGTCTATAGCAAGCCTAGACAGTTTGCAACCTGAAGCCAAAGTGACTCAGTAGACCTGCAAAGCTATGAAAGAGAAGCTATAAATGTTTATTGCTGTGAACCACTGATATTTTGAGGTTTTTTGTTACATAACAAAACTAAAATGCTGCCTTTAGGCTCTCTTTCCTCAGTTTGATAGAATGCCCTCCTGCCACTTTTAACCTCCTGTAATACTACTGGAACTTTTCCTTTTACCTCAAATGTTTTATTCTTACCAATCACCTAATGAAAAATCCAAATTTTTAACCTGTTTGTTCAAAACCTGGCAACTACATACCTTTCCTGACTTATTGTCAAATACTGTATAAATAAAAAGAAATTATTTTAGCACATTGATGTATTTATTGTTCCAAAAGCATTTCTCATTTATTTCCAGGATTACCCTGTAGCTCATTACTCACTGTTTTCTTAAAGTACCCTTCTTGTTCTCTCTTGAGTGATAAATATTTGAAAGTTTTAAAATAGTTATAAATAATAGATGCTTCCTGTGCAGAACATCAAAGGCATTTTGTAACCCTGCAGAAGGATTAAGCTGATGATGTCCATATATGGCCAAGTGAAGATGATACTCCCTGCCCTTCACTCCTGAAATCCTGTAGGCCACAAATGCTGAGTGACCTTTTAATTTGGTTTAAATAGCTCCCACATACGTAGTGCTTTTGGGCTGCTGCCGATAGACACTATTGTCTTACCTGTTTACCATGTCACCTATATGTTTAAAAAGCCAGTTCATGTCTATACATCTCACATGAAAATAGAAATAAGATAAAGGCTGTTCCTTTTTTCTTCATCCTAAAGATAATTAGTATGATATCACTTGCTCCTGTTTTGACTTACAACTATAATTCTACATAATTTTGTTGTTGATTCCTACTGTTTCAACACACTCTTGAGACTCTTAGACCAGCCTGATACTACATATCTTAACTGCTTTCTGCCAAATCACAGAGATATACTCACTGCTACAGTCATGAATATTCTTTGCTTTAATGCTTTCTGCTTATTGGGATGATTCCTTTCATATGCTTACTTTTATACAAATTTGCTATTTAAATTGCTATATTGAAATTCCTTAGCTAGACATTAAACCTGAAAAGTTGAACTAGTCCTTTGTAGCTCCAAAACCTAAATGGCATCCTACATATAGTAGGCAGAATATTAGAGGAGAAAGAACACAGGGTCTGCACCCTTAAAGACCTAAGTGCCAAATGTGACCCTACCGATACACGGCTGTGGTAGTAAAGTTAATCTAACTCTCTACACCCCAGATTAATCATATTAAGACAATAGAACATGGGAAAAGTGAGTATGTAGGTACTAATACCTAATGCATTTGGGGCATGGTTTTTGCTTAATACGCTCTTAGTTAGCAATATCCACTTTACTGACATAAAACTCTAAAACATATGGAGGTTTTCACATGACAGGTCTGGCTCATTCTGGGAATCCCCATATCCACCACATTGTTTCAATTTATGATTAAAGTTTCAGAATGTTTATCATTTTCCATGACTTCTTTCACCAGAATTTCAATATCCCATTGCTATCTCCAGAAAATCCCAATCAAACATCAAAGAACTCAGACCCAACTTGACTGGCCCTGAGAAATGCAGAACAAATAACCTAGGCATCACAGCACAGAGCCATGCTATCCTAGTGTATAGCCCAGACTTCCAGAGGGTAAAGTATCTGTTCAACTGGGAGAAAAATTGCGTGAGAAATGAGCATACCACCTTTTGTTTGATTTTAATTTAGATGTTCTTTCCTTGCACAGATTAAAATGGACAAAAGTTATATTTCACCTAACTAGGTAACAGTCTGAAAGCTGAATTGAAGTAAGGCTGTTTTAAAGATGCTCTGTCAAATTTCAAAGCTCTGAAATTCATAGAAGGATGCCACAGTGGAGGTTTGATAGCTCAGACCCCTGCTAGGCACTCAATAAATATCTGACAACAATTGATTAAAGCACAGATGCAGTTCAATGATTAAGTTCCACACACCTCTTACGCTGTATCAGTAACAAACAGCTGTTTATTTACTTCAGCAAAAACCACCAACTTCGGCATCAATATGATGACCACAGAATGTAGCATGTCATTGTCTGAAAACTTCACGTTAGGTTTTCAGCTTAAAAATGAAGTCTGACTAGTAGTCTCTGGGCCAAATTTTTCAACTTTTCCCTAGATGCCCTTAAAGGGAGAGGGGAAAATACTTCGTTATATAATAATGTTAAGCCAAGTCACTAAATTTCCTTCTGAAAACAAAGAAAAACTTTAAGTAACAAAAGCCATAGAGCTACATTGACAAACCTAATTAATTAAACCATATTTTCAGCTTTATCCCATGAAACAAAGCAAACTCATTGCTCTGTTCTTGTAAGTAGATAGAAAGTGGTTCCAATTCTCAATCAATTTATTTGTCAGAAGGCAGCAGACCTCTATTCAACAATGTTGATGCTCTCTGGTGTTGGTCAAATTACTTCACACCCATTTCCTGACTATTATTGGGATATTGCTAGAAATTATGCCACAATTTGTATAATGCAAATTGCCTTTGGTCATAGCAATGAGATGACAAATCTACCACAAGGCAAAGAACCCTTAGCAAAACAGTACATCACACACATGCTCCCTGGGTGCAAATATCAGTGTTAAATAAAGAATAGTGTGAAAATAAACACTGGAAAACAAAAGCCTTGCAGCAGAAAAGAAAAAGATCATCCTGAAACTCAAATGAAAAGTATTTATATCAGGGAAAAATTTTATAATGTAGCCTTAAACATGCTAGAAAACCTTTTTCGTTGTCCTCAATAGGTTACAAGGAGGTCTGACATCTATCGAAGAAGAGCAAGAGGTGGGAACAGTAAAACGCAAAGGAGAGCAAACTTGTGAGATGCTCTGGACTCAGTTAGCTGTTTGCCTTAAGGAAGGATGAGAAATAAATCTTAAAATACCCATTAAATTAGTAAGAAAATTATTTTCAGAAATCACCTTCAGAAATGTAGAGTAAATAACACAGAAGAAATGGGCAAGGAGGAAAAGTTATCAAAGAAAATATAAAACCCATGAAAAGACAGAGAATTGAAGTCTGATGTAAAAAGAATGGGTGCCTCTGAGGAATGTACCAGAAATATGGGAGGGAAGAATAATTCAGGTTATAACACTTAAAATTTATATAACAGAATGTCACTCCAACCCTAATAATGAGAAAAGTCTGGATAATTTTTAATTCATTAGGGAGCTGAAGTTACCAGGTAATAAGGTAAACCGAATTCTAAAGGTTGTAAAAGTGTTTCATGGGTCAGAGTGACTGTGTAGAATAATGGCAGCCTCAGATAATAGAAGGTGAGTTTGCCCCATTCTGCAGTTCTTTTCAATAGAGTTTCACCATGAGTAACATTGGGGGACAGGGCAAGAGAATTGAACGAGTTTCCCTTGTGGCACAGGCTGGGAGGGAGCATTGAGAGTGCAGTGTTCATACTTAGAGAAGCACATCAATGACTCAGGCTGTGCTTGAATGCAGGATGCTGATCAGCTGCTGCTGCTGGGAACAGGGCAGAACCTGCCACATGCTTTTCCTGAAACAAAACAAAAGTAAGCTGCTTCTGTGGAGAGGCAAAAAGTCCACTCTTACCTATGACCTAACCCTGCGTTGACAGAACAAGTTGACTGCCACTGTGGGAAGGAAAGGAAATCTCTCTTCGCCAGGTCCAAGGCAAACTGTTTGCTACTGATGTGAGGAGTAGAAGCTAAAGCTATCTGTTGATGGGAGAGGGACAGAATTCCTTCCACTCCTGGTTCCAGGCAAAGATTAAATGCCATCGAATGAGGGTATAGGGAACCTGCCACCTCCTCCCAATTGCACTCCGAAATAACAAGCCAGAGCCGTCTGCCACTGGGCAAAAGCAGGAAATCTGCTCCGGCCTAGAACTTACACCAGTACAAAACCAAAAACTATTGCCAGAAGTAAGAGCAGGAAATTCATGCATAGCCAAGACTCCTTACCAACACAAGGATGAGTTTGGATGGGATGAGTGGAGGAGCAGGACACATACTGGCCCAACAGACTCTGTACCATATAGGTACGAAGGAGAATTTGTCTGCTGTGAATAGAGGGCCAGACAATCAGAGAAAACCTCACTACTAGTCTCAGGCAAAAAGGACCTGCTTAAGACTGACAGAGAAGCACATCTGCCATCTGCCACCCCCCCCCGCCACACACACACAAAGGTCCCTCATTAAGTAACAAGCATCAGCAATCTACCACAGAAGGGCCACGAGTGAGTAATCAATCCCTCTGTGACACAGGTGTGCAGGATGTGGTGAAAGTAATGGATGGAACACTGAGGTAAACCATCATATTCACTGTTATGGGTTGTTTTGTGTCCCCCTCCCACACCCCAAAATTCATATGTTGAAAACATAACCCCTAGTATCTCAGAAGCTCTCAGGGGTCAGCCAGAGAGCTTTAAACCATATAACAGATTACTGGAAAAAATGAAGTAAGATGTATACATGAAAGAAAAGAGCAAATTTCACCAACATAGAAAAAAAGAATTTAAAAAAAATCAGTCATGTTTATTGACTATTCAAAAGTGGTAATATAGAGAATCACTATTACACTTTTACCTTTCCATCATTTCAAACTGTACATTAATAAAAAGCTGTGAGTTAAATGGCTATTTTCCATGTTAAATCTCTTTATAAACACTTTGATGAATACCATGCATATCAATAATAAAGTATTTAATGCGACAAATCAGATTGCTTCTTGCTTGTTAGTGTATCTAAACTGAGTGAGATTGATTACTTGCATGGGATAATGTATATCTACTTGGTGTTTATACTTTGTTCTAATAACATGGGTAGATAGGTAAGTCTCAGAGAGGTTTGTGGGATTAAATGCAAGATGAAATTTAAAGCAATTTCAGTCAATCTCAGAATGGTCATGTTTAACTTTTATTCAAAATGAAGCAAGTTAAGTTGCTTTTCAAAGGTCATCTTCTATTATCCATTAGTAGCAATTCCAACAATTTATTTAGTAAAATTTATGATTGAATTTAAGTTATTTTATAATTAAAGAAAATGTTCCAGATTCTTAGATTGCCCATATATGAATCATATTCTGTTGGAAAACTCAAATCAAAAGTTTCTATAAAATGCTTATGCTTTTTAATGCTAACTTTTCACAGATATATAATATCAATATTCTCCACTTTAATTATTTTAATTAAAAATCTATAGAAATGGGTCTTCTAGACTTCTAACTTATTTTTTCTCCTTGATCTTATTTGCCTTTGAAAGCCATGTTGCATTTCTCCTTTTATGCAAAAATTTAAAATATTACAAATGCTGTATTATAGGCAATATGAAAACTGGCTGTCTGGTTTATAGGTTTAAAAAGTTAAGACCAAACTGATTTTTTTATTTTGTAGAAATATTAAGTGTTTATTCATTCACTCAAACATTTTTAACAGAATGTTTGATTCCAAGCATGCATTAATAGTTGTTTATAATCAGCTTCCATATTATCACATAATAACTTCAGCTTTAATGTTGTAACCTTTTGTAAATAATAAATGTTACTATATCACTAGGCACTTTTTTCATAAGTCTTTCTTCATGGAGGAAGCAGTGTATCAATTTATATGTGGCACAGGTTCACACTTCAATCTATATAACTACTTCTGAACTTTTCTGATATCACAGCTGTTTCTTCAGAACTCACTCTTACAAAAACTTAAACACCAAACTAATTTTTTAAATAATACAATGTTTCATATTTTCATAAAATATAAAATGAGTCAGTTGTGTTTCCAGCAATGAACCTGAAAAATATTTTCCTCCTTTATATCACTACTATGTTCAAATCGTACATATATGTTTAAAATTATGTTAGCCATATCTGGATATTTGCCAAGTTTTAATAAAAATACTTGATAGATTTTTCTCTGAGATTGCCCTCCTTATGATTAGCTATCCTGGTCATTAAGGTATTAGTGGATAGTGGTATTTTCACTACTTTCCTTATTACACATTTAACAGATATTCCCAAGCAAACAATATCATAGCAATTGTACACTTGTAGTCTTAGCTATTACTTTTTTAGAATCCTACAAAGTACTAATGTTCATAGGTAAAATATGAAATATCTACTTCTATCAGCCTTTAATTCAATACTCTTTCCTTCAACTAATTTATTTTGTTTTGTTTTGAAATGAGTTCTTTATGAATTGGTCGTAATTTCTGGAAAGGTTTTGTTGTTCCATCAGCTACATTATGACCCTACATATAAGAAACTAGTTTTACCATTTCTCTATCAATTCTAGCTACAAAACTGAACTTGGTACACAAGAGATCATGCTTCAAATTAAAAGTAATAGTAATTCTTTGGAACTTCTTCCGAGTTACTGCTACCATCTATATTTTTTAAAGGCTAATATGCAAAGTGTCCCCTCAGGAGTTCAACCAGGAGACTGGGAGGTCAGTTACTCACTATTATGTGCGCTGACCACCAGGGGGCGGCAAGGAATGAGGAAGGTCCTGATCGGCCCTAATCACCAGCCAGGCCTAGGGACCCTACCCGTGCATGAATTTCATGCACTGGGCCTCTACTTTAGTTTATAACTGACAAAGTTCATCTTTACCTGAGTCCTGTATTCCTAGAAACTACTATTAAGAAATCCTCCCACACAATTATGTTCAATATTTGAAAACCAATAAATGTGATATATACCACATAAATAAAATGAAGGAAAAAAAATGATCATATCAACAGGTACAGAAAAAAGCATCAATAAAATTTAGCACCCATTTTTGATAAAACCTCTCAGCAAAGAGGGAATAGAAGGATCAGATCTAAAAGTAATAAAGGCCATATATGACAAACCTACAGCCAACATCATACTCGGGCAAAAACTAAAAGCATTTCCCTTAAGATCAGGAACAAGATAGGAATGTCCGCTTTCACCATTCTTATTCAACATAGTACTGGAAGTCCTAGCCACAGCAATCAGACAAGAAGAAGAAATAGAAGGCATCCAAATTGGAAAGGAGGAAGTAAAACTGTCATTATTCACATATGACATGATATTGTACATAGAAAACCCTAAAGACTCCATCAAAAACCTACTAGATTTAATAAATGAATTTGGCAACATAGCAGGATACAAAATTAATATCCAGAAATCAGTAGCATCTTTATATACCAATAATGAACTCTCAGAAAGAAACTAAAACAAACAAACAAAAACAGTCCCATTTACCATGATGACAACAACAACAACAAAATAAGGTACCTAGGAATAAACTTAACCAAAGAGATAAAAGACCTATACTCAGAAAACTATAGGACATTGACAAAAGAAATAGAGGAAGATGGAAACAAGAAAAAGCATATACCATTTCATTGATTGGAAGAAATAGCATCATTAAAATGTCCATACTACCCAAACAATCTATAGGTTCAATGTAATTCCTATTAAAATACCAATGAGATATTTCACAGATCTAGAACAAATATTTCAAAAATGTATATGGAACCAAAAAGACCCTGAATAGCCTCAGCAATCTTGAGAAAGAAGAACAAAGTTGGAGGGGTCACAATACCAGATATCAAACTATATTACTAAGCCATTGTAATCAAAACACTCTGGTACTGGCACAAGAATAGGCATATAGATCAATGGAACAAAACGAAGAGCCCAGAAATCAATTATGGTCAATTAATATTTGACAAAGATAATTCAATGGAATAAATACAGCCTCTTCAATAAATGGCATTGGAAAATTGGACAAGTACATGCAAAAAAAAAAAAAAAAAAGAAAGAAGAAAGAAAGAAACTAGACCACCAACTTACACCAGACACAAGAATAAGCTCAAAATGGAGAAAAGACTTAAATGTAAGTTGCAAAACCATAAAAATCCTCGAAGAAAACATAGGTAGTGAAATCTCAGACATATCATATAGCATTATTTTTGCCAATAGATCTACTAGGGCAAGAGAAACAAGGAAAAAATAAACAAATGGGTCTATATCAAACTAAAAAGCTTCTGCACAGAAAAATAAACCATCAACAAAATGAAAAGAGAACCTACTGCATGGGAGAACATATTTTCCAATGATACATCTAATAAGAATTTAATATCCAAAATATATAAAGAACATATGCAACTCAACACCAGGAAGACAAATTAAAAAATGGGCAAAGGACATGAGTAGACACTTCTCCAAAGAGGACATACAGATGGCCAATAGACATTTGAAAAAATATTTGATGTCACTAAATCAGCAGAGAGATGCAAATTAAAACTACAATGAGGTATCACCTCACACCTGCCAGAATGGCTACCATCAATAAATCAACGTCAAGTGCTGGCGAGGCTGTGGAGAAAAGAGAACTCTGGCACACTGCTGGTAGGAATGCAGACTGATGTAGCCACTATGGAAACAGTATGAAATTTCTTCAAAAAATTAAAAAATAGAACTTCTGTTTGGCCCAGAAGTTCCACTTCTGAACATATATCCTAAGAAACCTGAAACACTAATCAGAAAGAATATATGCACTCCTATATTCATAACAACATTATTTATAATAGATAAGATCTGGAAATAGCTCAAGTGCCCATCAGTAGATGAGTAGATATAAAAGTCCTCCTAGTTTCAATAATGGCTAAATGAAATTAGCTACAAACATAATTATCCAGTTTAAAAATATTCACTTTCTAAATGTTTCAAAAGGAAAAATGGATATGGATCTTGTGTCTTTGAAGATCAGTGGATGAATTCCTAATTCACTCTAAATTAGATTTGTTTCTAAAGTTCTTTTTTTCATTTTCTCTTACTGTGTTTTAATGTGATCTTTAAGTTCACTTTAATTATTTTATTGGTGTATTTCTTCAACAAGTGAAAAAATAAATCAAATGATAGAAAATTAATCAAAGTAGCAAAGATAAAGAATTTGCTGCAAAATCAACTTAGAAAACCTAATATCTTCTCCCCAATATTAAACATCATTATTTTAGCTCTGAAGGATAGGTTCAAATAAGTTAACATAATATATGTGTGTGTGTATGTGTGTATGTGTGTGTATATGTATATATGTGTATATATATATATATATGTGTGTGTGTGTGTGTGTGTGTGTGTGTGTGTGTGTGTATATATATATATATATATATATATAGTTGATACACTACCGAGGAAATTACTTAAAATATGTGAATGCTATGTAGTGTGTGAACAGAGCATATTAACATCAACAAGAACTTCAGAGTAATATAGGCATATTATCCAGCTCAGAGAGGGTACATTCAGAAGGAAAAGCAGATTGTTGAACTCACTGCCCACTTTTTCACTGAACAACAGATTTAGTAGAGACAATGGGAAGGAATTAACATTTTTACTGTTTCGTGATATATTAAATCAAGCATTTCAATGTTCACAAATTATTCACTAAGAATGAAGTTGTCTATAGATTAAAGCACACTCAAGCTGTTCCACAGAGTAGGCCCTCTTCTTCTTAACCCTCTGAGCAAGGCCACCGCCACAAAAGCCAAGGCCACGAAAGAAAAGGCAAACAAAAAATCCCCTATCCAGCATCACAATTTCCTCGATGATAAACAAAATTAAACATCACCAACTATGATTCTCACATACCTGCTCTGTGCATAAGCCAATTATTTATAAACTGTATAGTTGAGTTCCATTCAACTGTTTAGCAAAGTATCTGCAGCACCCACAACATAGTAATTGTTCTTTTTTCCTTTAATACATAATTAATATTATGTATTATCCTAATATATTATGTGATAAAAGATTTTTGGCAATAGCACCTTCTGCTTTTTTCTTAGACAGTAATATTGTTCATTAATATTGCAGTTGGCTATGCAGTTTTCTAAACTGCTTTTGCTGTAAAGAGTGAAACATTAAATGCCTCTCCTACTCTTGGTCTCTTCTGTACCTTTGGCAACAATATCAATCAATTTTACTGCATGGGAATTATTTTATGCATGTTATAAAAAGCCATCTCCCTGAGTTTACTGGATTAAGAATAAAAGAATCAATGGCTTTAAAATAGGAATCCTATGTTCACAGATGCCCCAGGTCAAATGACAATTTCCAATTTATTGTTTCCCACTCCCCCCAACCTCAACCCTGCAATGAAAGAAAACCATCACCACCACCATCACCACTGTCACCACAACCCCACCAGACAACCTGGTGACTAAGACAGTTGGGTGAGCATAGAGCAGTGATGGCGAACCTATGACACGCGTGTCAGAGGTGACACGCGAACTCATTTTTTTGGTTGATTTTTTTGTTAAATGGCATTTAAATATATAAAATAAATATCAAAAATATAAGTCTTTGTTTTACTTGGTTGCAAATATCAAAAAACTTCTATATGTGACACGGCACCAGAGTTAAGTTAGGGTTTTTCAAAATGCTGACACGCCGAGCTCAAAAGGTTCTCCATCACTGGCATAGAGATGCCCCAGACTGTAGGATGGTGAGTCAGTCACAGATAATGAGATATTTGGGAGTGGACAAACCTAAGGGAGCATCTCTAGGTTACAGGAAACTTTCATTGCAACTTGGTGTTCAAATCCAAGGGCTGCAGTTCATCTGTTGGTGGACCTCTCCACGGGAGACAAAAACAATAGCTCCTCAGCTAGCCAGGATCCCGTTAGCCTTCTGGTGTCTAAAAGTAAAGGTGTTTTCTGCCTACTCCTCAGATAGTATCAGAGGCTGTTAGCTCTCTTTCCTGCCCTCATTTCTTTTTCCCTTCTCTGCCCTCTTCTTCTTTTTTCTCATCTCCCCTCTCCATTTCTTCCCTTCCTTCTCCCCACCCCCCTTTCTATATCATCTTAATATTTCTGTTGATGATGCTGAATTGAGTGATTTTCCTTACTTGTGTGGTCTAGGAGGGTGGAATATTCCTCAGGGTGCAAGCAGGAGACTTCACAAGGAAGCAAAGAGAACACATCCATTAAAACTTCAAGAAATAATCCTACCAGACGCGGATGCCCCTGTTTGACAAGGCTTTATAACCCAAAATGAACTGGGGAATAGTGGTAAATTAACCTCCAGTCATATATAATTCAATTTTTTATATATTCATAAATGTGCTTCCTATTTGCACTTTTCTTTTCCTGCTGCATATGTGAAATCATGACACTTGCAGATCGATGTGTCCCAGCATATACAGATTTGCATTCCTTATTCACCACTGGAGACCAGTTCTCTCTTTGTTTACGATGTTATTTTGGGTTGTACTATTTATGTTCCTCTTTTCATCACTTTTTATGCTTCAGTGAACCACATTTCAGTCATGGGTCCATTTTTGAGAATTGGGGATATAACGCCACACAAGCATAAAAACAGAATTACAAATTTAATAATGTGAACAGCAGCATGAAAATGGCAGGAAAATATATTAGGTGAGACAAACTGTATCCTATTAGCAAAATATTTACAGGCAAATCAACCAATGTGGTCCTTGCAAGGACATGTATAACTTTAGAGGCCGTATTTATCATAATTGTATGAATAATGGGACTTCTATGCACATCAAAAATCAAAGTTACATTTCAGATTTGTTTAAGGCTATAAAAAGAGTTTTATGAATTTTTTATGAATTTTCTTCAAACTGACAAATGGCCTCAGACATGGCCATGAACTGTACTTGAGACCACTCTGGGTGTCTAAGCATTGTGTCTCCTTTCACATTTCTTGTTTTTAAATTCATTATAATTTTTTTTGCCCCTTTCTTCTGAGATATCATATGTATACACCCATAAAATAATTAGGAAATATATTAGAAGGATTCCTGTGTTTTGGCCTCTTATCACAATTTAAAGCAATTAATAAAGAGATCAGGAGCATAAAACCTTGACTTGATCTTAGAGTGTTTATCTATAAGAAGCGAGATAAGCATGCTCTCCCTTCCAGGAGCTCACCTGCGCCTTTCCCTTCCTCTTTTTCTTCCCCCAAAGATGTGCATATTCCCAACTTGAAGGGTCCCCACAAGAGAATTGAAACCAGGGGAGCAATGGGCAGCAGCAGCTAGTCCCAGGCTAACTCCCTGAACCTGTTTCCAAGGCCTTCTTTTCTCTGACTCTCCAGTGGGCTGACAGCAGCCCCCCCTTGGCTCACTTCTTTCTTAGAATGTTTCTAAAGAACCAAAGCAGTCCCACCTAGGCTCTCTCCTGTTGCTTCTTCTATCCTAAGCCCTTCTTTTTTCACTGTCCCCAGCTTTAATAAACTTATCCTCAAAATAAAAAATAAAAAAAGAAGCCAGATAAAACACAGCAGTGGCTTTTGTTTGTCCCAGCTCACTTCTTCCCCAAAGAATATGCAATTACTGCTCCTTATTCAAGAGGGATGCTGTGTTTTCTCAAGAGCACAAAGAATCTGAAGGAGAGAGACTGATACTACACACACACAAAAATTATTTCTGATCACAACACTAATGTTATTGCCTATCCATTTAGAAAATAGCCATCTGGAAAGATTCAAAATTCCCCTCCTTGACACACACTCAATGTCATGGTGAATAAGCATATGTGTTTACATTTAAAAATACTTTGATGGATTTTGTAAACATAAATATTTGGCAAATTAATTTTATTGCAAAAATAACTACCTTAGTACCAATAAACTGATTGGATTAAATTAACTTCAATATTATTTTCCTTACTTGTGAAACAGGAATACTAATGTCTGTCTTTCTTTATAAAGATATACGGGGTGGGCCAAAAGTTGATTTACAGTTGTGAGTACACAAAACCCAGAGTCCATTCTTGTTATTATTTATTATTTATTATTAGAGGCCTGGTGCACAAAAATTTATGCACTCGGGGGGTCCCTCAGCCTGGCCTGTGCCCTCGCGCAGTCTGGGACCCTTTGGGGGATGTCCACCCATTGGCTTAGGCCCGCTCCCCAGGGGATGGGCCTAAGTTGGCAGTCAGACATCCCTCTGGCAGCCCGGGAACCCTCAGGGGATGTCCACATGCCAGCGGAGAGCAGGCCTAAGCTGCAGTCGGACATCCTTAGCGCTGCTGAGCAGGTGGGAGAGGCTCCTGCCACCACGTTGTGCTGGCAGCCATCAGCCTGGCTTGTGGCTGAGCAGAGCTCCCCCTGTGGAAGCACACTGACCACCAGGGGTCAGTTCCTGCATTGAGCATCTGCCCCCTGGTGGTCAGTGTGTGTCATAGTGACCAGTCATTCCCAGTCATTCTGCTGTTATGGTCAGTTTGTGTATTACCCTTTTACTATATAGGATAGAGGCCTGGTGCACGGGTGGGGGCCGGCTGGTTTGCCCTGAAGGGTGTCCCAGATCAGGGTGGGGGTTCCGCTGGGGTGCCTGGCCAGCTTGAGTGAGGGGCTGAGGGCTGTTTTCAGGCTGGCCACACCCCCTTCAGGGTAGGGGGGGGTCCCACTGGGGGGCGTGGTCAGCCTGGGTGAGGGGCTAAGGGCCGTTTTCAGGCTGGTCAAGCCCCCCAGTGGGGACCCTCACCCCATGAGGGTGTGGTCAGCCTGGGTGAGGGGCTGAGGGCTGTTTTCAGGCTGGCCACGGCTGCAGGCTAGAAGCAGGTATCTGGGATTTATTTATCTTCTATAATTGAAACTTTGTAGCCTTGAGCGAAGCTCAGGCCCGGCAGGGCAGGCGGGAAGCTTGGCTTCCTCCATTGCTGGGTTAACCCAACCCAAGCTCCTGCTCGCTCCAGCTCCATGCCACCGCCATATTAGTTGGGTTAATTTGCATATTTGCTTCTGATTGGCCAGTGGGCGTGGCTGGTGGGTGTAGCGGAGGTGCTATCAATTTGCATGTTTCTCTTTTATTAGTGTAGATTGTATTATTTTCCATATGAACAACTGTAAATCTACTTTTGCCCCACCCTATATTATAAAGATCAAATGGGAAAATGTTTGTAAAATTAACTTGAAACCAGGAACTAGCTTCATAAATATAAAGTTTTAACATAAACAGGCCTCTGTTCAAATAAGTAAATATTTATATTTTCTGGTAGATTTTAACCTCAATGGCAGACCATTCCCAAGTAAAACCTGCTTTCTCCTCATGGCCAGGCACATTTCTAAAAGGTGCTGTCATAAAGAAATTGCCAAAGAGTTCATTGTGTTAAGACGTCCCAAGATCAATTATGAGATTTTTAGTGTGTTTTGTTTTATCCATTTTGTGTCTCCTATAAAAAATGAACTTTCTAGTAACTCTTTTATTTTGACAGAACTAAGAATTCTCACTTCTATTATGATGTTAAAATGATGTCATCTGTGTTAAAAATCAGCCATTATGACAACTATATCTTACATATCTAAGAAGAGGGCCATATTTAAAACTTCTTGGCTATTATTTTGAAGATCTAGAGGATTCCTAAGACAGTCAAGCCAAAACATAGATGATCTGAAAAGGTAGATAATTTGGGGAAATTAGAAAACAAACAAACACACAAACAGCATAGAAAGAATAAAGAGGGGGAGCTTTGTAAATAGGGTCAACCAAAAAATATATACTTTGACAAATATAGACTCTCTGATAAAAACAATTATATATATATATATATATATATATATATATATATATATATATATTTAAATAACCATCATGCTTCTTTGTATACATACTTGAAATAGCTTTAAGAAGTTCTGCCAAGGATATTAGAAATTATGCAGCAATGATCACTTTTGGCACTTAATACATGGCAGAGGACTTTAAAATTTATTCACTAGCATTTTTTATCACATAAGCCAATAGAAGAGGGAGGGAAAGACAATTACTTGTTATCAAGTATCACACTGTCAGCTGCGGGCAAGAAACCAGGGTTCTTTTCTTAGTAAACAGTCTAAGTCATGCAGACTAAAAAATAATGGGAGATGCCCTGGCCAGTGTTGCTCAGAGCATTGGGTCTTGGGTTCGATTAGTCAAGGGCATGTACCTGGGTTGCAGGTTCAATCCCTGGGCCTGGTTGGCCCTGGTTGAGGTGCCTACAAGGAGGCAACAAATTGATGTGCCTCTCTCACATTGATGCTCCTCTCTCTCTCTCTCTTTCTCTCTCTCTCTCTCTCTCTCTCTCTCTCTCCCTCTCCCCCCTCCACTCTCTCTAAAAAGCAATGGGGAAAAAATAAAAACAATGGGAGATATTAGTGGCGAAGGAAATAAGGCTATAAGAAAGTAATAGGTCAAATAAATGCTAAAAAAATTCTAGCCAACATATATGAGACAAAGTTTGAGAAGACAAGTATTGGAGTTGTCTTGAATAAGTTGATTTTCTTAGACCAAACTTCATCTAATAAAAGATGATTGGTGTAAATTATCCCTAATATTCTTCCAAGCATGAAAGGTGGCATGGTAAGATTAAATATATATTAAGGTTTTTATTGTCTAAATTTTAATCTAAAATTCACTACATATTGGCTGAGTCAGCAATGGAAAATTAACCACCATGAGTCTAAATTTACTCATAAAATAAGTATCCACCTTTCAGGATTGTAGTGGGGATTAAATAAAATAATGAAAATTACGTGGTTAGTAGAGAATCTGGCATGTTGTAGTCACCAAAACATAATAATTTCTTTCCACCTATTCCCCTTTATTAATCTAAAATTATATGACTAATAGGAGCTAGAATACCCAATTTATAATAGAAAGATTGTTGCCTCTATGCCTTTTTAGCTAAGTGAATTTGGGCTAGTAACTACGTTTCTTTATGCATAAAATTAGGGTTCAAATATATCCTTTGTGTCCTCTATACTTGTTCTCATAATAAAAAAAAATCAAATGTGAAAACACAATAAAAAAAGAACTATCCTCATAAATGGAGCAGGAATTAACACTTCTGGGTGTTTCCAGAGTTCTAAATGATTTGTTTGCAGTTTCATTCAATCTTCATTGCAGCACTATGAGGTATTATTTCACAAGTAGGAAGATGCAGAAAGGGTAAGTAACGTGGTCAAAGTTATCCAACTGTCTAGTCCCTGAGCAGCAAAGTCGATCCAGGCTTGCCCACACACCTACTCTACACATGGCTTCTGAAGGACACAGCATGTTGGTGAGAGGAAGGACTACTTGAAGAATTATAAAAGGAAGCATGAAGAATGGGCTAGTAGATGCTATGAGCAACTATTTAAGTGTTCATTTAGCAGAACAAAATAAAGCTAAGCTGATGAGAAGGAATCATAGATAATAAGTAAACAAATCACTGAGGAAAAGGATAATGATGAACTACAACATGACTATTTAATATATATGTCTAATAGTGTATTTTTCCTATTTTTATAAAACTGACAGTGAGAAAGGAAGATAAATCCATGTTAATTCATCATATATTCTAATACCGTTCAGCGGCAGATTAAAAGAACCATGCCACTTACTGCGACTGCAGATGGAGAGCAAAGAAATCCTCTACCAGCCCCATGGGTTTACAGAAGCCTATCAATCACTCTGTCAGTCTTCCGGGTCGTTATTCAAGTTGCGATCCCCAATTTCGTTGGATATATCAGATCAGCTCCAGCTCCATAGGTAATTTTTCTCCCTAATGGTTTTGGGATTTGTTCTTTTTTTTATTATCTTCGGGCTAATGTGCTGCTCAAAATCATTGAAAATGGTAGTAGGAATGTCAGTCATTAGCTGTGTGGGGGGGAGGTGAAGGTGGAGTTGTTCTTAATTCACAAACTCTTACCTTATCACTACCACACCAAGCATTAAAAGAATTTAAAGGTATAGATAGAACATTTATTTAGTGCTTGCTATATTAACTGTGAATACCATGCTGCCTTATGTTTCTGTTAACATAATTATTTTATGTATTTCTTTGTTTATTTCATGGTTTTCAAAGAAGGGGGGAAAACATGACTACATGGTTCCAAGTTGATGTAGAAATTTGACAGATAACTAGTCATTTGATCAATGAATAATACCTCTGAAAAATTCAGTTAAACATTCACTAAAATTCAATCAGCAATAAACACACACGTACTATATTAAAGCAAGGAAAGCTCTTAGTCATATTTGCAAAGCAAGTTTATTCTTTTGTCCAAAAAACCTGTGTTATGCAGTTGTATAAGATTCAAGGTTTGGCATGGGTGATACAAATACAAAGAAGACCAGGACCCTGATATTAACTAAGAGAAAAACAAGATAACACTAAAGAAATACGTTAAGTGTAATCTTAGAGGCACATAAAATATTGGAATATTATCCAGATTGTAAATTGATACAGGGAGACTTCCTGAAAGATGTGAGAACTAAGATGAATATTAAATATTAGTAGACATTACCTAGGTGAATAAGGGAAGAACATTGTAGAGAGTAGGGCCATAGGTAAAAAAGATATGGCTTATGAAAGATCAAGAAGCATGTTAATATCTCCAACATTAATTTAATATTCACAGAGGCAGGCCTTTTATCTTTTGGGGCACAGTTGCATTCCCAGTATCTATAACAGTGCCTGATTCATTATAACTTTAATTCAATTAATGATTAAATTATAAAATGCAAGTCAAGGAACAGAGAGACATGAGTTTGGAATAGAACCAGATCACAAAGTATTCTGAACTGTTCCTTAGTGACCCTTTTTGTACTGTTTTTACTGATTTAGGCCCTTCTCCGCTCTGGGATATCTAGTGATAGATAACGGTGTTCCTTCTCAATAATCACCATTCTTATTTACACTTGCCTTCTCGAACTTGTCCTTACAGTACAGAATTTTCTTGATGCAATTTGCTATTCCCTATGTCCATTTACCTTGTAATATACTTTTTCTCATAGGAGATAATTTGATATGCCTTAAATTCATCCAGGGAGAAAACAAATCCAGGTTTTGTTTTCAGTCAGCCATGGCATTGAAAAGACCATTGTTCATACTCATTGGAGTTAAAAGCACTGAGTTCATTTCTCAGGTCTGACCTGGACCAGGCCTACAACTTTGAAATAATTATCTTTAAAATGCCTAAATTGCAGGTTGGAATAAAGATTAAGTGAATAATAAATATGAAAAGTCTTGTAAATTCTAAGACATGACACGAATGTAAGAAATCACCAGTTTATTAGTGCCTACAAGGTCGTAAAAACAATAAATTAAATGATACGTATGAAAATTTCACACATTCACTGCTATTGTGGGATAACATTTTGTAAAACATAAACATTTTTGGCAACTTGCAAATTACATCATGTAGGCAACTTCTTTTTCCATCTATATTAAAACTGACATTAAAACTATGATATTGGAGATTATTATTTATCACCAAATAACTCATAATCTCTTTGTTCCTTGATTTCAAATTTGAGAGAAATAGCATTCTCTGTTCACTATATAAACACGTTTCCAGTTAATCCTCATAACAACTAATGCCACAAGTTTGTAATCATGACCATTTATTTTTACATATGAAACAGCTATGAAGCCTGCGCAGGTGAAATGTGCTATGCCTGGCTCCATGATATTTGGGCTTTCTAGCATATACCTATACCTCTCTCTTTGAACTTGGTTAGTCAATGAATCTGAGACAAAGTTATTAATAGGAGATATTCTTCATAATAATATAAATAAGCATATAATGAATACTCTTTGTTTTTGCCTTCACCAAAATAAAATAGTTGCCCTATGGACAAGATGGATAATTGTTTATGTTAATTATTATTCATTAGCCTCATACCTTTAACTTGCATGTTTATTATTTTGTGCATATATACATACATGTATAGCACAATGCATATATGCATCCATATATATACATATATACTAGTACATGTAGGTACACGTGTATACATACTTACACACACAACATTCATTCACTACCCCTGTGAACCCTTGCATTTTTTTTCTCTTTGTGAAATATAGTGCCCAGTTAATCTCTTGTATATACTAAGGTACTTGCTTCTGATCTTATGTGTATTAATAAAACGAGAAGTGGTCTTTTAAATCAGACACATAGCAAATGATATGGAACTAAACATGTTAACATAAGTAATGCAACATTTTAAGAGAACAACAGCATATTGACCTGGCACAATGAGTGAGGCAGAATATTATAGAGAGGATAATTAAGATCTACAGATAACCTGAGATTTGTGAGATCATCAGAAAAGAAATCCAGTACCTTAGTTACCATGGTTTCTTACAGAAATACATAGAGTCATAAAACCTCAAAATCATGCTGAGTGGTTAATACAAAAGATGTCACAAATTTTCCCTTGAGTTTTCAGACTGATATTATACTACAAAATATATTTTTTTACTCTTTTTGGATATGGTGATACTCAGCAAAAATGACTGCATATGTTGCCCTGGTAGGGTTGTTCAGTTGGTTGGAGCATTGTCCCGTACACCAAAGAATGGAGGGTTCGATTCCCAGTCAGGTCTATGGGATGCAATCAATTGATGGTTCTCTCTCACACTGACGTTTTGCTCTCTCTACCTCACTGTCTTCCTCTCTTTCTCTCTCCCTTCCTCTCTCTCCAAAAATCAATAAACCTTTCCTTGGGTGAGGATTTTTTTAAAATGACTCCATATTTTATTTTAAATTATATTTAATGCTATCTTTATTATTTTTCTTTCCAGATGGATAGTGTGTTTTCTTCCTATTTTTAAAGAACGGAAAGTAGAAAACTGGTGAATATTATAAGAACACACCGAAAAGTGCATTGTTACTATGGCAATAAAAAAGAGAACAAATGTCCACATTCTTTTTGGTGAAATTCCATTTCTCTGTGTGAAATTTTGCAGTTCCCTGCAGTAAGTGTAAACAAATATTCCTCATGTAACATTTCCAATGAAATTAAGTATTTCTATTTAATTTACACGTATTGAACACCTACTACGTTCCTGGTAATTCAGTTTGCAAACATCACTAAAACACCTTTTCTAACCTCTATGCAGCCTCTCTGGGAAAACTAAGCTCAAAGCAACAAGTGATTGCACAGCATCTAACACGTCCTTCCCTTCATTTTAATATTCCATGTTTAATATATTTTTCTTTATTCTAAAACTAAAAACAAACTGCCAGCAGAAAATAATGATAAAACCTTCTTAACCAGTTGACTGTCTAGAACAGGGGTCCTCAAACTATGGCCCACGGGCCACATGCAAATACAAATATTGTATTTGTTCCCGTTTTGTTTTTTTATTTCAAAATAAGATATGTGCAGTGTGCATAGGAATTTGTTCATAGTTTTTTTAAACTATAGTCCAGCCCTCCAACGGTCTGAGGGACAGTGAACTGGCCCCCTGTTTAAAAAGTTTGAGGACCCCTGATATAGAAGGTAGTATGAAAAATTACTGTATAATGTAATCAGACTATAAGAAACTATCAATTAACTTTTAAACAAATGTACTTATCATAGTGATCCGTTTAAAAACTTAGATATAATCATGATAATTCACTGCTTAAAACCCACACTTACCAGTGAGAACTAGTAAGATGGCTTAAAAAGCCTGTAGAGACCAAGCCCTTGCTATCTGCAAAGTCCCAACTGCATGCCTTTTCCCTGTTCCCCATACTCAGTCACTCTGACTCTCTTTCAATTTCTTGAACATTTTTCTTTCCCAAAGCCTCTTTAAATGCTATTTCCTTCCTGGAACATCTCCCAAACCTCAAGTATCGCTTTAATATCCATGTAAAAGTCTGTTTTCCTAAATTTCAACATCATCACCACCACCACTCCTGCCCCAACCAGACCAGCTCAGTTCTACTATATAATTTCATATTACCTTATTTCCATTAAATTTCTCCCATATTATAATTACACTAGGGGCCCAGTGCATGAGTTCATGAACCTTGAAAGGAACTGTGGGCCCTGAGGCTGCGGTGGGCACAGAGGCGGGTCTTGGCTTATCCTCCATGCCCCCGCCTGGCCCCTCCCACTGTGGCCCCAGTCCCCTGTCTGCCTGCAGCCCCTCTCCCACCACTGCCACTCCCACGTGCTGATGGCGCCAGCCCTGCTCGCACCTGCTGACAGCATGGAGGGATTGGGGCTGGCACCAGCAGCAGATGCAAGCGGAGCCAATGCTGTTAGTGGGTGCGAGTGGTAGCTGCCAGCCCTGATCTCCCCTCAGGAGCAGGGGGAGCTGGAGTAGTCCTGAGGGATGATGGGGGCCAGCAGCCACTGCTCACACCTGCTGATGGCAACTAGCTATTGGGGCTGGCATCAGGAGGCCCAGTGCATGAAATTTGTGCATGGGGGGGTGGGTTGTCCCTCAGCCCGCCCTGCACCCTCTCCAATCCGGGGCCCCTCAGGGGATGTCTGACTGCCTCTCACAATCCGGGACTGTTGGCTCCTAATGGCTCACCTGCCTGCCTGCCTGCTCCACCATCCCACTGTGGCCAATGCCTGCCATGTTCCATGCGCACCCCTGGTGGTCAACGCACATCATAGTGACCGGTTGTTCAGTTGTTTGGTTGTTCCACCATTTTCTCTATTTGCATATTAGGGTTTATATATATACTAGAGGCCCGGTGCACAAAAATTTGTGCACTGGCCAGGGGGGTGTCCCTCAGCCCCACTTGTGCCCTCTCACAGTCTGGAACCACTTGGGAGATAACGACCTGCTGGCTTAGGCCTGCTCCCGGGTGGCAGAGGGCACGCCCAATCCCTAGGTGCAGCCCCTGGTCAGGCTCAGAGCAGGGCCGACTGGGGAGTTGGGGAACTGCCCCCTGTCATGCACAGAGCAGGGCGGATCGGGAGATTGCGATGCCACCCCCAGTCACGCTCAGGGTAGGGCTGATTGGGGGGTTTGGGCACTGCCCCCATCACACTCAAGGCAGGGTTAATGGGGAGATTGCGGCGCCACCCCCTGTCACGCACAGAGCAGGGCCAATCAGGGGGTTGGGGCGCCTTCCCCTGTCACGAACAGAGCAGGGCAGATAGGGAGATTGTGGGCCCACCCCCTGTCACACACAGAGCCACAGGGCTATCGGGGTTTGGGCGCTGCCCCCTGTCACACTGCTCCAGGGGCCAGGAGGCCTTGTGGCTCCACTGATCCTGGTGCCAGGAGGCATATTACCCTTTTACTACATAGGATAGAGGCCTGGTGCATGGGTGGGGGCCGGCTGGTTTGCCCTGAAGGGTTTCCTGGATCAGGGTGGGGTGCCTGCTTGGGTGCCTGGCCATCCTGGGTGAGGGGATGATGGCTGCTTGCAGCTGGTCACACCCCCTTCAGGGTGGGGGTCCCCACTGGGGTGCCTGGCCAGTCTGGGTGAGGGGCTGAAGGCTGTTTTCAGGCTGGCGGGTGACTGAAGCTCCCAACCTCTCCTTTTTTTCTTTTTTTTTTTTTTATTCTAGGATTTATTTACCTTCTATGGCTGTCACTGGAACTGAGAGCCAGCTTTAGCTCTGAGGCTCGGCTCCAGCTCTGAGACCTCGAAGATCTGGGCTTTGTTTGGCTTCTATAATTGAAACACTGTTGCAACTCCAGCTCGGCTGGCTGGCTGAGAGCATGGGGATTGTTTAGCTTCTATAATTGCAACATTGTTTCTTAGAGTGCAAGCTCAGAGCCCAGCAGTGGCAGGTGGGGAACCTTGGCTTACTTCTTCACTGGAGCAAGCAAGCCTCCTGTTTGCTTCAGCTGCCTGGCTGCTGGCCACCATCTTGGTTGGCAGTTAATTTGCATATCACCCTGATTAGCCAATGGGAAGCGTGTTGGAGGTACGGTTAATTACCACGTTTCTCTATTATTAGATAGGATATATATACTAGTGGCCCAACGCATGAAATCGTGCACGGGAGGGGGGTGTCCCTCAGCCTGGCCTGCACCCTCTCCAATCTGGGACCCCTCGGGGGATGTCCGACGGCCGGTTTAGGCCCCCTGGCTCCTAACTGCTCACCTGCCTGCCTGCCTGACTGATTGCTCCTAATCACTCTGCCTCCTGGCCTGATTGCCCCCTCCTTCTGGCCTGATCACCCCAAACTGCCCCCCCTCCAGCCTGCTTG
>NW_005871183.1:3672828-3736337 GCF_000147115.1 Myotis lucifugus | reverse complement strand
GGGGGCCCCCCGGGCCCCCCCTTTGAGGGGGTCCGGGGGGCCATTGGGGGGGGTAGCAGGCGGGGGGTTCCCCCCCCCCTCCCCCCCCCCCCCCCCCCGCACCCACCTTGGCTTGCCTGGGGGCCTGTGGGCTGAAGGCAGCTCCTGCATTGAGCGTCTGCCCCTGGTGGTCAGTGCGCATCATAGTGACCAGTGGTTCCGCTGTTCGGTCGATTTGCAATTACCCTTTTTATTATATAGGATATGTTCAGAAAAAAAAAGTGTACACATTATATAAAGGAAGAAGAAAACAAATCCCATTAAATTTCACCATGGAAGGGATGGTTCACTTGAATTTACATGAATGTGGAAGGTTTAAAAAGCAAAAATGAAAGCAAGAAAAGTTACTGTGGTAGACAGAATGAAGGCCTCCCAAAGATGTTTAGGTTTTAATCCTCAGAAGTGGTAGCTATGATTGTTACCTTATATGGCAAATAAACTTTGCAGATGTGATTAAGAATCTTGAAATGAGTAGATTAACTTGGGTTATCTGGGGAGGTCAAATGTAATTATAAGGGACCTAATTAGAGGGAGAGAAGAAGGTCAAATTCATAAAAAGAAGATGCAACCGAAGGAAGTAGATGTTGGAATGGCACACTGTGAAGATGGGGAGGGTAAAGAAATTCAGGAGGCCTCAGAAGCTGTAAAGTGTAAGAAAATATATTTTCTCCCTGGAGACGCCAGAAGGAATAGAGGGGAACTTCTTCAACTTGATAAAGAACATCTACCAAAAGATACCTACAACTAACATACTTTATGGTAAGAAACTTAGATGCTTTCCCCTTAAGATCAGGAAGAAGGCAAGGATGTCCCTTCTATTGGACATACTTCTGAAAGTCTTAGTTAATGTCATAAGACAAGATAAGGAAGTAAAAGTCATTTTTATTGGAAAGGAAGAAATAACACTGTTTTTGTTTGCAGATGACATAATTATCTATGTAGAAAATACAAATAACTTCTAGAAAAAAAAGGGAGAAAACCAAGATGACTGGGTTTGGCAATGATATAGCATCAAATATGTAATCCATGAAGGAAGAAATTGATAAGTTGTATTAATTAAAATTTAAAACTTCTGTTCTGCAAAAAGCACTGCTAAGAAAATGGAAAGACAAGTCACACACTTGGAGAAAATATTTTCAAAATAGATATTTGATTAAAAATAGATATTTATACCCCCAAAGTATGCAAGAACTCTTGAAATACAGTAAGAAAACAAACAATCCTATTAAAGGAGAAAATCTTAACAGTCATTTATGAAAGCAGATATACAGATGGCAAATACACATATAAAATGATGCTCAACATTATATATCATTAAGAAATTGCAAATTAAAACAATGAGATAGCACTACAGATCTACTAGAATGGCTAAAATCCAAAACACTGACAGCACCAAATGCTGTCCAGGATGTGGACTAAGAACAACTCTCATTTATTGCTGGTGGGATTGCAAAAAATGATATCGCCAATTTAGAAGACAGTTTTGTTTTTGTTTTGTTTTGTTTTATAAAACCAAACATAATTTTAGCATATAATCCAACAATCATGCTTACAGGTATTAACCCAAATAAGTGAAACACATCCACACAAAACCCCACACAAACATATTTACAGTAGTTTTAGTTATAAGTGCCAAAAACTAGATGTAACCAAACTGTCTTTCACTAGGTGAATGGAAAAATAAACCAAGGTACATCCCTACAATAGAATATTATTCTGCTGTAAAAGTAAATGACCTATCAAGCTACAAAAAGACATGAAGGAATCTTAAATGCATATTGCTCAGTGAAATAAGCCAGTCTGGAAAGGCAACATACTATATGATTCTAATTATATGACATATTTGGAAAGGCAAAACTATGGAGACAGTAAAAAAGATCAGTAGTTGCCAGGAGTTAAGGAGGAAAGAGAAGAAGAAATGTACAGGTGTAGCATGTAGCATTATAAAAATAGTGAACCTATTCTGTATATCTTACTGGTGGATATGACATTATG
Source organism: Myotis lucifugus (assembly GCF_000147115.1). Classification (NCBI taxonomy): domain Eukaryota; kingdom Metazoa; phylum Chordata; class Mammalia; order Chiroptera; family Vespertilionidae; genus Myotis; species Myotis lucifugus. Next base: position 3,734,303 of record NW_005871183.1, on the reverse strand, counting down.
TATTTGCCAAAACCTATTGAACTGTAAAACACAAAGAGTGAACCAAACTGTAAACTACTGACTTTAATTTTATAATCCTATATAATAAAAGCCTAATATGCTAAGTAAGTGTCCAGTCAACCATTCAACCAATCCAAGTGTAATATGTTAATGATATGCTAAGGCCACTCAACCACTCGCTATGATGTGCACTGACCATCAGGGGGCAGTCGACTGGTCGACCAGTCGCTATGATGTGCACTGACCAGGGGGCAGATGCTCAACTGGTACATTAGCTTGCTGCTGGGGTCCGGCCTAACGGGACTGAGCGAGACTGGCCAGATACGCCCTAGAGCCCTCCCGCAGTCCCTCCCCAATCCCGATCATGCACTTGTGGGATCCCTCGGCCTGGCCTGTGCCCTCTCGCAATCCAGGAACCCTTGGGGGATGTTGGAGAGCCGGTTTCAGCCCGATCCCGCAGGCCAGGCCGAGGGACCCCACTGGTGCATGAATTAGTGCACTGGGCCTCTAGTCTATATATAGAAAAGCCTAAGCGACCAATCGATCATTCGACTGTTCGAACAGTAGCTATGATGAACACTGACCAATAGGGGGCAGACGCTCAATGCAGGAGCTGCTCCCTGGTGGTCAGTGCACTCCCACAGGGAAAGCGCTGCTCAGCTGACCAATGGGCACCAGACACTGGGCTCATGGCTGGCAAGCACAGCTGCGGCTGTGGGAGCCTCTCCCATGGACACTTCCCCTGCACGCCTCTCCCCCATCTGGATTGGGACCGGGATCAGGACTGGCATCATAACTGCCTGGGCGTGAGCCTGCAGCTGCTTCTTGGTCATGGGTGCGTCGGTATCACTAGGACAGGCATGCAGAAACCACAGTGGAGTGGCAGTGAGCCTACTGAGCTGGGGCAGCAGGTGCAGTGGGGCTGGGATGAGCATGAGCGGCATGGCACACAGCCCAGGCTCGGGCTCCTTCCCCACCACCTGCTGCTTCACACACTATTACATCCCTCGGGGGATGTCAACTGACAGTTTTGCCCGATCCCTGCAGGCCAGGCCGAGGGACCCCCACCAGTGCACAAATTCGTGCACCAGGCCTCTGGTCCTATATAATAAAAGGGTAGTATGCAAATTGTCCCCTCGACTGGGAGTTCCTCCAAGAGTTCGACCAGGGATGGGGCTGGCCAGGGGAAGGGAAGGAGTACACAGTCAGCAGCTGGCAGCTGCTAGGGCCCTACCAGTGCACGAATTTCATGCAGTGGGCCTCTAGTGTATCATATTAGTTCATCAACTATAACAAACGTTAAGATGTTAATAATAGAGAAAACTGTTTAGGGAGACAACTGGTGAGAGGGAGGGGGGAATATATGAGAAACCTCTATATTTAGTGTTCAATTTTTCTGTAAGCCTGAAACTGCTCTAACAAATAAACTTTATAAATTTTACAAATAATTTTGGAGAAGCTTGGTTAAAAGAAACAAACTTTCTGACACACATTATATTGCCACTAGGCAAAAAGTCGAAAAATAAAAAAGGCTAATGTTTTGCTTTTTGCTTTATTTATATTTCTATTCTAGTCTATTTCTCCAATTCAAAAATATTCTCCCAAAAGATATATTTTGGAACAGTTGTCAAATTATTAATAGAGATAGCACTTCTGACATCAAGTGAGAATTAGTTCTACATTTCAACACCAAAACACACAAAAGCTTGCATTCTTTAAGGATTCCACAGACTGCTTATTAAACTTTCACAGAGGTACTTCACCAAACAGATACAAGAGTCAGGTTAAAAAAAAAAAAGACTTGGGGGAAAAAAACACAAAGAAGATCAACCCCTATCTTATTTTACACACAAGCACAACTTCTACTGATTATAATGTTTGTTTCTTTTATTCAGTGGCAGATCCCAAGCATTCTTCAGGGAAATAAATCTACTCTCCAAACCTACATAGCAAGTATTGCCCAACAGAAGGTTAGATCTAAAGGTGAAGTTGATCTCTTTGTCATGAAGAAAACTGTGGAAAACCAAAAATGTCCTTCACTGGGACACTTACAGAACACTGCAGAACTTGTTGGGGTTGTAACTATAGATGGTATTAAAAGCTTGAATTTAAATACAGCATCTGAGAGTGTAACATTAGCTTAGTCCAAGGTCAAATATTATGATTATTTTTTGGAGAGGGTCATCTGTAAAGAGATTCAGAGCAATTGAAAACTTGAAATCTATGTGGTTATAAGACTATATACTCTTCATTCTCACCCAGAAGATGTTTCTAGAAATAAAGCTTCTCCTAGAGCTCCATTTTTTCTACAAAACTTATTCCTATCATTATAATATGTAGAGTAAAAAACAAAGTTGTGTGAAGATTTATGTCACAAAATCAGAAACATAGAAAGGGGTATAAGATAAAGAATAGACATAAGTGTCAATGCACACTTGTGATCTACATTAAATATGCTGATACTTTCATACAGGTACCAAAATAGAGGTTATGTTTTTCATCATCATGATTTGCTTATAACAGGAGGCTATTACTTAACTTCAATGTTTTATAAAAAAAAAATTATATGCTTCAAATGAGTGGAAGCTCCAAATATAGCATAGGAGAAAGGATGACAGTACTGTGATTAAATTTATCCATGAAGGCTTTGATCAAAAAGATTGCAGGAAATGATTCCATGGTAATAAATAATAACTTTCAAAAATTAAATGTATAATAAATGTTGAGAAAATATATAAAGGAAGGTGAGGAAGGGGGAGTCCTGCAATGATGTCAACATTAAACTTTTTTAGTCCAGCTGGTGTTGCTCAGTGGTTGAGCATCGACCTATGAACCAGGAGGTCATGGTTTGATTCTGGGTCAGGGTACATGCCTGGGAAGCGAACTTGATCACCAGTAGGGGGGCTGTACAGGCGGCAGCTGGTCAATGATTCTCTCTCATCATTGATGTTTCTAGCTCCCCCTCCCTCTCCCTTCCTCTCTGAAATCAATAAAAATATGTTTTAAAAAAATGAAAAAAAAATTTTTAATAATAAAAAAGGAAGGTACTTTTAATAATTAGTGGGATTTTATACCTAGGCTCAGTTGGCAGATAACAAGAAAACATCTTCATACTACTGATTTCTAACAGTATTTTCTCCTCTTCTTCTGCTAAAAGCAGCTGAAAACTCATCTCTTTCAAAAAGTCTTGGCTAAGCAACATTCTTTAAATTCACTTATTCTACATTTTAACTCATTATTTGTAGAGTTGTAATATGAATTAAATTAAATGTATCTTCGCAAATAATTATTTAATCTTTATTTCATATGCAGTTTTCTAAGAAATGATTTCTTGAATTTTATTACTTTTATACTCCATAACACTTTGAAATGCAAAGTAAGCAGTGAAAACAGTTTTGAAGCACTTGGAGGTGTCATCATTTTCTGCATATTCACAACTTAGATTATGAGAAAATGTTTAAAGTAACCTTACATAATAAAAGCATAATATGCAAATCGTCCCCTCAACCAGGAGTTCGATTGGGAGTTCAACCAGGAGTTCGACCAGGGGGCAGGGCCAGCCAGCCAACCACCTGTGGCCCCTCCCCCCCCCCCCACCGACCTTGCCCCTGATTACCCCCCGCAACCTGATCGGGGCTGGAGTCGACTGGCCAACCGCCCATGGCCCTCCCCCCAGTCAGCCTGGCCTGATCGGCCCTGATCGGGATGGGCCTGTCGGACCCCACCAGCACACGAATTCATGCACTGGGCCTCTAGTTATTGTATAAATACATCAACAAAATTTATTACAATTTAAAATGTCTTAAACTTTGATTAGGCATTTATAATTCTTAGAATCCAAACAAATAAAATAGAGTAAGTTTTGAATGTCTAAGATCAAAGAATGAGGACTAATGCAGTCCAATATTATTGAAAATTATACCACGATTAAAAAGAATGCAATTGATCTAGATAATTTTCCTAATTGTATAATTTCCTAGGTGTGAGTCAGTTAGTAAGCAATAGCCTAATTTCCTTGTCTGCAAAATAGAACATTATTTGTCCTAAGAAAAGCAAAGTAAATAGTAAGTAAATATACTAGCACACATAAGCAAAGTAAATAATAAGTAAATATATTTATATATTTTATATTTGTACTAGAGGCCTGGTGCATGAAATTCATGCACGAGGGGTGTGTGTGTCCCTCAGCCCAGCCTGCACAAGGGGTGTGTGTGTCCCTCAGCCCAGCCTGCACCCTCTCCAATCTAGGACCCCTCGAGGGATGTCCGACTGCCCGTTTAGGCCCAATCCCAGACTGCTGACTCCCAGCCGCTTGCCTGCCTGCCTGACTGACTGATTGCCCCTAATTGCTTCTGCCTGCCAGCCTGATCACCCCCTAACCACTCCACTGTCAGCCTGATCAACACCTAACTGCTCTCCTGCCAGCCCAATTGCCCCTAACTACCCTCTTCTGCTGGCCTGGTGGCCCCTAACTGTCCTCCCCTGCAGGCCTGGTTGCCCCCAACTGCCCTCCCCTGTAGGCCTGGTCGCCCCTAACTGCCCTCCCTTGTTGGCCTGGTCCCCCCCAACTGCCCTCCCTTGCAGGTCTGGTCGCCCCCAACTGCCCTCCCCTGCCGGCCATCTTGTGGCGGCCATCTTCTGTCCACATGGGGGTGGCCATCGTGTGTGTTGGAGTGATGGTCAATTTGCATACTACCTCTTTATTATATAGGATATTTTATATATTCTATGCAGTGTATGTACCATTTAAAATGTGCCGTCATATATATTTAATGTATACTCATTTTTAATTATTTAATGTTCTTTAAAAAAGTTTAATATGAAAATTAAAAACAGTGGAATCTGTGTTATTACATAGGTCTCCTTTGCTTGACAAAGTGTTTCTGGTGTGTTGGTATCAAATGAACCTACAAAAATAGGTCATCTGTGCTTCATTTTTCCTAGTGGATATAGAACTTGGATATAGGAGTTATTTCTAACCCAATGATTTGGTTAGAATATTTCAACTTCAAACTCCTGAGGAACTCACATGTTCTATTATGATTTTATAAATATGTGCACATACATACACATATAAATATATTATTTATTTTTAGCTTTAGCAAGGAAGATTTTATTTTCCCTCTAAAAATTTAATAACAACAATGAGAGATGGATCACCAGGGGGGAAATCTTCAAGTGCATACTCAGTCATTTCTTGATGCTTACTCTTCTGTACATGCGGGGTACATGAAATTATACACTGGCAAGAAAATGGGCAGTGTGCTCATGTGATATGAGGTTATTATTCCCAAACAATTTCATTTTAGGCACACAGATGATAAATTTTTTGTGCTTATTACATATTAAGCTCACATATACTTAGAAAGTTTGTATATTAGTTCGTTTGTAATCCATAATAGGATTCATGCTCTCTCAAAAACAATGAAAAGGAGATAATTAACAATAAATTATACCAAAAGGTAATCTTCCTTTACTCAGAATTATAAAAGGAGTAGATTGAGATCAGACCACTCAGTTTTACTGGTATTCTGGCTTTTTCTCTACTTGCTGTGTGAAATTAGATTATTTGGCTTTAAAATAACTGTCTTCATCTAGTTAAAACAAATTAAAAAGTATTAAAACCCTACCAGACCGCTGTACCGATTTTTCGGTAATTTCCGAATCTGCCGCTATACTGCTGTACCTAATTTTCGGTACTTTGCCTAGGCCTATTTTCTACAATGTCTCCAAGTTCCATCTTATTCTAACCACTTGTTTGCATGTGACTAACATTTTTCTATATCATGTTGGTTTTTTCTCTTTAATGCTCAGGAGCCCAGGTATAGGGGACAGTTAGGTTCAGAGCCTCAGGTCTGGTATGGTTAAACATGCCTCTTAAGGTTGTAGAGATTAATGAGGACATTTATGTAAAATACATAATTCAATGGCCAGCACATAGTAAGCAGCCTAACATGCCATTACTTCTACTGTGGTCAGGGCCATCAGCATCATTGCGTGGTCTGTTGTCCCATAGAAGATGAGGAGCACTGGGCCTCTGTCCTAACTTGAATGGTCCTTTGTGTACAATATATGTGTTGACTTATTTGCTTGACATTATGAAACATCTTTCTTTCCAAAATAGATTCGAATGTATTATAGTTATTCGAAATTTCTGGTTCTTTGATTATAAACTGATGACGATTACCCATTTCTGTCTGTAAATGTCTCAGTCTGTTTTCAGCACCACATTTAGAATATTTAACTAATTTTTATTCATTTCAAAGAGAGGAAAGGAGAGGGAGAGAGAGAGAAATAGATGAGAAAAAAAATCATTGATCAGCTGCTTCCTGCACTACCCCTACTGGGGATTGAGCCTGCAACTCAGGCATGTGTCCTGACTGAGAATTGAATCATGACCTCCTGGTTCATGGGTCGATGCTGAACCACTGAGCAACACCAGCCAGGCTACACATATGGATTTAAATACACGTACAAATAGATAGATAGATAGATAGATAGATAGATAGATAGATAGATAGATAGATAGATAGATACAGGTATACGTATAGGTATACGTATAGGTAGATATAGACAGATATATAGTCATATAATTAGAGAAATTAACATAGGTTTAAAAGTGGGTATACATGTGTGTATGCAGGTGGACACACCCAATATCTCAGCAAACTACTAATAAGTCAAAATTAAGTTTATTTGAATTTATGCAATATGGAAGAACACCATCTTGACAGATATTTAAAGGAAGTGAGCTATTAATAAGATTTTGTGATCTGGGCTCAGTGATTTAAAGGATTTTTTTTAAGGTAGGGATCTGATTGGATTGGGGAAAGTTTACAATTTACTAGTTTAGTTTAAATAGTTTAGGATTGAGGGAAATAACAAGGCAAGGGTCTTAAACAAGACATTAACTAAACTGTTGGTTCATTCGTTAGATCTTTACCCAGGTAAAATTTTAAGAGATTTCTTAAAACAAGCAGAGGAATTTCTCCAAAGAAATTTATTTAATAGTTTATAGAATTACCTATCCTGGAGAAATTTTTTTGCTGTAATAAGTAAGCCATATTGATGCAGTAATTATCAATGTATATACACTCCTTAGTTATTTAACTCTGATAACTGAGATCAGTAGTAGTAATAAATTATAAACTGTTGAATAAAATAGGTATCAAAATTCTTCCCAACAAACTATTTATTATTTCAAAGGGGAGAAGACTAAATTACAATGGGAGCATGGCAGACACCACCTCAATACAGTTATCAAAGTTACCACCACTAATACGAAAATCGCCCTGGCCAGATGGCTCAGTTGGTTGGAGTGTTGTTCTGTACACCAACAGGTTTCAGGTTCAATTCCCACTCAGGGCACATACCTACGTTGCAGGTTCAATCCAGATAAGGGAGCTTATGGGAGGCATTCCATTGATTTTCTCTCTCATCTCTCTCTCTAAAATCAATAAAACATATCCTCGGTGATGATTTTTTTAAAAGGCAAGAAACCCCCTGCTTTATTGTTGGCAGGATTCTTCTTCACTAACATTTAGTAAGCATTTACTATGTGCTGCATGTGCATCTTATCATTAATATTCATTAAAACTGCATGAAGTGGATATTATGTATATTATGGCATATGGAAACTGAGGCTTATCCACTATAAGTTACCAATTCAGAGATAGCCCTTTCTAACACTAAAGTATCTGTTCTTATATATTAGGAAATTATATTTGCATTTCAAATTGTGGTCATTTGGGATAGTGTGTTCTTCACTTGTTAATAACTATTTTATAGTCAATGTGTGAGGGATTAGAAAATATTAAGAAGCCTGTTATGCTGACAGAAGGACAAAAGTGTCTTGCTTTCACTTCATTAGATATGCAAAACAAAATATGGTTTTAGGATGAAATCCGTATAACAAATTCTTTTATACATTGACAATTCCTGAGTATCAACTGTCTTTATATGATGTGAGACTAGTAAAAGCAAGCAAAAAACATTATATCTAATAAAGATCTGTCTGTTTTGGTTCTACAAGGCTAAAATACTTTTCATATTTGTCTTTCTATTGACCTGTCGAATTTCTACAGGAACCCAGGTGCAACTGAGTTTGAATCTTGTCTTTTGTAAACCCACTCTTCCTTTATGCAATTATCCCTCATTTCACAAATTCAATGTATGTACTAGTAATCCTCCTTTTAACCTAAGCTTCAAAATAAAAACAAATCTCACACCAACCAGAAATAAAACCATGTTATATAAAAGTGCTGTCTTTTCTAAGCCTAGTTGCATTAGAAATCTGTTAACTCTTATTTACAACAAAATACTTTTATATATGCACACATAAGAAAATGGGACATACTTCAGAGAGGAGAGCAAGCCATGCGACTCATGCAGTAAGTCACTATCCTATATAATAAAAGGGTAATATGCAAATTGACCCAAACAGCAGAATGACCCAGAATGACCGGTTGCTATGATGCGCACTGACCACCATGGGGCAGATGCTCAATGCAGGAGCTGCCCCCTGGTGGTCAGTGTGCTTCCACAGGGCAAGTGCTGCCCAGCCAGAAGCCAGCTCATGTTGGCCAGTGCAGCGGTGGTGGCGGGAGCTTCTCCCACCTCCACGACAGCGTTAAAGATGTCTGACTAACAGCTTAGGCCTGCTCCCCGTGGTGAGCAGTCTTCAGCCATTACTTGGACATCCCTCAAGGGTACTCCCGGGCTGCCAGAGGGATGTCTGACTGCCAGCTTAGGCCCGATCTCCCACGGAGCGGGCCTAAGCCAGCAAGTAGATATCCCCTGAGGGGTCCCAGACTATGAGAGGGTGCAGGCCAGGCTGAGGGACCCCTCCCAAGTGCACAAATTTTCATGCACCAGGTCTCTAGGATAGAATATGACTGGTGACATGCCATACAAAAGACCAGTTTGGAGGAATGGCCCAGGTACATTATCTAGACTCCTAATCTTAGGAGTTACTAAGGGTGGAGAAACCCTTTCACTCCTCCATCCAGAGTTTAAATTGTACAGCTCTTGTACCTGTCCATACCCTCTAGCATTCCTCTCTAATTCTTTCTCTCAATCCAGCCGTGTCTCTTTAGGTATCAAGAATCCAGATTTTCCCTGGCTGGTTTGGCTCAGTGTGTAGAGTATTGGCCTGCAGACTGAAGGGTCCCAGGTTCGATTCCAGTCAAGGGCATATACCTTGGTTTCAGGCTCGATCTCCAACTGGTTTGGCTCATGCGGGAGGCAACCCTTGATGTGTCTCTATTACATCCATACTTCTCTCTGTCTCTCCCCCTCTCTTCTAGTCTCTCTAAAAATCAATGGGAAAATATCCTCCAGTGAGAATTAACAAAAAATAAATAAGTAAATGAGGTTAAAAAAAAAGAATCCCAGATTTATAGATTATACACTTTGGTTTATCTGATAATATTATTTGAATGTTCTGACAATTTATAATACCTTATGATTGATCTCTGTGTTTTCTATTTACCATTGGTTATGAATGTTATAGTGAATAAATACAGCAGTAGCACACAAAGTCTTTATTAATAGTGCCATCATTGCTGTCTTATCCACTAAGAACTGCTGATTCTAAGAATAATCATTTAAAAAATCAAATTACAACTGATTTCCTGGGTGTATATTTTAATATATGGCAAAAGTAAAATACTATTTTGTGCTGAAGTGACACTTTATACTTCATACTTAGAGATGAGTTATCAAAAACAGATAAAGTTGTTACTCTGCATAAATCATAACTGCAAAGTTATAACCTCAAGGAGATCTGCCTGACAGTACATGAAATACAGAAAAGTGGGCTAAATGTGACTATCACATTGTGCTCTATGAGGTCAGAGTATAATTCCGCAAAGTAATTATTTTCCAGTCCTATTCTGAGACAGGATAATTGATTTAGTATATCCAATCAATACTTATTTGTTTCTGCTATTTCTGATGGTAGATTTTTATCGAAGAATTCAGATTGTTGTTTACCTCAGCAATGAAAATCTTTGCATATCAAATGAAAACCAAGATGTTTAGGTACATTGAAAACTACACTTTAATTTTTTCACTTAAAATTTAGTAATAATCTCTAAGTATATTCTCATAAATCCTTTGTCCACTTCCTTTTCAATAAATGAATCATCTTGCCCTGGTTGGGATGGCTCTGTGGTTAGAGCATCAGCCTACACACTCAAAGGTTGTGGGTTCAATTCCTGGTCAAGGGCACATACCTGTGTTGCAGGTTCCATCTTCGGCCCTAGTTCAGACGCATACAGAAGGCAACCAATTGATGTGTCTCTCTCATATCTCTCTTTCTCTGCTGAGTAACTTCAATTAATCTTAAATATTTATGGAAAAATATTTTAGTCTATAAAAAACAGAAATATCAAATTAATCATATATTGATGCATGAATAATAAAACCAAAATGTTATTTATTACCCAGTATGATAAAACTGAATTATTGTTAACAAACATTCAACCTTTGAGGGGGAATTTTGATACCCCAAACATTTATGGATGGGATATTGTTCGGCATCTAAAGAAAAGATATTCTTCAGTAAACTTTAGATGAGGCCAAAGAGGATAATACAAATTAAGGGAACTTATAGAAGGAAGAGCTAAGAGCCATGGAAAACAATGGATTGGAGAGCTACAGCAGATGCAGAAATATGTCCTAAACCAGGAATATTTCTTATCTTCAGGGCAGAGGTACAATTTAATATTTACCCAGCAGAATTTGAGAATTACTACAGTAATTCTTCCACTTTCTGAATGGTAGTATCTTTTTCTTTTTCTTTTTTAATATATTTTATTGATTTCAGAGAGGAAGGGAGAGGGACAGAGAGACAGAGACATTAAAGATGATGGAAGAATCATTGATTAGCTGCCTCCTGCAGGTCCAACACCAGGGATCAAGCCTGTAACCCAGGCATGTGCCCTGAATGGAAATTGAACTCTGACCTCCTGGTTCATAAGTTAATGCTCAACCACTGAGCCATGTTGGCCAGGCTGGTAGTGTCTTCTTTAAAGTCTACTAAATTCTATAATATACAGTAACTAAAGATTTTGCAATATATTTTTAGTTAAAATTATAAATATAATTTTAAATATATATCATATATATCCTATCTAATAAAATAGTAATATGCAAATTGACCATCACTCCAACACACAAGATGGCTGCCCCCATGTGGACACAAGATGGCCACCACAAGATGGCCGGTAGGGGAGGGCAGTTGTGGGTGATCAGGCCTGCAGGGGAGGGAAGTTGGGGGGAATCAGGTCTGCAGGGGAGGGCAGTTGGAGGTGACCAGGCCAGCAGGGGAGAGCAGTTAGGGGCAACCAGGCCAGTAGGGGAGGGCAGTTAGAGGTGACTGGGCCATGAGGGGAGAGCAGTTGGGGGCAACCAGGCTTGCAGGGGAGGACAGTTAGGGGTGATCAGGCCGCCAGGGGAGGGCAGTTAGGGGTGACCAGGCCGGCAGGGGAGGGCAGTTAGGGGCAATCAGGCCAGCAGGGGAGCAGTTAGGCGTCGATCAGGCTGGCAGGAAAGTGGTTAGGGGGTGATCAGGCTGGCAGGCAGAAGCAGTTAGGGGCAATCAGGCAGGCAGGCAGGCAGGCGAGCGGTTGGGAGCCAGCAGTCCTGGATTGTGAGAGGGATGTTCGACTGCCCGTTTAGGCCCAATCCTGGAGGGGTCCCAGCTTGGAGAGGGTGCAGGCTGGGCTGAGGAACACCCCCCCCCCTTCAGTGCATGAATTTTGTGCACCGGGCCTCTAATCCTCTCTCTCTCTATATATATATATATATATATTTTAAATAAACAGACATACCAGGTCTATAATGCTGAAATTCTGGCTCTTATTTTTTTATTTTATGAAAAATAAAAATAAAAGTGTATAAAAATTGCTCCTACCTCACTGAATTTTCACCCATGGTGGCTCTCTGCCTGGCATGTCCTTCTGATATATATTCACTTATTTACCCCAGTAGTGCCTTCTAATTTGTGCTCTAATGCCATTTAAAACAAACAAACAACAAAAAAATAAATAAAACTGAATCAACTAAATATTTTTGTAGCAACAAAAGCACAGAAAAGATTAAGCAATATTAAGTTATTTTTAAACTTTCCAAATACAGGTAACCAAGCTCTAGGCTTAAAAGTATTCACACATCAGTTGGCTAATTGAGCTAGCCTCAAAGAAAGATGATGACTGCATTTCTAGAATAAATTGGGTGACAGGAGTCAGAGAAACCTGTATTTAGTTCATGTTTTGGTCACTTTGGACAAATTACATAACCTCCTCAACTCTCACTTTAATAATATCAAAAACTAGGGGAGTATTTGTGCTGTAAGGGTTAGCAATAATGTTTATTATGTATACCATTTTCAGTGTACTAGGTATGAAATAAACTAGCTATTAAGATGATGATTAATTGTGATAAGGGGGAAATTTTCTATTTACCTTTGTCCAATAGTCAGGATTATCCTTTTAAAAGTATAAAATAATAATAAATGGAAATATCTTTCGATGGATATAAAGTTACATATAATTTTCCTGAAAATATAGTAGAATATGGGTCATACCAGTTGTTATTGACATATCCCAAATATTATGTAATTAAAGAAAATAGTTTTGCAAAGAAGAGTGATACTTTCAAATAAGAAATACTTTCAAATAAGAAATGCTATATATATATATATATATATATATATATATATATATATATGAATATAAAAACAACATTAATTATTCCATTTATAGAGTCTCTGCAACTCCACCAAGAACTCTACAAGAGAGGATTGTCAGCTTGGTTAAATAGATGAGGAATGAAGGGTCTTATTCTGGGACATAACATATGCTTTCCAAACTTAACCATAAAACTAATATGAAAGATAAATCAAAATGGTTTGCATTCATTTTTCTCTGATAAATATAAGAAATGAATAGATGCCTACCTATGATTACATATGGGAGTTCATCGCTCATTCTAATCTATGCACAGATTCAAAGGTATCTGAAATGGTGTTATTTAGTGAAGTTTAGGTGATTTGTTTATGATATAATGTTTGTATTAAAACATAATTGGCAACATTTAATACCTATTTTTGCTGTTCTCTCTGCTGCTTTGGGTTAATTTCAAGAGGGTAATCTTTGGGGTTCATTAGCTTCCTCCTTGATCCTCTCTAAATAATTCTAGTCTAAATCTTTTATTATAGCCCAGAAGTTCTAACTACTCAAGGACAAGATTAGATGCCTGTTTGATTTAGAAACACAAAGACCTCAAGAACCAACATAAACTCTAAGCACCTAGGGTAGAAGATTTAAAAGCTTATCACATCCATGAAAAATATATCAAGAGAATATATGTGTCAGGAGTTAGGCAAAGAGTAAAACTGATATTTTCATTTCTGGAGATTACAGGGTCTTCTGAATAAAATATATTATACTTGTAAGAGATGAACATCACTAAAATAACCAAATTAAACAAACTTGCAAATGAAATGTCAATGCAAAAAAATGTATATATATATATATATACTTGAGGAAATGTTTTAGGTCCCAGAATATAAAATTACACACATCTTATTTATAAGCTTATGGATATCAACTGTACCCAAAGCTATTTCAGAAAAAAAAAATATTTTCACTAAATATATCTTAATGCTTCTCATATTACAGATTTCAAAAAGTAAAATACTATGAACTAGAGAGAGTAAGTCTCATTATAGTTCTACTTAAAACAAAATAGATGGCAAATTGGTTCTTTGCCAGGGCATTCATTGATATCATTTCATTTAAATTCCATAAATAATGAATCAGATGCAATGTTCCTGAAGGCAGAAACAAGCTTTCCCAGGTTTTATCATTTCTATGACATCATATATGGTCTGAACTGTGAAGAGAGGTAAACCAAATGTTTCCCATTTAAAGCTGGCCACAGCAAAAATTTCAGCTCGAACTTTGTCATATAAACATGCTATGGGCAAGAGCTCAACAAAAGCTTATAAAAGAGGCACCTGTGGTTTTTAAATTAAGCCCATTTGCTGTAATTAGCCAGCTTTATTTTTCATAAGTTGACTTTTATCATTGTTTTTTAAACCATCCCAGTGGTGGTCATAAACACCATGCCGTTTTAATAGGGGAGGATTTTGTTTCTTAAAACCCCAAGTGACTTGAAATCAAATCAGTCAGGCCACTACTAAAAAGGAAAAAAAAAAAGAAGAAATTGAGGGCTCTGGTTAACTCAGCTCTCATTGTAGGCAATTCAATCCAAATAAAATTGACCGGCATTAGTGCAGCGCCATCCTGTACAGTCTCAGTAGATTTACCTTTCCCTTGGAGGTTAATTCCCAGCATGGTTATTCTTGAGTCACAGCTTACTTTTCTGCATGGTTAACCCTTTAAAAATAACTGCACTTAAAGGGAAAGATATTTTGAAATAAAACCTCAGGGAATTTCACAGGAAATATGTGCCTATTAAAAATAAACTTTAAAAATATGTTTAAGAATAACCAGTCTGACAGCTGTCAGAGTGGAGGAGTAGAGGGGGCTAGTTGAAAAAGGTGAAGAGGTTAAGGAAAAAAAAACCCTCATAGATATAGACAACAGCATGGTAATTACCAGAGGAAAAGAGAGGCGAGGCGAGGCAGAGGTAAAAGAGAGTAAAGAAGAGAGAAACGGTGATAGAAGGAGACTTGACTTGGGGTGGTCAATACACAATACAACATACAGAGGATATAGTATAGAATTGTACACCTGAAACCTATATAATTTTATTAACCAATGTCACCTCAATAAATTCAATAAATTAAAAAAGAAAAAAAGAATAGCCAAATGTCATTTTAAACTAATACTAAATAACTGCACATTTGATATATATTTGAGAATTGAGCTTTCCTTTTTTTTTTCAGGTATACTTCAATGTATTTTGGCAGCCCTAAAATTTCACCTAGAAATATAATTATTTATATACTGGTCAATATATTTTACATATATTGCTTTTCTTAGCTCTAGTCATAAAAACAGAAACTCTTGGCACTTCTGTACATCAGAACAGGATTCTCAGACATTTTAACATGAGATTTTTTTTCTTGAACAAAAGATAATCCCAGAAATTATGTACAATTTTAAAAAGTATTTTCAGACTAATAATTTCAATGTTCTAAGGAAAATAATTTAAATAGAAAAAGCATGGCTACTATCCCAGGAAACTGGGAAACACTCTAAGAAATAGTTGATACACAAAAGAAAACACATAGTGTACTTGATTTTGCCAAATCTCTTTCCTTTGATGTTATTATAAACTGACTTTCATGAATAGCACTGCACTTTACAAGGTGGCAGAGATATACACAAAATATTATAAATAAAAACACATTTAAACATAAAATTTTATCAAGAACCACACAAATGAGCACACTCTTGATCAGATCATTAAAAACTCTGAAGATTTGAGGAGAAAAAAAAAAGGAAACTTTGACACTGTGTAAAGTGAACAAAAGACTTCCAGGCAACAAGGCGGCATAAGTAAACACAGTACTTGCCTTCTCCCACAGCCACATCAAAATTATAACTAAACTACAGAACAATCATAATTCAGAACTGCCTGAAACTGGGCTGACTGGAAGTCCTACAACCATGGAATTATAAAGAAACCACAGTGAGGCAGGTAGGAGGAGTGGAGACTTGGGTAGGAATCAAGGAACTGGGTGGTCCAATACTCAGATGTGGTGGATAAAATTTGGAAGGAATATCTCAGCTGTAGAGGTCTCACCTGAGGAGCAAGGGGTCCCAGGCCCACACTGGACCTTCATCCCAAGGTTCTAGTGTCAGGAAGGGAAGTCCCATAACTTCTGTCTGGAGAAAAACAATAGGGATTGTGCTGAGGGAGATGGAGGACTGCTGGAGTCCCCGGCAGTTCCTCTTAAAGGGCCCCTACACAGACCTACTCAGACTCACTCCCTCTGAGTTTCAGCACTGGGGCAGCAGCTTGAAAGGCACCAAAGGCATAAAGGGATGAACTGAATTATCTGGCATCAGGGCAAGAGTTTCTTTCATCTTGACAGAAGTGCTGGCAGAGGCCAGTGTTCCTTTGATGAGCTCCCCCCTATAGATCTGGCAGGAAAGTGCCATATCTGGACTCCATCAACCTGCATCATACTGTCTAAGCCACCCTGGTGATTTCCTGAGACCTTGCCCCACCCAACTTTCAGGCCCACCCAAGTTGTTTTTAGTGTCTTTTCCATACAAATGGCCTGTCTTGACTCATGCTTCAGATTTTCCTAAAATCTCTAAAACAAGCAACATCTGGGCTTAGCATTACCCATACCTCTCTAAGTGGCCTCAGGCCTGGCACTAGCAGTAGCTGGGCTAGCTGGATTTGGTTCACAGCTTGGCCTAGCTTGGGTACCTCCAAACCCAGCAAAATTAGCAGCCCTCTGCCCAACACTTTGTAGCTCATACTGGGTGCTGCAGACACAGTCAGTGGGTAACCTTGGCTGGCATCTCCTGGGAGGAGCCCAGAGACAGCACATCAAGTGGACAACTTCACATGATGTTTAAGCACTAGCACCCAACCACCTCCACAGGCGACACTCAAGAGGCAGACTTAGTGGACACCAGAGGTCCGCTGAAGTAAGTCCTGCTCTGTGGGGTGGGCCCCTGCACAGCTGATCCTCCATGGTGGTTGAGGTCAGTAGTTTGTGGTCAGTTCTTGCAGTTGATAAGCCTGGGGGTAAATCCCTCCTATTGGCATCCAACAGCAATGAAGGCTCAACTACAAGGAGGGTATACACAGACAACATGAGGGGTGCACCTCGAGTATCCAACTAGGGTGATTGGGGAGACTGTGCCACTAAACTCTACAAAACATCTACTACATTAGGTCACTGTACCAAGCCTGGGAGACAGCAATTCTACCTAATACAAAGAAACAAACACAGGGAAGCTGCCAAAATGAGAAGACAAGAAAGCATGTTCCAAATGAAAGAACAGAACAATACTCCAGAAAAAGAACTAAACAAAATGAAGACAAGTAATCTACTGGATCAGTTAGAAATGAAGGATACACTAACTGAAATAAATAATAATTTACAGGGAATCAACAGTAGAATAGATGAAACAGAGAATCAAATCACTGATTTGTAATATAAGGAAGCAAAAAACACCAAATCAAAATAGCATACAGAAAATGGAACACCCCTGCGCCCCTCCCCCGCAAAAGGATAGTGTAAAGAGCCTTTGGGATAACTTCAAGCATACCAACATTTGCATCATGAGTGTCAGAAGAGGGAGAAATTGAAAACCTTTTTGAAAAAAAAACAAAAAACAATGACAGAAAAGTTCCCTAACCTAGTGAAGGAAATAGACATACAAGTCCAAGAATCTCGGAGAGGGCCAAACAGGATGAACCCAAAGAGGCCCACACCAACACACACATCATAATTAAAATGCCAAAAATTAAAGACAGAGAGACTTAAAAACAGCTGAATTCTAAACAGAAATTTTGCAGGCCAGAAAGGATTGGCAAGAAATATTGAAAGTGATTTAAAAAGAGATAGAAAATATGAACAACAAAATGCCAATGAATACATATCTATCAATAATTGAATCTAAAAATAAAAATAAACCAATAAGCAGAACAGACTTATAAATACAGAGAACATTTTGGTGTTGCTAGATGGGAGGGGAGTTGGGGACATAAGTGAAAAAGGAGAAGGCATTAAGAAATACAAATCAGATGTTATAGAATAGTTATGGGGATATAAAATACAGCAAAAGGAATATAGTCAATAATCCTATATAATAAAGAGGTAATATGCAAATTGACCATCATTCCAACACACAAGATGGCCGCCGCCATGTGGTCAAAGATGGCCACCACCATGTGGACACAAGACGACCAGCAGAGGAGAGAAGTTGGGGGGGACCAGGCCTGCAGGGGAGGGCAGTTGGGGGGGACTGGGCCTGCAGGGGAGGGCAGTTGGGCGTCAATCAGGCTGGCAGAGGAGTGCTTAGGGGGTGATCAGGCTGGCAGGCAGAAGCGGTTAGGGGCAATCAGGCAGGCAGGCAGGCAGGCGTGCAGTTGGCAGTCAGGAGTCCTGGATTGTGAGAGGGATGTCCGACTGTGGGATCGGGCCTAAACGGGCAGTCAGACATCCCTCGAGGGGCCCCAGATTGGAGAGGGTGCAGGCTGGGCTGAGGGACACATGCGCCCCTCCCCCCATGCACGAATTTTGTGCACTGGGCATCTAGTATTCTAATAACTAAGTATGGTGTCAGGATGAGAGGTTTATCAGGATGATCACCTAGTAAGATATGTAATGTCTAACCACCCCTGAAACTAGTGGTTAGACACCTGAAACTAATATAATAATGTATGTCAACTGTAATTGAAAAATAAAACTGATTGAATAATGGTGAAAAATAAAAAAATAATAAAGTGGACAAAGAAATTCACTGTAGCATTATATGTAATCATAAAGAAAAGAAAACAACCTAAATGCCCAGCTAAACAAATAGATACACAAACAATAGAGTATCTATTCAAGTAAGAAAATATTAAACTACTAAACATGATTTGGTTGGTCTCATCTATTTGCAAAATTGTTTGGCATTCTTAATGAAGAGGAAAATATGCATACTCTGTGATACATCTACATTATGTACTCTAGAGAAATTCATACTGTGATGCTTAGAATATATATTCAAGAATGATCAGAGCAGTTTGTTTTGTGATAGCAAGGTACTGCAAATAACCCACATGTTATCTGTAGGAGAATAAATACAATTGTGATATAGTCATATAATATACTATGTACTTATAAAATAACTAGAGGTCCAGTGCACAAATTCGTGCACCAGTGGGGTCCCTCAGCCTGGCCTGCTCCCTCTCGCAATCCAGGACCCCTCAATGTTGGACTGCTGGTTTTGGCCCAATCCCAGGCTGGCCTGTGGGGATTGGGCCGAAACCAGCAGCAGTCTGACATCCCCTGAGGGATGTAGTAGTGGGGTTGGGCACCGTGCTAGTCCCACTCATCCAGGACCTGCTGAGCCTGCTGCTGCCACCCAGTAGTGCACTGCCATTTAGGCGGGAGAGACTCACACCACTGCAGTTGCCAGCCCTGAGCTCAACATCTGGTGTCCATCAGTCAGCTGAGTGGTGCTCCTGCTGTGGGAGTGCACTGACCACCATAGGGCAGCTCCTGCATTGAGTGTCTGTCCCCTGGTGGTCAATGCATATCATAGCGACCGGTCGACTGGTTGTTTGGTAGTTCAGTGTTCAGTCGCTGGGCTTTTATATATATAGATGAGCTATAATTTCATGGGATACAATGGATTAAATAATTTTGAAATGTTTTACTAAAAAAAGGAGACAAAAATAATACATACAGCATAATTGTATTATATAAAGAACAAGAGAAGCAAAACAATGCCATATTATTTAGGGAAATATATATAGGTGATGAAGTGTACATAACAATAAGAGAATACTTTTTGTAAAGGCATGTTGGTGAATACTTCTTGGAGTAGGAAGAGGATTATGACTAAGAAGCAAAGTATTATAGGTTTCTGACATGTGATTTCATTCCATAAATCAGGGGTGGGGAATGTGTGGCCCATGGTCCATATAAGGCCAAATAAATCATTTGATCTGGCCCTGCCAAGGCATTAGGGGTGAGTTTATTAAATGTTTGACCAAATATAGCAGGCTAATTTTTAAGTTGATAATAATTTTGTCTGCAAATGTTTTATCAAAATGGCCCTTGGCAGAAAAAAAAATTTCCCCACCCCTGATAAATGTATGTTTTATAATAATTTATGTTATATTTTTCAATACAAACATAACACTTTTAAATGTATAATATCAAACTTTATTCTTGAAAAAAGAAAATAAATTTTATAATATTAGATAGAATATGATGATTTACTTTGTATGACTGTGCATGTGTCTGTGTGTGCATTCATATACACTTATATAATAACTAGAGGCCCAATGCACGAAGATTCGTGCAAGAATAGGCCTTCCTTCCTCTGGCTACCGGCACCGCCTTCGCTCAGGCCCAGAGCCGCCTTTCCGCCTCTCACCTTGTCACGTTAATTTGCATATCCCCTCCTTATTGGCTGTGGGTGTCACCATCTTTCTCTTGAAGCTATGGTCAATTTGCATATTCCATCTTTATTATATAGGATCCTATTTCAATAGACATATACAAATTTTGTACATATTATAATGTGCTTCATCATATTCCTGCTCTCTTCAAGATGATGTTCAGATGAATGTGGCCAAAAAGCTCATGTGACCTTGTTGAACAGAAGAAACAGGTCATTACCTTAGTAAGGTGGTCAGTGGCTACCCTGGGCTCAACAGCAACACCCCTTGTTTACCTGGCTCTCATGTTAGCATTTAAGGTTGATGTCAACAGACAATGTAACTGATAACACAGATGTAACTCATGACCTTTTTACCCCTTCAATCTTTTCTCAGGAGCCTTTCCTGTTGACATGGCCTTCACATAAATAACTGTCATTGGCTAAAATGAAATTTTAAGCTTTACCATATATTCCAACCACCCGATGACCCATGTGTAGTTTCCGCTATGAGTCTAGTTCATCCAGACAATGGCCTGGCCTTGTTCACATACCGGCACTAATTTCAGCACACCACCATAGAGAAACTAAACAAGTCTTACATATGAACTATGTATACTCCCTCTCTCCCTGCCTAAGCTCACAGCTTTGTCTCAGCTCACAGTTCTGTCTCCTTAAAAGACCACCCAATTTTAGATTAATTCCAACCACTCTCAGTGCTTTCCTCAACTCCCTGCCCCTACCCATTTTGAGCTTAGCCCTTGCCTTGGATTGGAAGCAGGGAAATGAGGGGACATAATTAGCTCTGGATCCTGACTGCCTCCATTTCTTTTTCCTCTTTTATTTTCTCTCATGTTTCTACATTTCCTTGGTCACATTCCCAACTTCTTCCCAATTCTAGAATCTTGTCTTAATGAAAGACAAAGTATCTTCTTCAACTTTAAAAAAATCTATGATCTTCCCCTTGATAGGTTAAATATGAGCTAAAATAAATTTAGAAAAATCATTCTTTTACAAAGATTAGCTTTGAAGATTTTCTGAAAATCTTATTTTGAACATCAAAAGTTTATCATTCTTCTTTTTTCTATACATTCCTTTAACAATCATACATTTCCTCCAGGTAAAAGAAGCCCTTGGACTAAGAAGTAGATCTTATGATAAGAAGTGTATGAAAATATATTAATTTTCTTTCAAAATGTATCCCATTACATATGCATAATGAAAGTCTTAAAAGAAATATCCCCCCAAATATTAACGTTTTATTGATGGTGATTTTTTAAAATACATTTTTATTGATTTATCTCCCTCTCAGAGAGAAAGGGAGAGGGAGAGAGAGAGATAGAAAGAACAATGATGAGAGAAAATCATTGATCTGCTGCCTCCTGCACACCGCCTACTGGTAATGAGCCCACAACCTGGGCATGTGCCCTGACCAGGAATCCAATCATGACCTCCTGGTTCATAGGTTGATGTTCAACCACTGAGCCACACCAGCTGGGCATAGGTGATTTTTTAAAATTCATATTGAGAGACAGAAAGGAAGAGGAGAGGGAGAGAGATAGAGAAAAACATTGATGTGAGAGAGAAACATTGATTGGTTGCCTCCCATACACACCCCAACCAGGAAAAGAACCTGCCATCTAGGTATGTGCCCTGACCTTAATAAACCAGCCACTTTTTGGTGCATGTGATGATGCTCAACCTACTTAGCCACACTGTCCAGGGTCATAGATGATTGTTATTGCCTTCTTTATAAAGTTTCCCCAAACTTTTTAGAATGATGATGTATTATACTTATAACCAGGTTAAAAATTAAAAAAAAATATGTAACATCTAAAAATATGTGTGGTTTTGTGTTCTATTAGCTTAAACCATGGGGTCACAATACAAAAAAGCTCTAGCTGCAGTTAACATGAAGGAATTCTAAACAATTTTTTTGACAAAAAAACAATTATATAGAATAATAAACTATTTAAACTATTATTTTTAAACAATGAGGTAATCAATGGTCTAGGGTCTGGAATCAACATGAAATGAAATACGCCTATTAAAACATGAGAGCTATTCTCAAAAGAAATTAGATAAACATAATCTAAATCATTAGAATTCAGCTCACTCTAACAATATCTGTAATTTTATTTTTACTTAAGGTTAAGCATGTAGCATTTTAAATACTATGTTCTTCTTAGTACAAAGTAATTTTATAAGTTTGATTAAAAATGCATTGTTAGTCAAGATAGCTTCAGTTAGTTGAATGTAACAACAAAAACATCTAATCAACAAAATGTATTTAATTTAAATTCAATCAATGAAAGAAAGTACAACCTCTGCCCTAAGCTCAGTAGGATTGCTAGTTATTTTCCTAAGTTTCTGATAAAACTTTGTCTAGGACAGAGTGCTCCTTTCAGATAAATTTTGCATCTTTGATGTTGAAAAAAAAATTATCCAAAAACAAAGTGTATTTTATCTTCATGAACATAAACAGATTACTGGCAAAAGGAGAAAAGGCAAAGTTATTGACTTCAGTATTATCTTTAATTAAGCTGTTGTTTTTAATCCTCACAAATAGATCCACATGAGGGCAGTAGACTATGGTAAAGCCTGAAATATGGAATGTAATACAGAGATGCACCAGGAGGAAAAGACTTTTCAATTCTGGAATCCTTTCCCTTGAACAGGCATAAATATCATTATGTTAGGAATCACAACGAACCTGAGTTATCAGTGGCTCTCTCATGACTAATACATTTTTTGTTTTATATTTCACATACAGGTAGGCAAAACTCTTTTCTCTCTTCCCTCCATATAAAAATTCATAAAAGGTCCAGTCAGATAGACCTCTCAAAGTAAGCACAATCCTTGTTCCGTTGTTTTCCTGGTAAGGATTGCCTAAGATAAAAAATATCCCAGTTAAAAGAAAACTCCCGCTCTGCAGAGAAAGAAAGTCAACTCAATTTACCATTTTAAAAGCACTTTGAGAAATAATGACATTTTCTAGTTAAAAACCTGGACATAAAATGAAAAGAACAAATTTTAATACCAGGCTCCATGGTATCTGAGAAAAAGATTTTGGATTATTTATATTTATACCCATTATTACCAGGAGTTGAGGAGAAAAGTAAAGAAAAATGATAGAAGTTTTACCACTACTTGCCCTTCCTTGACTCTTTTATAGTCCAAATAGGATGTTCTACCTCTCAGCTGTATTCATTTTCTATTTCTGCTGAAACAGATTGCCACAAACTTGGTAAATTCATGCACTGGAGGGGGCGTCCCTCATGATTATTATCTCGCAGTTGCTTTAGGTCAGAAACCTGACATGGGTCTCACTGGACCAAAACCAAGGTGTCAACCTTGCTTCAGGTTTTAGGGAAGAAGCCAGTCGAAGCTCATTCACATTGTTGGCAAATTTAAGTTCCATAAACTGTAGGATTAGTTCCCTTTTTTTGCTAATAGACACCTTAACTTCTAGTAGCCTCTTTTCAGTCCTCACATGTTACATCTCAGAACCAGCAACAGCATGCTGAGTGGCTCTCAGGCTCGGGACCAACCTTATTTTCCTTCTGTGGCATCTCATCCGCCTTCTGCTGCTTTGCATCTCCCTGATTCCAGCCCAGAGAAAGGGTTGCTGGGATGAGATTGGCCCACCCAAATTATTCAGGGTAACCTGCCTATTTTGAAGCTCATAAACTAAATTACATCTGCAAAATCTATCTTACCATGTAACATAATCTCTTCAAAGGTTCTAGACATTAGGATATGGACATTTTTAGGGGGTCATTGTACAGCCTGTCACATCATCCTATATAATAAAGATTTCATATGCTAATTATACTGGACAGCAGAAAAATCTTCTGGAATGACCTTCTGGACAACCTTCCGGAACGACCAGTGGGCAGGGGGTGGGGCAGAGGTGGCAGGAGAGGCGGTGGCACAGGCCTCGTCCTGGCGCTGCCCCTTCTGCAGCTGTGGCAGGAGATGCCACAGCACGGGCCTGGAGCCTCCACAGTGATGGGGCGAGGCGCGATCATGGCACTTCAACCTCCCACAGCCCCTCCCCTGGCTGGCCTGGCCCCAGATCGCCACCCCCACCAGTGGGCAGGGTCGGGGTCAGTGCTAAGGAGCAGCGAGCCTGGCTTCTGGTTGAATGGCCCCCCAGGTCAAACAGAAGCCAGGTTCACAGCTGGAGAGCACAGCAGCAGTAGCAGGAGCCTCTCCCACCTCCATGGCAGGCAGGCGGTAAGGAGCAGTGGTCCTGGACTGCAAGAGCCCCAGACTGTGGGAGGGATGTCTGAGTGCCAGCTTAGGCCTGATCCCCAGGGAGATGGAGCCTAAGCCAGCAGGGGGACATCACCTGAGGGGTCCTGGACTGCAAGAGGGCATGAGGGACCCTCCCCACCAGTGCATGAATTTTGTGCACCGGGCCTCTAGTTACATTATAAGGAGGCTCTGAGGGGAACAGAGAAGCATGGAGACAACAAAAAAACAGAGTAGTCAACAAAGCGATATTTTTTTTTTCCTGAGACCATTTTCATCCATATTCTGAAGTCCCATATATACAGGGTAGGGCAAAATTAGGTTTACAGTTGCTAGTACATGAAGCATAGTGTTTGTTCTCCTATTATTATTTACTAGTGGCCCAGTGCATGGACTCATGCACACTAAAAGGAAATTAATTAGAAGAAATATTTTAATATCACTATTCACCATTTCTCTATAATACAAGTGTCAACCAAATTCATGATTGATGACAGATGGAAACGCATGCATGCGATTGGCATCGGTGAGAGCTTTATATGTATTGCTTATGCGCGAGTCAACTTAGCCTTTTATATATTTAGAATAAACTTGCTTAATTAGACCTGCTTTCAGATGTAGCTACACTTTTTCCAGCCCAGTGAAGCACACCAACTTCTCTTTGAGGTAACTGCCAGCAACACAGCAGTAAATATCAGCACGAAGCAGATTATTACTGTAGATCATGCAGGGAGAACAAAGGGTAAAATATTTAACTGCAGCAGTGTTTGACTATATTCTACACAGTGAGAAAACCTGAAGTCATTTTCAAGGTCCACCATTTCTTACTTCTTTTCAGTCGGGTCAAGTTTCTGAGCTTTCTAAATCTCCATTTTCTGGCTAATAAAAGAAAATAGGATTCTACCAGGTCTCCTATCTACCTACTCCAGGACTTCTGTGAGGAACAAATGAGATGAGGCACAGGGAAACACTTCACAGACATTTGGTTAAAGTGTAAAATGTTTGCACCTGGCTATAAAGCAAGTTGTGTTCCTGGGCTGAAGAAACTCCAAGGAGGCTAGGTGCTAGGAAGAGGAAGCCAGGCATTGCTACATGACATCATTACCTGGCACCCACAGCCACCATTTCCGGGCTGAGCTGGGCTGTGGGCTGCATTTTGCACCATGGGTTCTCAGCAGCTTTGGCTGCGATTTGGTGGGCTGTCACTCCAGGGTGGTGGCGGGGCCTATGTCCCACTTGGGGGAAGCCAAGTTTTGCTTTGTTGGTTCCAGGTCCGTGGTGCTGTTTCTTTGTAAATTGCCAGTGCACGTCATGGCAGCACCTGCATTGAGCGTCTGCCCACTAGTGGTCAGTGTGGGTCATAGCAACCGGTTGGACAGTCAGAGGGACACTTAGCATATTGGCCTTTTATATATGTAGATTAATTATTGTTTTATTTTCCATATAGACAAGTATAAACCTACTTTTGTCCAACCCCATATTACAAACTTATTCTTGCACTACCCAACTGTGCACACTTCTTCATGTACTGCTTGTCGAAAGCATAATGTTTTCAGGTTTCTAGGAAGGTCCTGCTTCCTACAAGAAACCACCAATAATTACTCAAAGCATTAGTGATTTTTTTTATTTGTCAGAAGTCCTAAGCATTTAAGAACTGAACCATTAGCACTTACTAATGATTTACTAATATAAATCTCACCTCTCCCAAGTAATTTATGTGATTAAGAGCATGGAATGTATAGCCTATATCTACTCCAGATTATATCTCAGATCTTCCACTTACTAGCTGTATATCTTTAAGCAAATTAATAAACCTCTCTGTTCCTCAGTTTCCTCCTCTATAAAATAAAAAGAATAAGAGTAATATACGTGTTTAGTGACTTAATACATGTACAGTGCTCAGAACAAGATCTATCCCATGGTAGCTACTCAATAAATAACTTTACTTATCTATACTAATAATAGAGGAATATGCAAATTGTCCAGGATGCCATCACATAACGACCAATCAGGACAGGGCGGGGCCACAGCGGAGAGCTCTCAACACGCCTTTGCCAGGGGGCCAAAGGGCGCAGAGAGGAAGGGAGAGCAGATAGGCAGTTAGGGGTATCAGGCCAGGAGGGGAGAGCAGATAGGCAGTTAGGGCAATCAGGCCAGGAGGGGAGAGCAGTTAGGGGGGTCAGGCCAGCAGGGGAGCAATTAGGGGCATCAGGCAGGCAGGCAGGTAAGAGGTTAGGAGCCAGTGGTTCCAGATTGCGAGAGGGATCCCAGATTGGAGAGGGTACAGGCTGGGCTGAGGGACCCCCTCCCATGCACAAATATCGTGCACAGGACCTCTAGTTATGATTAATAACTGTTCAAGTGATTCAAGAATGTATCTTATTTTTAGGTTAAATTCAATATGGCTCCAAATCCTTTAGCTGTATTTAATTATGCCTATATGATTTTGTCTATATACCAGTAAAAATAGGTAAAAATTAATAAAGGCCATACATATATTGATGTTCTAAGAGTCATTATTATGTACAGTGAATTTTATGTCAATGAAATGTTCTATGTGCATTAATTATATTTTGTATGAGAAGCTACTTACCCGACTCTTTGAAAGTTAGGGCATTTTATATGATCATCCTAGACAGCTAGTATTTTGAAATAAAAACGGTGAATAAACATAAATTTCATCTAGGCCTAAATTATTGAAGCAAAAGATACATAAATAGTGCTGCAATATAATGCAGAGTAGAAAATCCACAAGAAAATAAATGAAGTATAGATGCCATCTTTCCAAGGGCCTTAGGTTCATGAACATTTCCACAACTTTATTTAAATTCCTAATAACCAGTTTTTAAATGATGTCTTCTAAAATGAATTATGCTCCATTCTCTTTACAGAACTAAACTTTAGACAAAATATATCATAATTAGTACCAATGAGAAAATATACCACTTGCTCATTCATTCAACTGTTATTTATTAAGGTTAGAGATAATGAATGATAACATTCATCGTCAATGTTTGAGGCAATACTGGAGGTAGGGATAAATGTATCCTCACTTTCCAGAGACTCTGAGAAAGCTTGCTCTGTGGAAACCAGATTAACATTCTGTTCTGTGTACCTCCAACCCTCATGGGGTTTTAGAACAAGGCACTGTTGCTCATTAACTATCCTGATTTGGTTAGTATTTGCCCTCATCCAGTGCCTAATAAGTTTTGTTACACTTTTAGATCTTACAAACATGTTGAGTGAATGTAGAAATGAAATGTATCTATTATTAATTTTAAGCACTTTAGAGTATTATTCCTTTCTGTCTTCATTTGGGACCTCCCAAAGAAAGAACTTAATTGTGCATTTTTACTATCGCTATAGCCTTAAAATGCTTTTAGCTTCAAGGAATAGCATACCTACGGTCCAGTGGCTTAAACATGTGGTTATATTAATAAATTTTGAATGACAAAAAGTTCAGAGGTTAATTCAGCAGCTCAACCATGTCAGGCCTTTCTGTCATTTATGATTCTCTGGACTCTTCCCTCATGATTGCCGGAGGCTGCTAGAAACTCCACAGTCACATATAACTGTGTTCAAAAGCAAAGGTGGGAAGGAAGAGAGTGAAGGGCCATCTCTCTCTTTTAATTAGACAGGAAACTTTTTTCCCCAAAGTCCTTCAACAGAGTTACTGTTTTGGCATTTCAGCCAGAACAAGATCACATGCTTAATCCTAAACCAGGTAAAAAGGTATACGATTACCCTGTGCAGTGTGGCTCAGTGGTTGTGCTTCACTGGTTTGATTCCATCAGGACACATGCCTGGGTTTCAGGCTCAATCCCCAATAGGGGGTTTGCAGGAGGCAGCCGATCAATGATTCTTTCTCATTATTGATGTATCTATCTCTTTCTTCTTCTACCTCTCTCTGAAATCAATAAAAAAGAACATATTTTTTAAAAAAAGGTACATGGTTAATATAATTGACCAATCAATCACTGGTGAAGCGCATATTGCTTCCCTCAAATATAAGTAAAATCAGAATTTTATTCTATTTGCAAAAATGAAAGCGGAAATGATTAATTGGTAGGCAACTAGCAACAGCAGGTGCTATTTTCTTAGTATTCTCTCTCCACCACATACTGGGCAGATTGCTATACATTCTTCAAACATCTTAGCTGCAACACACTGTCAATAATGCAATTACTTGTTCAGACATCATGAAACAAATACATGAGGATGGTAGTAATAATTCACACAAGCCAATGCAAATAGGCATTTTTGGTTTTCCCATTTATCAATGAGAAAAATAAGATTTAGAGAACATAATTACCTTGCCCAATATCAGCAAATCTCAGCCACCTCAGCAAAGAACCTGAGTGTAGCTGGGACTCAAGCTCATATTTCTCTGACTCCAAAGCTAGAGTTCTTGATGACTAACATACACTACCTAAATGTCACTTGAGGACTGCCATTTAGAATAATTGAGATAAAATCTTGTTATATGTACTTCCCTTCTGCACTTTGTAACAGTTTCAATATCAACTGCTGTTTCATTAGAATCAGAATTAATATCCGTAAGAACATAATGCTGTTAAAATTATAACATGGATTATAAACACCACAATCTAGTTTCTGCCTTCTTGGAGATAGCAGACTAGCATGAAAATCCAGCCTGGTGTGAGGGGAGGCAGGAGTGGATTATTTTCAAAGTCAAAAGTCAAAAGCATCTTATCAATAAAATTATCTCCACCTCTCTCTCTCTCTCTCTCTCTCTCTCTCTCTCTCTCTCTCTCTCTCTCTCACACACACACACACACACACACACACACACACACTTGACCTTGAACAACAGACAGCCATTGCAGAAACTAAATATGATGTCTGAACTATTGCCTTGGAAATGAATAAACACCTGTCTCTCCAAGCTAAAACTATGAATATACAAGTGTTATTAATGACTGCAAATGTCTAATAAAACCGAGGTATCTTTCAACCGAAGATAGATTAATTGAATCTAATATGGTGGGATTGGAAAAGTCGCTGTAACTAATTGCCCTTACAAGCAGTGAATGCCTCTAAGTGTGATATATAGTATCACACTTCAGTATTTTAGTTAAGGGTCTTGTTATTAAATTACCTTGAAACATCAATGTTGGAGGGTATAGAGCTCATTTACTATTTATATGTGTTCCAAGAAGGAAGGTCACCTTTTCTTTTAACATTTAGTTCTTACATTTTGCTTGTGCCTGAGGCTAATGATATCACTCTTTAAAAGATGCCGTGATGATACCTAATGGAACAATAGCAATCCATCCCTACAAATATCGAGAGAAATTAAAAATATGCTTCAAAATTGGTTGATTGCCTAAACTACATTTTATCATCCAATAGCTTGCAAGCATAATTTGACTACATGATGAGAGTTACCTATCATCTCTTTTCTGATTTCAAATTTAGCAGCCCCAGAGGAAGCATTCTTCATCTGTTTGCAAAATGTCACTGACACTGCATTGGCCCTTATGGTGAAATAAAATAAAAAACTCTGTCTTCTAAAAGCTGGGCAACTCTCACAAAGATTTAGTGTTTACCATCTTTCCCCTAAGAGCACTTCTAATACTGCAGAACCATGAGTCTATTGCACACATATGTGCACATGTGTAATTCTCTCTATGACGGTTATTTTGGGTCAATATAAAGTTAACTGATAAATATAGCAGGGCTTCACAAATATCTTACTGTTTCTAGGAACGAACACAAGTAAGACAAAACGCGAAGAGCTATAAAGCTTTCTTAATATATACCAAGTACTGTCTTTCTAGACTCTGACAAAATCTGTCTTATAGGCGAGACCATCTCATAGTAGTGGTGGTGGGAATGGTAACAATGGCTTCATGTATTGGAGGGAAAAAAATAATTACAATAAGAATATTACTATAATTATTTAATGCTTATCATGTGCCATGCATTGCACGCCACAGGTATGCTATTACCTCAAAGCCTTACAAAAATCATACAAAGGTAGTTGCCATCTACGTTTGTATGGACTGGACTCTCCTATGTACTGAATGTTAGCCAGTTACTTCCCACTGGCTATGTAAATTTTAAAATCAAATTCTGTTTTTGCTTTGTAACTTCATTCTCAATTAGCATGAGATTAAACTCAAAACAAAAAAATAACAACCTGGTGTATGATCCTTCTGATGTACTGCTGGATCCGATTTGCTAAGATTTTGTTGAGGATTTTGGCATCTATGTTCATGAGGGATATTGGCCTGTAATTCTCTTTCATTGTGATGTCTTTACCTGGTTTTGGTATTAGGGTGATGCTGGCTTCATAGAATGAGCTTGGAAGTGTTCCTTCCTCTTGAATTTTTTGTAGTAGTCTGAGGAGGGTAGGTTTTAGTTCTTCCTTGAATGTTTGGTAGAACTCCCCTGTGAAGCCGTCTGGCCCTGGACTTTTGTTTGCTGGAAGCTTTCTGATGACTGCTTCAATTTCTTCCATAGTTATTGGCCTATTGAGGTTTTTAGATTCTTCCTGATTGAGTTTTGGAGTGTTGTATTTTTCTAGGAATTTGTCCATTTCCTCCAGGTTGTCTAGTTTGTTGGAGTAGAGTTGTCCGTAGTATTGTTTAACAATCATTTGTATTTCTGTGGGGTCTGTTGTTATTTCGCCTCTATCATTTCTGATTTGGTTTATTTGGGACCTTTCTCTTTGCTTCTTGGTGAGCCTGGCGAGTGGTTTGTCAATCTTGTTTATCCTTTCAAAGAACCAGCTCTTGGTTTCATTGATTTTCTGTATTGTTTTTTTGGTCTCTATGTCATTGATTTCTGCTCTAATCTTTATTATCTCCTTCCTTCTGCTCACTCTGGGGTTTTCTTGTTGCTCTCTTTCTAATTCTTTGAGTTGTAGAGTTAGATGATTAACTACCATTTTTTCTTGTTTTTTGAGATAGGCCTGTAGAGCTATAAACTTCCCTCTCAGGACTGCTTTCATTGTGTCCCAGAGGTTTTGGATTGTTGTGTTTTCATTGTCATTAGTGTCCAGGATGTTTTTAATTTCTTCTTTGATGTCATCGGTAACCCAAAAAAAAAAAAAAAAAAAAAAAAAAATAACAACCTTCTCTTCAATTTCTAATAACATTTGGAATTATATTTTCTGACATAGTTTAGAATTTTCTTTCCAAGTTCTTGTTCTTCCCTTCTTTAGCCATTTTCAATGGAGAGATTTTAATTCCGTGTTTACATTTTTTTTCAAAAATACATTAGATTATATCTGTATTAGCAAAAACATTCAGATAAAGAATGGCCATTACCTAAACCCAATTGTTCTGGGCAGCAATGAGGTCTTCACTCCAACCCAATCAATATTGTTTAGTTCTTGGTACATATTAATGACCCTGCTGATCTCCTACACCCTGACACCCACAACCTTTACCCAACAGATACTGACATTTGTGACTTTTAACTCCTACAGGTGTGG
This sequence comes from Myotis lucifugus, assembly GCF_000147115.1. NCBI lineage: Eukaryota > Metazoa > Chordata > Mammalia > Chiroptera > Vespertilionidae > Myotis > Myotis lucifugus. The sequence goes on along the minus strand of NW_005871183.1, from coordinate 3,702,488 downwards.
ACACAAGATAATCAATATGCTAAAATCCCCACCTCACTAGAACAGGTCCATGTTCTGAATGATGGCTTAAGACAATAGTCCATAAATTATTTTTGTAAAGAGCCAGATAATAAATATTTTAGGCTTTGTGGCTATTCCATAGGCTCTTTGTCTCAACTACTCTATCCTGCCATTAGCAGGAAAGCAGCCAGTAAATACATAAACAAGAAAGTGTGGCTGTGTTCCCAAACTAGGCAGCAGCCAGATGTTCTTATGTTCCATTTTCATTTTCACGTAGTTTGCAATATTATAGAAATGCCTATGTGATTCCTTCCTTGGCCTATAGATTATTGAGAATTATGTTATTTAATTTCTAAACCTTTGGAGGTTTTTCTAGGCATCTTATAGTTACTGATTCCTATTTCATTTATCTGTGATCAGAAAATATACTCTATATGTAATTTAAAATCTTTTATTTAGTGAGACTAGTTTTATAGCCCAGCATATAGTCTATCTTGGTAAGTGTCATGTGTACTTCAAAAATGTCTGTTTTTCAATCATTGTGTGTACATTTTTATAAATACTAATTAAGTCAAGGTGATTAAAAGTGTTATTCAGAGCACATTCTGTTTTTGTCTGTTTCAGCAATTAATGATTGTTATGGATGACATTTTATTTCTCTCTTTAATTCTGTTCATTTTTGCCTCATGTATTTTGGAGCTTTGTTATTAGATGTCCCCACAATTTTATAATAATGCCTTCCTATTAATTGACCCTTCTATCATTATGAAGTGTCCCTCTGAATCTCATAATGCTCAATTTAAAAATGTATTTTATCTCATATTAATAATGCCATTCCAGCATTTTTATGCTGGCTGTTGCCAGTCTTTATTTTGCCTTCGTTTATAAAAGTATATTCATTGGTTTTAAAAGTCTGGTTTGACAAGATGGGTTTTTTGTTTTGTTTTGTTTTGTTTTCAGTGTAAAGATGATTTCATGCCATACATCACCACTGTTTCTGAAGATAAGTGAGTGGCCATTTGAAATTTAAATTGCTGCTCTCCTCTGTTTGTAAAGTTGTTTTTATTAGATTATCTTTATCTACTTTTTCAAAATTATCTTTATTTTTTTCTTTGGTTTTGTTTTAGCTGTTTAACTTGATGTATGTATGTGTGATTTTCTTTATATTTTTCCTGTTTGGGCTTTGCTCAGCATTTAGAAAATATAGCACCAACACTTAGAAAAGTGCAAAGACATAGTAGGTACTCAATAAACAACTTTTGAATAATAAACATATTTCTTAGCAAAAAAATAAAATAGGCTACAAAAGAATACATAGCATATTCATATATATATATTTAATTTGTGTATGTGTCTGAATGTGTGTGCATGTGTATAAATGCATGAACACACATATATATTATTCAATATAGTTCGGATAGAATAGATTATGTTGTTGTAAGACAGTGGTTCTCAACCTTCCTAATGCCAGGACCCTTTAATACAGTTCGTCATGTTGTGGTGACCCCCAATTTCATTGTTACAAATTGAACATAATTAAAGCATAGTGATTAATCACAAAAACAATATGTAATTACACATGTGTTTTCCGATGGTCTTAGGCGACCCCTGTGAAAGGATCATTCGACCCCCAAAGGGGTTGCGACCCACAGGTTGAGAACCGCTGCTGTAAGAGCTACCCCCTAAATAAAACATACTATTTCTCAAAAAAAAGATAACTTCCCTAGAATTTTTTTATAACTCAATATCCATAGATGGTTTAAGTTCTGTATCGACATGGGAATTAGAAGGCAAAAAGGGTAACATAAGTCAATCACAAGTGGCTCTTCTTATGAGCACTGTGGAGAGGCAATTAATTACTTTGCAACAGAGGTCCTTTTGTCCTTCTGACCTTCTCATTTTCCCTCTTTGTATGAGTCCCTGAAGACAGGCAGTAATAACAAGAAATTGCCTGGATAATCAATCACATGACAGTTGGATGCTTACTCGTGTCTACAGGGCTCCACATCATGAAAACTTGATTCTCCTAGAAATTTTGTCAGATAACTTATGCTTTCGTAAGTCCCTACCTTATAAGAAAGCATGCAATAGATATAGTTGCCTGCAAGTAAAAATACAGACCAAAAAGACAATTAGGAACAAAGGTGATTTCCAACAACAGATCATCAAACAATGAGGAAACTTATTTTTCTAACTCAATTGAGTTTGAAGATAGTTAGCATCCAGTTAATATTAGAAGATGGGGCTATTAACTAATGGTATGCAAGAAATTATTTAGTTTCATTAAACTTGTGGGCACATAGAAATACCTGTTAAGACAAGGAGAGTGCTGGTACAGTAATAGACAGTAAGGGCGCAGTCTAAGCAGAATTATTTAACATGCAGGCATATTTGTTTGTTTCTAAGATCAACCTACAAGGCCCCACTATTTCATATACATGAAAAACCTCTCTTTCAGATGAACAAGACCTGACTTAAGCAATTAAAATAGGGAACTAGAGCCTCGAAGACTCAGAGCTCTTTAAATAAAGAGGAGAATGGGTACCCGTGCGAAAGATATAAACAATATCGTATGTTCTTTCTATAAAATTTCTTTCATAAAAGAACTTGCTAGTATTAACCAAGCAAACTGCACATTGGGAAAAGAGAAATGTCCAGACTTTTCAAGATTTATTTGACACGAGCTCTGTATTAGTTTTTGATTGCTGTTGTAACAAATTACATGAACTTACAATTCTGAACGTCAGAGTCTGACATAGATCTTACTGGGCTAAAATCAAAATACTGTATGATTTCATTTATATGTAGAATCTAAAAAATAAAACAAACAGAACATAAATTAACTCATAATACAGAGAACAAATTGATGGTTGCCAGAAGAGAAGGGGGTGAGGAATGGACAAAAAAGTTGAAGGGGACTAAAAAGAACAAATTTCCGGCTATAGAATAAGTCATGGGATGCAGTGTACAGCATAGGGAACATCATCAATAATCTCTATATATAAAACCCTAATATGCAAATAGACCAAATGGTGGAACAACCAAACAACCGGTCGCTATAACATGCGCTGACCACCAGAAGGCATGCACAAACCATGGCGGGTGCTGGGCATGGCAGGATGGTAGAGCAGATGAGTGGGGGTGCCAGACCAAGGTGGGACACCGGTCGCTGTCATTGGGGAAAGCCTCTGGTGGTTACTGAAAATTCTTTGCTTCTGTGTGCCACGGTCCCGCCCAGAGCTCACACCTGCTGCCAGTGCTGGCCCCGTTCACACCCGCAGTCGGCATCGGAGCTACTGCTCGCACGTGCTGTCGGCACCCGGTGCCAGCCCCAATCTCTCTGTGCCATCAGCGGGTTTGCGCTGCGGCTGCCAGCTTTGATCGCCCCTCAGGACTTCTTCACCTCCCCCTGTTCCTGAGGGGTGATCAAGGCCGGCAGCCAGCTCTCGCACCTGCTGCCGGCGACGGCCCCACTTGCACCCGCAGCCAGCGCCGGAGCTACCACTTACATGCGCTATTGGCACCTGGCGCTGGCCCCGATGGCTTGGCACCGCCAGCAGGTTCAAGCGGTGGCTGCTGGCCCAGATCGCCCCACAGGTCACACCCACTGACGGCGCCGGCCCCACTCGCATCCTCTGCAGGCACCAGCCCCAATTGCTCCGTGCCGGCAGTGGGTGCAAGCAGGGCTGATGCCATCAGCACATGGAAGCAGCAGCAGAGGGGCGGGGCTGCTGGCAGACAGGGGACCAGGGGCCATGGTGGGAGGGGCCAGGTGGATAGAGTGTCGGCCTTCAGACTAAAGGGCCCCAAGTTCGATTCTGGTAAAGGGCACATGCTCAGGTTGTGGGCTCAATCCCCAGTAGGAAGCATGTAGGAGGCAGCCAATCAATAATTCTCTCTCATTACTGAGGTTTCTATCTCTCTCTCCCTCTCCCTTCCTCTCTGAAATCAATAAGAATGTATTTTTTAAAAACGCCCCATTTCTGGGAGAATTGCAAAGATTAGGAACAATATCAAAGACTTCAAAGATGCATAGGTAAAAATACCCATTCCCTTATTTATTTTGCCTTTTTGACCTAAGGAAAGGAGAGAGGGGTCTTGCTGTTGTTTGAAATTTCAGTCTTTTTGCTCAAAACAAAGTAAGACATCCTTTGGTTCAATTAAAACACACACACTCTCATGTGGACACATGTATTTTACATATATTTCAATTACATTTGTATAATTACAATCAGCACAAATTACAGTATGATATAGAATATACACATTTTTTTCTCTCCCTTTCTTCTTTTCTTGTTAGTGGCAGTAAATGATACAGTTTAGTTCAGAGGTTACTGAATTATGAGGATGGAATTACACAATTCTTCACCCCTGTAGTTATGACCCTTATAAATTAGAGGTCTTAAATCCAAAGCACAGTGATTCTTTAGAGTTCTGGATATGTTGGATATGTGGATTTAGCTCTCTGCACCAGCTACAAGTTGAATGCAGACCTTATTCAGTTGTTTCTCTTTCACCACTGGCTCTAGGATACTCTTGGGGATATGGGTGGGGGGAGAATTTCCACCCATAGTGATAATCCTATCTAATAAAGAGGGGATATGCAAATTGACCATCACACCAACACAAAGGTGGCGGTGCCCATAGCCACAAGATGGCAGCACCCAGTCCTTTCAGCCCCACCGGAGTCCCCCAGTAATTTCAGCCCCGCTGGGGGCGTGGTAGGCCTGCAGTGCAGCTGGACCCACTGTCAGCCCTCCAGCCATCCAGGGCTGTCCCAAGGCACTGGCAAGCCTCTCATGGTGGCTGCCAACCCGCCAGGGCCACCCGAGGCCCAGGTAACCAGGGCTGGCCGAGGCTTGCGCTGCCGGCAGTGGCAGCAGCAGAGGTGTGATGGGGGCATTGCCTCCTGCCCCTGAGGGCTCCTGGACTGTGAGAGGGGGCAGGCCGAGCTGAGGGACCCCCCCCCCTCCAGTGCATGAATTTTCATGCACTGGGACTCTAGTATAAGTCTTATATATTTTAACACTTCTTCCAAGGAAGATTTTGAAACCAAATCATCTTATAGCTAATAGAAATTAACCAATTGACTTCATAGCTTGGGATACTGACATGAACAACTCATGATTAAATGATGTGAGCATTTTCTTTGCAATGTTTATAAAACAATTCCAGGAACAGAATTAAGAACATGTATCAGTGGTTTGCTTGAGAGTATTCTACCTTGTATGCATGTGTGCACATGTGCACACATGTGCGCACATACACACACACACACACACACACACACACACAGAAATGATGTGAACACTATAGGCAACCCATAGTTTGATACAAAAGTTTAATGTGATCACATTTTAGCCATTATTAATATAACTGTTATGGTGTCACATAAGCAAAGACTTGATGCCAAAGAAAAGTAGTTGTTAGAGTAATATTTAACATCTCCCTGGGGCTAAAGTAAAGTGATATAAAGATTTGGTTTATTCTCCAAAATATCAACTGTCAGAGGATGTTTACCACAAAAGTTGTCTTTCCTAGAATCCTGAAGTTATAGAACAAATAAACCCCCAGGATAATAGCACAGGGTTATTTCAGGGGTGCAGTCCTGCAAGTACACAGTCTTCAGAGATTTCTTTGTACAACTTTGAATGTTTAAAATAAAGATTCCAATGTTTTTCACCTTACATTGTTTTTCTTTTCCTATAAACTTTGTTATAGATGATAGTGTGATTGAGATGTTACCTTTAAAATAAATGTTTAATTTAATCATGAAAATCATGACTTAACTCAGAAAAATAAGAAACAGCAAGGAGTGGACTATCTATAATAACAAAAGCATAATATGCTAATTAGACTGGACATCCTTCCAGACGTCCTTCTGTCCTTCCAGATGAAGCTGGGCTGCAAGGGAAGCCTGGGTCCCGGATGCCAGGGGGAAGCCAGTGCTGGCATATGGGGGAAGGAAGGCCTACTCTTGCACAATTTTCGTGTGTCGGGCCTCTGGTATTGTTAAAACACCTTTCCACCTTGAGATAACCATTGCAATTGCATTTAGATTTTTTTAAAAATCTAAGTCTACAAAGGCAAGTTTAAACATTGCAAACTTATTTTGGTGGCACTAAAATTATAATTACATTTCTTTAACCAGTGGTACAAATAGTAACACTGATTTATTCACTCTACCTATCTCCTGACATAAAATCAACTGTAAGTAATATAAGTAACACAGAACCTTGAGAAATATATTATGCTGTCAAAGAAAATTAAGATAAATGGGAATTCATCCTGAATCTTAAGGTCCACCTTCATCCCTTATAGTAGCCAGAGGGTTAAAATGTATAGTTATTACCCAGAAATACTTTAATTCTTACATTGTTTGTTAGTAGTATCCCCTCACACCCATTGCCACTGTTGATCACCAAACTAGGCTAAGTAACAACAGTTCTGGGCCTGCTATGAGCAACTTTAAATTACTGGCTGTCTCTAGCTGGATGCAGGGCCCAGAAAAAAATTGACTCTGTGGTAGATTCAGGTTAAAAATATTAAAGGCAAGTTTGGAATAGTCAGAAAATTCACGAAAATGGAATGTATAGCCAAAGATGAGATGGAAGACTTTGCTTGGCAATAGAGAATGCACTTATGGACCAGTCCTAAGTGCGTGTACTTCAGGTCTTTTGTTTTATTAGCACCAAGAGGCCGAGTCTCTTTTCCCCCCTCCAGTTTCTATCACCTTCTTCATCATCTAAAAACTGAATTTTTAGCCTGAGATAATAGTTAAGTTTCCCCCAAAATTTCTTTGGCCAGGTTGAAAAGTGAGAATCCCCATTCTTAATTGGGACCTAGACAAGTCACTTAAACTTCTGAACCCCAGGTTCCTCATTTGAAGCGCTAATACTTACCTAAAGATTGAAATGATGTGTGCCATCAGCCTAGCACTGTACCGGGTATATGAACAATCCATATAAGGTAACTATTATTATCACCTCCACCCCCTGACACACACACACACACACACACACACACACACACACACACACTTGTACAAACAAATGTACTCAAAATATACTAGTATCTTCAGTGATAGGTCATTGTAATCAACTAAGACTCCCTACATGTACTGCTCTCTAGCCATCCATCCTAAAGCAAATATACTAAGCACTGTAGTTACAGTGCAAAAAAAAGACATACACAAAAGTTTAATCTTCTAACTAAATGGTATCACACACACTCCATTTATTCCAAAAATGCATCTTTAGATGTTATAAGATTCCAGTGGTTTGCTGTCTTTCTCCTGGCAGTGCTATATCCTCAGGTGGCTGGTTATTTTGGCCTGTAAGGACATACTTGCCCAGGGTTTGAATTATTTAAAGGAAGGAAGGAGAGTAGGGAAGGAGAATTGGGAGGAAGGAAAGAAGAATTTCTCTTATGAATAAATAGGAATATTAGGCAAAAGATACAATTTCACTAAGTGAAACCATCATAGCCTTAGGAGCCTCAGAATCTGATCTGAACTGAGTCTCCCTGAGGATAGATTTCATGGAGGCAGAAGTTAAGCACTTGGGACTTTGTAAGGATAGAAATAATAGCTAAAACCCCTAGATCTAACTGGATCCCTAAAATAGCCAATTACTCTGCAAAAGAAAAAAATAAAAGTTCCAGAATAATTCCACTTTCAGTAATGATTGTCTAGGTAATTTTGACCAACCCTCCCTCTTTATAAGTTGGACAAATTAAATACAAAAAATTCTTATTTGTACTAGAAAAGAATATGTTCATAAGAATTAGCAGACTGAGTAAAACTGGATTCTTTGAAATCCAGATAAGTGACGTGAGCCACACACTCAGGGCTGCTTTTGTTCCAGTCATTCCCTTTCCAGAAAATGAGATTGGGAGATTGAGCTGCAATTTCTCAGTGTCACAGGGTTAGGAGAACAAAAATCTTGATCTACTTGGTCTCTATGTCATCCATTGCATTCTGTGGAAGCTCCATCCCATAACAAAAAACATCTCTATGTGTCCTAATGCTTCCAGAGTTTTCTATTTTCTATTTTTCATTCCACATTCCTGGCTTTTTCTTTTTGAGATGCTTTTTTGTTAAATGTTTTTCCCCCCCAGGGAAATCTTATGTTGAGACTTTGTGTCTTTTCTTTCCATATTCTACGAGATCTCACTCAGTCTTATAAATTCAGTTAATATCTAAATGTTCGTGATGCTCAACAACATAATCCCAGCCCGTGAAACTGCCATGAACAAAAGACCCTACGTGCAATCACCTAAATCAAACATTTGCCTCTTACTCAATTTGTATCTTCTCCCTTAATCTTCTGCTCCAGTGATTCTACATCACTCGAGGGCACCACAATATTTTGTTCCCACTTACCTACAGCAATATTCAACTTGCATGTTAACCTTAATTCCTTTTACTCCCTCACCGTCAACCTCATCCAGTTAATCACCAAATTGATTAATTGTCAAAACTATCCTCGATAGTTGTCAGTACTGTCCTGAAATCTGTCAAATATGCCTACCTCTCTCATCTGTCACCACCCTTATCTAGATGTACTTGGAGCACTGAAAGCTCCTCCTGTTTCCATTTGTGCCTTCATTTATCCATTCTGCACAGTGGATCAAGACAATCTCTCGAAAACCCAAGTCTGATCATGTCTAGTGTTCAATAACTACTGACAGGCTCTATAATAAAATTCAAATATCTATCATTGCATGATTTATCGGCTATACTAGTATTTCTAACCACTCTTGCTGCCTGCCCCTCTTAAAATTCTATCAAAGCAAACTTCTTTTATTTATTTAAGCGTATTATCCTTATTACAGGTCTTTGCAGATGCTTTTAATTTTACCAGGAATTTTAACACACACCTCTATCATTCTCCCCACACTCTTAGCTTAACTCCCACTTCTTTTTCAGTTGGTCATTGAGTTATCTCTCCCCAGCAAGCATTTCCTGACCCTTAAATCTGGGTTGGTAACTTTCTTATGTGTTCCCATTTCACCCTGTAATTCCACTAAAGTAGGCTTAGCACAGAGTACTATAATTGGCAGTGGCCTCAACTGTCTTAATCACTTCTATATCTCCAGTGTTTCATACAGATCCAGGCACTTGTAATATTTAATTAGTAGATTAATGAGGTCAAAACTTTTGTGAGGCCACAATGGAGAACCATCTGGATAATAAAAGGAAATGTGAAACCACCTTATTTTTTCTCTAAAACACTTCTTTAAAAAGTGATTCTCAATTAAAATCTCCCTTGCCATCCATAAAAAAAAGCTTTGATTTAATTCCCCCCCACTTTCTCATTCTAGGTGTATACTAACATTAACAATATTCTAGGCATGGCTAGCCGCAATACTGTGAAATTCTATACACTTCTATTAGCATTAATTGGAAACAATTGCCCCTGATGGACAAGCTATTATCTACCCTAGCCCTGGCTGTCTAGTTTTGAATGCTAACCTTTATCCGATTGCTAGAGCCCAAATCTTTTCCATTGTTGTCTCCCTTAGAATGTGATTTATTTGAAAGCTCAGTTGCAAACACAATTTCTTCCCAAATTATCCTATCCATTCCATTATTCCCTTTCTATTATCTTGAGACGCCAAAAGACTAAGTAAAAAGATGAGGTGCCAAGTTCACTGTAAGTTTTAGAAACAGAGAGTGACATCATTGAATCTTTTGATGAAATTTTGGGAATGTGTTCCTGTCTTTCCAAAGAACTCTGATTGATGCTTGATTGATGAAGGGTGGTAGTGAGACTCTGTCAATGAGGTCTCACGTAAATACACATGTAAATATTTAACATATGTCACTTGAAATTGTCTGGCAGAGTCTCAAAGTTTATCTTCTAAATGTTTTCTATCATTAGGACCATTGTATGAAATGAACCTACAATTTGCTTTAAGATTGAAGGACAAATATATAAACACTCACATAATCAGAGCATACCGGATCAGTTGGTTTTGGTTAGAGAGAGACCAAACATTCGATGATTAAGGAAGTCAAATATATAATACAGTAAGGATTTCAATAAGTTTAGTGAACTCCTTGAAATTAGATCTGTCCCAGTATGTACCAGGAATCAATGATTTTTTTAGGTTTATACCTTTATATTCTATTTATTTCTATTCTGAACGCCCATTTTTGGTGCTTTCCATTCAATTATTTCTTTATTTAGTGTATTAAGGCATTTTTTCTAAATTTAGTCTCTAAAACCATTAATGGTTTTCAAAATGTTTTTGACCTTTCCTGAAATCTAATTATGTGTCAGCATTGTCTTTTACTTACGTACTATTTCCATTTAATTTTTAATATATTGTCTATGCTGACCACCACACAATTTAATTGGCCCACTTACATTTGGGAATTGAAATAATAGGTACAAATTCTATAATTCTCTAACTCCTGAAAACTAATATACTAATATTATAAAGGAAAATATACCAGGCTATCATTTAAAAGATCACTAAAAAGTGAACCTGTTTAATGTCTTCAGATTTCCTCTTGAGTTGTTTATAGCTCAAATTCAATATTTATTCTCTAGCTCATGAAACCAGATATTTTAAGTCTAAATAAACACTGTATATTAGTTTGGGATCTTAAAATTATCAAATTTCCCAAGTCTGTTGGAATGTTGGAGTCTTTACGGCACCATATATATTTCTGGCCGCAACCCCAAAACATTCTGAGTTAATACACTAGAAAATGTTTTCATAGGAATATACACTGAGTGGCCAGATTATTATGACCACCTGACGTTTGTAGGCAAATTAGCTATAATTTCACACTGAAGTTGCTAGAGGGCCAGACCATTATAAATAGGGAAGCAGGTTGTTCACCACGACAGTAGAAGTGATTTTTTTCTGAAGATATGGGTAAACAACGTGATTTAACAGCCTTTGAATGTGGGATGATTGTTGGCGCTCAGAGTCATGGAGCGAGTATCAGCAAAACAGCTGAAGGCCTGTTCAAACACCTTTGCTGTCTGAAGTTACCAAGATAAAACGACTCCAGCTCGCGCAGGAACACAAGGATTGGACAGTTGAGCAATGGAAAAAAGTCATATGGTCCGATGAATCACGTTTCCAGTTGCATTATGCAGATGGCAGAGTGAGAATTTGGCGGAAACAGCATGAAAGCGTGCACCCCACATGCATGAGTACAACCCTTCAAGCTGGTGGGGGCAGTGTTATGGTTTGGGGCATGTTTTCCTGGCATGATTTGGGCCCTTTAATTCATGTGGAACAATGTCTGAATAGCACAACATACCTAAGTATCATTGCTGACCAAGTTCATCCTATCATGTTGATGGCGTATCCCAATGGAGATGGCTTCTTCCAACAAGACAATGCGCCATGCCATGGTGCTCGTGTTGTGCAGGAGTGGTTTCAAGAACATGAGGGGGACTTTACCTTGCTTAGGTGGCCCCCACAATCACCAGATCTCAATCCAATTTAGCATTTGTGGGACGAAGTTAAAAGAGCCATCAGGCAGCTGCTTCCACAACCATCAAATCTCAGAGAACTGGATAGTGCTATTCATCAGGCATGGTGTCAGATTCCTCGCATCTCCTTTCAATATCTCATGGAGTCAATGCCAAGAAGAATCGCTGAAGTATTGAAGGCAAAAGGTGGCCCAACGAAGTACTGATGGGGTGGTCATAATAATCTGGCCACTCACGTTCAAATATATCCCACATTCAAAGGCTGTTAAATCGCATTGTTTACCCATATCTTCAAAAAAATCACTTCTACTGTCATGGTAAACAACCTGCTTCCCTATTTATAATGGTCTGGTGGTCCTCTAGCAACTTCAGCACGAAATTATAGCTAATTTGCCTACAAATGTCAGGTGGTCATAATAATCTGGCCACTCAGTGTATATATTTATTTGTTGTAGTAACTTTTACATATATAAATGTACTAAACTATACGCAAATTATTACAGTATAACTCCTTGATACACATAATCAAAATATAAATAAATGCATGCATAGGCAGAACATATGCCAATATTTTAAAGGTGATTTCTGGTCAAGGTGAAAATAAAATGGGATTGGGATAGGGAATTCTTTTATTCTAACTGCAATATTGTTTTACTTCTTAAAAAGAGAGAGTTTAGGAAAATATGTTAACATTTGTCAAATTTTTATTGTGGATATACAAGTTACTATTATTTTATATTATTTTCATATATTTAAAATAAGTCATAATATTTAAGCATACAGTACCCAGGTAATTCAGATCACCATCCACGTTTGGGAACTATTGGAATAATGGCTGGACAAAGTAATTTATCATCCAAACTGGGACATCTTTGAGAATTAAAGAGAGTGCTATTAATAATTTCACCAGCATGAAAGGCAAACTAGAATGTATGGTCACCCTAGGAATAAACTGTTTTAAGTTCCACTCAATGCATGAACTTCTTAAGAGGAAAATTTATTTTCTATCATTTCCTCGAATCTCCTTTATAATTTATCACAGATAGAGGTTATTGATCTAATTTGCCCAATTTATTATCCATTTTTTTCACTGAAGCACTTTAGAGTAATATGTAATTTTCAAGAGTCATAATAAATAATGAAAGTATAGAAAAATTCTGGATTTATAATATCTCTGTCTAAGATGCAATAAGACATGGTTAGTCAGTCAACAGCATTTACTGAACTCTCAATAGTTTAAAGCAACACATCGACTGATGTGAAGTTAAAAAAATCTTTTTAAATATATATATAGTCTATGACCTCAAGAAATTTCTGTTTTAACTAACAAAATACATAAAACAAACCAAGAAATATGGGTTCTCTAACTATGTAAGAATAGAATGAACATAATCACTTTTTAAAGCCAAATACTAATGGATAGTAAAGCTGGACACTATAAGCAGTGGGATCATCACCAGTGCCAATTCTGAGAGCTTAGGTTCTTTTCTCCACATGTGTGTCCTTGCGATCAGCACAGGCTCTGTCTGGACTCTTACTCCTCCAGATTGTCCACTATCCCACCAGCCCGTAGGAATGATCTCTTCTTTTGTGCTATTTTGACCAAAACTCAATCTTTTTCAGCTAGAAGGTTTTATATAACTAAGGCAGAAAAGCCCTCTCAAATGCATTTAATAGAAAAAAAAAGCAATGTATTGGCTCAAGGAGGTGAATAGTCCAGATGTAGCTTAACCCAGGGCTCAAATGATATGATCAGGACCCACTTTACTTTCTTTAGCTCCTTCTCTAGTGTTGGCTTCAATCTCAACCCATCTTTCCTCTTAGCCACTAAATTACTTCTAGCAATCCCAAACTATCACACTGAAGAATCACATACAGAGGGGGAAAAACTTTGACTGTTTCCTAGGCCTTTAAAACAGAAATCCTGAAATTTTAAGTAGACGTTTCAACTGTGACTGGCCTTGATTGAGTCAAGTATATATCCCTGAAACAGCTGTGGCTGAAGATAAAATATTGGATTGATTTACCCTAAGTCCTATGCTCTCCTGGATCCCCTCATCCAAAGTAGAAAGGCTATTAGTACATGTATGTGGCTCCAAAAAGCAAAATGGACATTTTATATCAATAGAAGAAGAGAGGGAATGTTGAATGGGCAAAAAAGAAGGAAGGGAAGGGCAGTGAGAGGAAGGGAGGAAGGAAGAGTAGGAAGAGAAAGGCAAAATGAGAAAGAAGAAAGCATAGAGGGAGGGAGGGAAGAAATAGAAAATAGTCCAGTAGGACCGTTGGGTGTAGATAAATGTTTGGCAACCAATCCCAAAGAAAAGAAACAAAACGAAAAAGCAAAAAGTCTTTTCCTGTAGCGTTTGACAATTTTCATGCTGCAAATTCTCCCACATTGATGATTTCAAGATATCAGGACACTAACGTGGAATTGAAACTGTATCTACATGTGCATGGAGATACAATTGACAATGAAAAGAATTAGAAAATGATATGCTTTCAGTATTTATTAACTTTGTAATGAGATTTACTTGATTATAAGTTTATGTAAGTTAATTTTTAATAATTGCTGTGTTTAACGACCATCTCAGAAACCCTTGAAAGTTTACAAATTGGCTCTGTACAGTCTGGCTCCAGCATGTCACTGGCAGATCATCTTATTAAATTTCTTCAAAAAATCACATACAAAAACCAACAAACAGACTCCGCTTGTGCAGTGGTTTCCACTAAAATTTGGTGGAGCAAAGGAGGGTTTTTTTGTGTGTGTTTTTTAATTAAAACAACACAAAAACTTCAAGTCAACCATCACATATTAATGTTCTCTATCTCCTGCATTACAATTAAGCACTCCTACTTTTCATATTCTCAAAGATTTTTTCTTCCAGTTATATCTCCATAAATGTGTTCCCACAGCCTCTATCCACTGTATCCCAACAATTCTCCCCACTCACTTATGAAGAACTATTTAACTGTAGTCATCCTTTACACCCAAACACAACTGCAAGTCTACCATTATATCTGCAAACCAGGGTGGTTTAAAATGATGACTTGTCAGTCCTGATACAGCTCTAATTAGAATGTTTGAGGAGAAGATCTAGATACCTCCTTGCTTACTAAATACTTCAGGTGCTTTTGGTGTAATGCCATCAATATAGGGCCAACAGAACTAACAGGCTATTTAAAAGATAATCCCTTTTTGTACACATACTTCTTAATCTGTACTGTGCCCTGTACTGTCTTTCTCCCCAAGGTCTTTTGATCACCTTATACATCCTTAAAGACTCAACCTAAAACAGGGCTTTTAGTAACCCTTTTCACCTCTATCTAGCCTCAAGACTTTCCCTGACCTTCACTTAACCCTCTCCATTTAAATTTAGTTATTATAGCACTCAGCCTATCACTTCAGTACACTAGTGATTGTTTTTCCATCTATTTCACTTAACAGACTGAAATCTTCTTGAAATCCAAGACTGCTTTCTATACATCTGTGAGTTCCCTGTACTTAGCATAATGCTGGACAAATAGGATGCATTCCATACTGCCCCCCCTTTTTTTTCTGATGAAGCAAATAAAGAAAGAGAAAGTAAGAAGTACGAAAGAGAGGGAAGAAAGGTGGGGGAGATATTTTATAAAGGTAGGAAAGAAACTAAGGAAAGAAAAGAACAAAATGGAGGTGTCTCTTTTAAATTTTTATTCAGGTTTGAATTCTTGTTTCACTGAATAATGTATTATTTTGCTTTCAGGAAATTGAGATCTCTAAAAATAAAAGACCTGAACTTTTATTAGACTAGAAATTTCTATTACTCCAGGTGTCCATCAAAATATCAGGTTATATATAGCATTGTCTATAACATAAATTTAACAATGCCTGCTCAACAAGCCCATTTTTCACATTTTAATATGTATTACAGAAAATATTTTATGTCAAATAAGCATAAAGACTACAAATCAGGTATAATGAAGTGCCAAAAAAATGGAAATGAAGAATTGAATTCCAAGCTGGCTGAGATTACACATAACTTCTATGGACCAAATAATAAAGCCCTGGTCCTGGTCTAGTTTCTGTGGAGATACTTACCCATTAGTTCTTTTTAAAAAGTGAAGCTATTTCTTTGCTTTTAATGAGCCTACCCCCTAAGACATTCCTTATCAGTTTGTGCACAGGTCCCTATATGCCCCAAGTATTCTTAGATATCGGCAAGTCCCATACTAAAAAAATTATCCACTACATTTGGGAGTTCTGTTAGACAAGTTTAGTGCCCATATTTGCATTTATATTTATAATTAAGCTGCCTCCGGGCAATTCAACCTTAGATGTCACAGATAAATACAAGACAGAGCTCAAATTAACATGTAAATACTATATTTTGCACCAAAGCTAACTGAAGGCAAAATGATGTTAGAAAGTGCTACATGAACAAATATGTCCCACTTATTTAAATAGGCAATTTCAAGTCACATAGGCCAAGAGCAGTTGAGTCCTGTCAAAATCAAAGGAATAGCAATATACCAATCAAAATCATAGTCACAATCAGAAATGCAATTTTGTTTCAGCAAATAATCTTATCTGTCATATTAAATTAACGTTACTTTGAATTTTATTGGTTTTGCAGATGTTTATATTTCATGTGTAAATTCTATTTTAAAGTTGAATAAGTAAGAAGCATGAAGAGTTTTTCCCCTTTTTTTAGGTTAGACATATAAACAACAGTATAAGTAAAAAACAATAAGACTGGCAAACTGTTATTAGCCAATGTCACCCCAATAAATTTAATTTAAAAATAAAAAGACTGACAAACCATAAGAATATTTTTCTTTACAAATAAACACTCTATTATAATGCAGTGGTGACATGTCGTCTTGTTCATTCAGAAAGACAAGTGACAATCTTGGTTGTGTTACGTGTGATTTGGGTATGAGTGTGATGATATGCTGATGACAAAGTACCCTCGTTTTGCTCTCCTGTGTTTATTTCTCTGCTTATTGTTATTTACCACATTGCAGAGTAAATATTTCTTCATAAGAAACACATATTGGTTTAAGAGGGTGGGCTCGGTTCATCTGTCTGGGTTGAAATCTTGACAATGCTACTCTAAGCAGAGACTTGACAGATGTTCACCAACCATTTCATCCTGTAGTACACAGGGCATTTCCCAGGTTCCTTTATATTAAGTGTGAACATTGTGATTGATGTGGACAATAGATATGAGCGAAGAGATGTTTGCCATTTCCAGGGCTGGTCATAGTCCTCCTGAGCAAGTCCTTACTCTCCCTAACCCTTCCGTAATGATCTTAAGAGATAGGTATTCCTGAGGCTGTGGCTATAGTGTTGTAGCTGCAAGATGAAAGCAACCTGGGCCCCTGAGCCACCATACTGAGCAGGGCTTCCTCAACCACATGAGACTAGAAATGAGCAAGAAATAGACCTAATAGACATTTATTCTGTTAAGCTCTTATAATTCTGGTAAATTTTTGATAGAGCATCATGGCCTCAACTCTCCTGGTTAACAGAATAACCACATAGCCCTGGACAAGTTAACCTCAGTGATCAGTATCACACTTTTCTTCATTCATAAAACCAAAGTAAAGTACCTAAATTTCAGAGTAAGTGGGAAAAATCAAATGAGTTAATTCACATAAACCTCTGAGAACAGTACCTGATGTGGAGTAAGCATTATTATGGGTCTTTCTCCCCTTCTCTATTATAGTTCCTTAAGCTTGATGTCTTTGTCCCTAGTGGGTGCTAAAAATGTTTGCTTCATCGATGAATCTAAGAGCTCTAAAAACATCGAAAGTCCTAGCATGTTCATCTCTGGGCTGCTTTTAACTTATCTTAGTGTTCTGGCTTCATAACAATTATTAAGAATTTACTACAACAAACATAGGTATTGTTTTCTCTAATTTCTTACCCTTTCCCCTGGATCCTCTTTTTCTCTATTGTTCTCCACTCTCAAACATTTAAAAATACTGGTCTACATTTTAGAAGTCCTTAAGTAGAGACAATTTAATTAAATACCTTAATTTAAATGAAGTATCTTTATACAGAGTAGATCTCCCTGTGACAACTGTAGGATTTTTCTCAAATTATAATACAGGAGAAATACAAAATGGAAATTTCATATATCCAGAAGCTAAATAATTCTAATGAATCCTATTATTAATCAGTTAGTGTAGAGAAAGATGACCTTATGAGAATTAACCTTTCCTTTGCCTCAAACTCACAGACCTACGAAGTGCGTTTCTGTCCTACAGCTAAAACGGGAGGCATCCAGCTCTTCCTTATTCAGGGACGCATCTTCCTGCCAGCTGTCCCTGCTGCTCTCCTCAGGAACTGCTCTTTTACATATTAGCACCTGCATGAGGTGCTTAGGGACAAAATTCAAAGATACTCTATTAGTACCTCTAGCAGTTGACTTAATCAAGGAGGAAACTGAATTATTGAATAAATATATTAATTCATTTGTCTGTGGATTTCTAGTATGCATAGCACCATCACAGTTTCCATAGCAAGTTGAATTGAGAATATCAGATGAATGACCTGAGATGTGAGGTGAGGGGGATATTCAAATTACCATGATAGCAGGATTTTGCTCAAGTGTTCAGAAAAGAATCACAAATACTGCAGCACGTTGTGCAGGAAGGAATTGCCCAATCGGAGAAAGGATAGAAAAATCAAAATGCCCCGCTATGAAATTGCTGAATTTACCAGTGAGTCCACAAACTTACTCAACTACACTTAAACATCCACAAAGAGTACCTTTCTAGGAAGCATCTTTTATAAACAATTAACTGTGTTTCTTGATAATAGAGGCAAGTGGACTGATGAATAGGAAAACTAAGTAATTTCCACTTGTAAGTATAACTGGAAAATGATAAAAGTATACAGAAAACATGACTTTCTATTCCACAGCACATTTTTGAAAGTAAATATTAAAAAGTAAATAAGGAGAAGAGATGATAAAGCATTTATAAATGGTCAGATTATGTTCAATTTTAAGTGTTCTTTTAAAAGCCATCTCTTCTTAAAATGGTCTTTTCCTTCAAACCAATTCTAATTTTAACTTTAATGTTAACAGGAAATTGTCAAAAATACAAACAAAAGTAACTTTTGTGTGGGTGTTTGGGAAGACTACAGTAATATGAATCTACTTACTATAATGCATTCATCAGGGAAGCACTTAAGTAATTGAAGATAATCTTTCTTCATCTATTTTGTTATTTTTCTTGTTAATATTAATCTATAATACTGGGCACTGGAGAGAGGTAGTGTGTGAAAAGATGACAGATGATAGATAGATATAGATCAATAGATGATAGGTAGATAGATGATGGATAGATAGATAGATAGATAGATAGATAGATGATAGATAGATAGATAGATGATAGATAGATAGATGATAGATAGATAGATAGATAGATAGATAGATAGATAATAGATAGATAGATAGATAGATAGATGATAGATAGATAGATGATAGATAGATAGATAGATAGATAGATAGATAGATAGATAGATGATAGATAGATAGATAGATGATAGATAGATAGATAGATAGATAGATAGATAGATAGATAGATGATAGATAGATAGATAGATAGATAGATAATGATAGATAGATAGATAGATAGATAGATAGATAGATGATAGATAGATAGATAGATGATAGATAGATAGATAGATAGATAGATAGATAGATAGATAGATAGATAGATAGATGATAGATATTTCAATCTGGTAATGTAGTCACTGAGGATCATTCATTGTTTTTTGTTTCTCTTGATAAGAGTTTAACCTTTGAGGTTTCCTTTGCTTCTCTGTATTCTTACCAGATGAAATCTCTGCCACTTCCTATGTGGAAAACACATATGAGTCACATCTACATGAAGGAGAACTTGTACCATCCCCTGGCTCATCAAATGTCCATGATGATGCCAATTGTCACCTGGACACTGCATGTGACACTAGCATCCGATGCTGAAATCTGACACTGGTTAAAAGTAGCATAAATCTTAGATGGATCAGGACAAGTTATCATCCCTCCAAATCGTCCCTTGATTCAATACTTGCCGGCACAGACAACTTGAGTACTGACTGTGATTTCATTTTTACCAAGTAAAACTGGTCATCCCTATAGGCCTCAGCAGGATTTCTCCCTACCTCTCAGCGGTTCCCTTTGGCCATCTACCCACTCAGACTCAGTAACTGCCTCATCCAGCCTCAGGATGTGGAGGGATTTCTGAGTCCCTTCACACTGCCTGGAATCCAAGGGCATCCCAGGAGCACTAATCTGCTAAGTCTGCATGCTAGCTGACTGGCACACAGTGCCCTAGGCTGGGCCAGGAACCACTGAGAGCTGGTGGTCTCTTCACAGAGCCCCATGTGGAAATGAAATTTGACTTGGAGCAGAAGAATCAAGACAAACATGTCTCACCAGGTGCTTCCCTGCCTTCTACCCTCAATTACCTGACAGCCAAATGGTGTGGGCTTTCTGCGGCCCAGAGTTCTTCCCTCCAGTGGTGGCATATACCTATACTTATACCTATACTTTTATCGAGGGCATTATAGCCCATTACAAGGAGAAATGCTTTTCACTATCCAACTTTCCAAGAAAAGAAAAGAACACTTTTAAAAATATTTTATTATATTGAACCACTCATATTTTACCTCCCATACAAAAATTGTTGTTTTTCTTTAAATACTACTTTGGATCTGTTGTCATTCTCTTATTAGCTCTCTCTTCTCTCAAATATCAGGCCAAGGCCATCTATATATATAAAAGCTTAAGCAACTGAACAACTGAATGACCGGTCCACCAGTAGCTATGATGCACACTAACCACCAGGGGGCAGACGCTCAATGCAGGAACTGCCCTCTGGTGTCAGTGCGCTCCCACAGCAGGAGCGCCACTCAGCTGACCTAAGGAAGCCAGACGCAGAGTTCACTGCTGGCTGCTGCAGCCCAGAGACCACAGCAGAGTGTCAGTGAGCCTACCTTGTGGCAGCGGCGGCAGGCACAGCAGGGCCGGGTTGAGCAGGAGTGGCAGGCAGGAGCAGCAGGCGGCATTGGACTGCTGGTTTCGACCTGATCCCCGCAGGCTATGCTGAGGGACCCCACCAGTGGACGAATCCATGCATCGGGCCTCTAGTTGTTAAATATTAAGGTAGATACACAGAATTAATAAAACCATTTATTACTAATAAAACCTTTTATTTATTAATAAAAACTTTTGCCTCACCTAATTAATGCTCAAAACTGTGGGATACTGAGATAAAGAATTAAGTGGAATGCATTGCAATACAAGCATGTTAAATGAAAATATATTATACTAGAGGCTCAGTGCACGAAATTCGTGCATGGGGGTGTCCCTCAGCCCATCCTGCACCCTCTGCAATCCAGGACCCTTTGGGGGATGTCCAACTGCCAGTTTAGACAGGCAGGCAGGATCGGGCCTAACCAGCAGTCGGATCCTGCAGGCAGGATCGGGCCTAACCAGCAGTCGGACATCCCTATCACATTCCGGGACTGCTGGCTCCTAACCACTTGCCTACCTGATTGCCCCTAACCACTCTGCCTGCCAGCCTGATAGCCCCCTAACTGCTCCCCTGCTGGCCTGATTGACGTGTAACTGCTCCCCTGCCGGCACGATCATCCCCAACTTCCCTCCCCTGCCAGCCCAATTGCCTCCAACTGCCCTCTCCTGCTGGCCCAATTGCCTCCAACTGCCCTCCCCTGCTGGCCCGATTACCCCCCAACTGCTTTCCCCTGTGGGGCTAAGGGGACTGGGGGACTCCGGCTGAATGAGGCAAGGCTGAGGGGACTAGGGACTGAGGCTGGATGAGGCAGGGCTGAGGGAACTAGGGGACTCCGGTTGGATGAGGCATGCAGCGCTGCTGCCCCCTGGCAGGTCTGAGGGGACTGGGCACTGCCATCTTGTGGCTGTGGGTGCCGCCATCTTCTGAGGGCATGACAGTCAATTAGCATATTCCCTCTTTATTAGATAGGAGAGGAACAAAACACATTATCTCATATGATCCTTATGCAAAAACCCCAGGGTGTTTTCCCAGGGTTACAGATGATGAGATGAGATCAAGTTTTACTTAAATAATAAAAACCATGAAGTGGTAGATAAAGACTCACTATACCATTTTATGATGAGGGTTTTTTGCCACATTATTTGAGTGATATTAAAAAGACATTCATAAACATACAGAAATTTATGAGCTTAACATTTAATTAATGACAAGAGCAAGTTAGAACTCTAGCAGCATTTCTACTTATATGGATACAAGGCACCCTCATATCTCATCCTGCCAGTTACACAGACTAGTCCAATTCTTATGTTTGTAGACTTGAGAGAAATAAAATAAAATTAATTAATTTCTATCGAGATACCAAGGGGAATTAAGATTTTTCTATGCAGAATAATTTCTTTATATTCCCAGACTGTTTTGTTGAGATTATGCAGCACTTTCTATGAGAAGACAGGAAAGATGGAATTTAGAGCTACCCCGCCCCTACCCAGGTAGTAACATTTTACTTATTGGTGCTGAGAACAAATGATCCCGTAGGGATGCAGAGGGTCCCAAAACCCTATCCAGAACCCCTACTTGTGAGTCTACAATATTTCTAATAATGTTCAGCAAAATTCCTGAGTGCATTTAGAGCAGTGATGGCAAACCTATGACACGCAAACTTATTTTTTTGGTTGATTTTTCTTTGTTAAATGGCATTTAAATATATAAAATAAATATCAAAAATATAAGTCTTTGTTTTACTATGGTTGCAAATATCAAAAAATTTCTGTATGTGACACGGCACCAGAGTTAAGTTAAGGTTTTTCAAAATGCTGACACGCCGAGCTCAAAAGGTTTGCCATCACTAATTTAGAGTCATCAAAACCACAGACCCACAGACTAACCTACATTTGATTTCTTCAATCTGATTCTAGGGAAGTTAATCAATGCCTGTTCTATAATGTTAACAGTTAATCAAAATATTCTACGAACTGGCCTATCTTTATTGGCCAAATGTTTTAGATAAATGTAAGTCTACTTTTTTAAAAAACACTTAAATTTTGGACACTACAAAAAAACAGTGGTTTGATTTTTTTATATTTTATCAATATGTTGGGCATAGCTTATATATGAGTAATTAAACTATCTCAAAAAGTAAAAGACAAATTTAAAGCTACTAGGGCATCAAAAAAAAAAAAGCAATGAATTACATGTACATGAATTTCTTAAGATCACAATCAAATTGTTTTAAATTTATTCATCATAAATTTGCCCTAGCCAGTTTGGTTTAGTGGATAGAGCATGGGCCTGAGGACTGAAGGGTCCCAGGTTTGATTCCAGTCAAGGGCACATGCCTGGCTTGCGGACTCAATCCCCAATGGGGGGTGTGCAGGAGGCAGCGGATTAGTGATTCTCATTATTGATGTTTCTAACTCTCTTTCCCTTCCTCTCTGAAATCAATAAAAATATATTTTTTTAAAAAGATAAATAAATTCAACTATATGATGATTACACATTTACTTAAGTAAATATTTTGGTTTCAGTAAGTTTTTAACTTATCTTTATTGTTAGAGCATTATGGATGTTCCCCCATTTTTCTATCATCGCCCTTCTCTTCATTCAATAAGTATATTTAGCACATACTATGTACCAGGGTTTCAGCGGTAAACCAATTTCCTACTCTCACAATCTGATGCAAACCACAGACCATAACAAGCAGACAAATAATCTCACATAATGATAAATAATATGAAGAAAATAAAACTCGTCAATGAAGTAGAGAAGGCTAGAGTCAGCCCACAGGGCCAGTCATAGAGTCAAATTTACATTATGAGGACAGAGAAGGCTTAACTGCAGAGGGATGATTTGTGCTGGGATCAGAGTATTCAAGGAAACAGTCATGAAATCTGGGACCAGATCACTTTAGGTTGGAGAAACAGTACTCTCTGACAGCAATGAGCCTGGAATATTCTAAGAATAAAAAGTAGGGCAATGTGTTTAAAGAATAAGGGTTGGAGTGGTGAATGCAAGGAAATGTGTCAGTGAATTGGGCAACGGCCAAACAAATAGATCCTATATGCTGTGGTTAAGAGATTAAATTTTATTCTAAAAGCATTAAAGGGCAATTGGAAGGTTTTAAGCAGGGCATTGTCATAATCTAATTTGAGCTTTTAAAATATGGCTGCTGCGTGGAGAATGGATTGAAAGAGAGACAAGTTTCAGCTATAAATTCTGAAAAAATCATTCAGATTACAGACTTTCCAGTAACTGGTGTGCTGGAGTACCTGACTCATGATCTGAGATCAACACACAGATTGGTTTCTCTCTTTTTTAAATGTGAAATTCAAATTTTATTCTCCATAGTATTTTTCTCTTTGACCCTCTTTAAAACTTTATTCAGTGGTGATAATCTTTCCCCCATCATGGGTGCATATTAGTCATATCCCATGGATTCTCTGTTTCATCTTATTCAATAGACAATTTTTTCCACTTGCAAGACAACTCAGCAATTACTCAAATGCTTTAGTCTCTACTCAAAATTAGAATTTTCAACACTGCCCAAGCTAAGATTTATAATAGACTAGAGGCCCGATGCATGAAATTTGTGCAAGAATAGGCCTTCCTTTCCCAGTTGCCTGCACGGGTTTCCCTCTGGCACCTGGGACCTGGGCTTCCCTTGCAGCCCCAGCTTCATCTGGAAGGTCATCGGAAGGATGTCTGGTCTAATTAGCATATTACACTTTTATTATTATAGATGTTGCCTGCTGTGGGGGAAAAAGGTAAGGTCAACATTTACACTCTCTCCCTGACTGACCATGCTACCTCGTCCTAGCCAATGCTATGGACCTTGGCTAAAGCAAAAAGAAACATGAAAGAAAAGGTGGTAGGTAGGATGTATGAGGGGGTGGGGATTCTAAGAAAATGTATAGGATGGAAAGACAATTCTTCATCCTCATTTTACTTGGATGAATGGCTTTATGCTCTGTGGGCTTGGTGGATGTTTAAAGTTGACACCTTCTCGTATGGGTTTCCTAGGTCCTTCAGAGAGTTCCATGTCTCCTGTCAACTCCTTGACCTTGGTGCAAGTATTGCCACTCTAATCTTGAATAAATGTGTGTGACTCCTTTCTAAGCTCCTAGGAATGTATGTTCCCCTCTAGAATGAAAATTTCTGAGAATGAACATCACTCTCAACTGTCATTTTTATCAGTTGTCATTTTTCTGCCCATGTATCTTCCATGCTCAGACTGACCTATTTGTGTCCCTCTCTAAGCTTTAAAGAGGTAAATGAGGTAGGAGATCAAGGGACCAGTAGAGCAACAACTTACCTTAAACAAATAATTTCACAATGTCTTCTTGCCTTTTCTACAATCTGACCCCCTTTTTTTGTATCTTTAATATAGCTAAAGGGTCTAAATTTTGTAAATTCTGTGTATGTTGTTTACCTCACATTGACTTTGGAGTCTGATATTTATCATCATTGCCATTTCATCCTATATAATAAAAGTGTAATATGCAAATCAACCAAATGGCCGAAAAGCAGAACGACCATCCGGACACCATCTGGATGACCATCCGGGACCACTCTATGACACCCACTGGTGCCAGGCCAGCCAAGCTGGGTGCAATGTGATTGGTCAGGGGCCCAGCCATCACCCCATTATCGCCCCCCTGCCCCCTGCAGAGAGAGGCCCAGGCCACTGGCTAGCAGGGCAATTAATCAGAGGGGCTCCACAATTGCCCCAAAGAGAGAGGCCCAGGCCACCGACAGGTGGGCTGCGGTGAGTGGGCGGCCTTCCTCTGTGAGGGAAACCCAGGTTCCAGGTGCCAGTGGCCAGAAGGAAGCCTGGGTTCCAGGTGCAGGAGGGAAGCTGGTGCTGGCAGCCGGGAGAAGGAAGGCCTACTCTTGCATGAATTTCGTGCATCAGGCCTCTAGTTTAAAATAAAGCAGAAACTATAATATTATTACATACTTGACTTTTTCTAAGAACTTTACTTTTAATAACATTTTGTTTGACCACCATGAACACATTGCTTTGTTTCTACTATTTTATCAAGAAACAAAAATGAGTTCATATTTTGTGCTGAGGATGCAGCTGTGAAAAAAAGACAGAGTGGGATTCTTTGTTCTAATCAAGCATACTTCTTTGTGGAGAGTGACTCCATTTGAGTAAATACATTAATAAGCAAAATAATTTAATATTGTGATATGGACACTGATGGAAACAAGTTATCTGCTATAATAAAGAGCAATGTACCACAGTTGAAAAAATGAGTGGTGAGAAAACCTACTATTCTTGGTGTGGCCAAAGACAGCTTCACTTAGGAGGTAAAATAGAAATTAAGACTTGCACGATGAGGAGATACAAGTCATAAGAGAAACAGGAAAATAGACTTCCAGGCCCAACAGACAGGAAGTACAAAGACCTTAAGATGGAAAAAGTCTTGAAGAGGTCAAGGAACTATGGAGGCTAGTGTGACCAAACCACAAACAGCAAGGAGAAGACTAGTTCAGGATGAGAGAGGATTCTAGAATCTTTTGCCAGTACAAATTATTTGGAAGGTATATAACATTCCTTAATAAAATCTAGATTGACAGCATGTCTCCTCTGATATGCACATTAATTCATATAAAATATGTTAATTTCACTAGGCGAGCTAATTAGTGTCTAGCTTGATTTGTCAATGATCATTTAAACTAAACCTTGAAAGAAATAGATCCACTTTCAGGAATATGATTCAATTCTTTGTCGAACAAAGAAACTCCAAAATCCCTCAGGGTATAGAACTGTTCCTCTAATGCAGTGTGCTGAAGAAAGACAGCCCACTGTGCTCAGAGTGACTTTAGCTGCCAAAACTGCAACAACAAAAAATGCTTTGTGATTTGCTGAAGCAAAGATTCTACCATGAAAATTTCAAATGGAAAAACTGCATAGTTCACAGTTTAAAGCAGTGAAAAAGAATCTTCCAAA
The DNA here is from genome assembly GCF_000147115.1 of Myotis lucifugus. Classification (NCBI taxonomy): domain Eukaryota; kingdom Metazoa; phylum Chordata; class Mammalia; order Chiroptera; family Vespertilionidae; genus Myotis; species Myotis lucifugus. The sequence continues at coordinate 3,676,043 of NW_005871183.1, read as the reverse complement.
AACTCCGCACATTTAATCAAACAAATAGTCATATATCATCATTATAACATAAAATCTATCTGGGGAAAAGAGACTTTTAAGACAATGCCTCAGATTAAGAAATATCCCAAAGTGTATTAGGTTTCACTATAAAATTGAATCCCAGCTTAAGTTTGCAAATATTTTGGAACTGAGCCTAGAACAAGTTCCACATGATCCCCCAGGTGGAGCTTCACACATCTTTTTAAATTTCTCTCTAACTAGAGAAATTGCTCTTTGGGGCCAAATTTCTGGACAAGAAGTAGGCATCTTGAGCATCACTGCACCTCTTTTAGATTCAGGTGAAATTATTCACTTCCTACTCTCAGCTCTCTTGACATTTTGCAAGTATCTGTTACTTTGTTTCTCCTGTTGCAATCTAGTTAGTTGAATTTATGTCTGTCCCTCGTCTCCATTCCCTTCCTTTTCAATCTTTACCACAAGGTTATGTGCTCAACAGATTTTTAGGCTTTTTGTATTTGAAATTCAGCGAGATGGTTAAATTTATGTGTCCACTTGGCTAGACTATGGGGCCCAGGTGTTTGGTTAAATGCCAGACTTCATGTTGCTTGGAGATAATTTTTTAAAATGTGATTAACATTGAAACCAATGCACTTTGAGTAAAGCAGATTACCTTCCATAATTATGGTGAGCCTCATCCAATCAGTGGAAGGTTTTAAGAGAAAAAGGACTGAGGTCCCTCAAGGAAGAAGGATTCTGCTTCCATACTGTCTTCAAACTTGAGCCACAATATCAACTCCTCCCCTGGGTCTCCAGCCTGACAGTATGCCATAAAAATTTCAGACCTCCTGGCTCCCACAATTGTATAATTCCTTAAAATCCATCTCTCTTTCTCCCTCTCCCTTTCTCTCTCTCCCTCTCCCTTTCTCTCTCTCTACGCGTGTGTGCATGTGTGTCCTATTAGTTCTGTATCTCTTACCTCTGGAGAACTCTGTTTATAATACACTGAATTTTGAACTAATTAACAAATACACAAATGAATGAATAAATCAGTAAGTCAATCATTAATCTACCAAGATATTGAGAATATGAATTAAAGAACAATTAATAAAGTACTTCATGTAAACATTTGCAATTTCAGATTTCTCCAAACACCAAAAATACAAATCAAGTAATAAATAAAATGTATGATATGCCGGGTCTAAAATTTAAACAGTGGTTTTTGAGATTTGCTTTTAACAGTGATTTTTTCCCCTGGAGCCCCAAATCCCTGTGTGGTGTTTGGGTGGGGACAGGTGGTGGGCTTAGGAAAGTCAGGTCTCATCATCAGAGGAACCGAGCCAGGGACAGGTCTCAGCGGGCTGTGCAGCTGCTTGGTTAAGAAGCAGCAGGCACAAGTAGCACAAGCCTCTGACAGCCTCCAGGATTCACTTTTACACACTTCCTCTACTTTTATAGTTTTAATAACTATCCTGTCAGCACCTTACCTTTAAGGGTGTTGATATGTGGCATTTTGGGAAAGGTGCTCAGGAGAATAGCAAATCAGTTCTGCTTGTATCTGTCATTCAGACTGGATGTGACTGGGATAAACTTCTGTTGTATGAACCCGTTTTTTTGTATTTTCCCTTTTCCTTTTCCCTGGTCTATTTAGTATCTTAGCGCCTCGTGAGGGTATATGAGCTCCAGGAAACTGTAATGGTGGAAACCCCAATATTCTAGGAGAATGAGCTTCATCCCCACCTAAGTTGAGACTATGACTAATGATATCCCTGGGAAGAAAAGATTCCATTTGCTTAATATTTTATGCTGCTGAACTAGAATAACAATGATATCTATATATAAGTTTTAAACTGATGTTAGAGAGATAGGAAGGGGAGAGAGAGAGAGAGAGAGAGAGAGAGAGAGAGAGAGAGAGAGATTAGAGAGAAACATAGATCAGCTACCTCCCAAATGTGTCCCAACTGGGGTTTGAACCCCCAATCTTGGTATGTGCCCTGACCAGGAATCAACCTGAAACCTTGGCTCGATCCTTAGTAGGGGGCATGCAGGAGGCAGCTGATCAATGTATCGCTCTTACTACATCCATGTTCCTCTCCCTCTCCCTTCTTCTCTCTCTAAAATATCAATAAAAAAACCTTTTTAAACAATGGCAAAATTAAAAAAAAATGGCAAAATGTTAGTAAGTGTTGGGTCTGGGTAACAGATTCCATAGATGTTCAATTGAAAAAAAAAAAAAAAACCTTTTTGGTGTACAGGAGGATGCTCTAACCAACTAAGCCACCTGGGCCAGGCCTATACATAATTTTTTTTTTAATTTTAGAAAATTACAAGATTCATTTTAAGTCATCCTAACTGGAAGAAAGCATGGTTTAGAATGATAATGTATTCAAATGTACAGTTATTCCCTAATTTATCTGAATTGAATTTAGCAACCAGTACATTGTTAACTCTGTAATTATTCACATATTTTAAGTTTAATTAAAAAACTAGTATAAGGATGAATGCAATCCAGCATAAATTAAAAGATAAATCCTATATAGGTTAAACATATTTTTTGTCATGTGTTTCATAGTAGTTGAGGAGAAATGACCAATTTATAATGAAATTATTTGTTAACTTATTATTTACAAAGCAATTTTTTAAGTAAAAGGTTCAGTGTTAGGGACCCAAATATATTTTTTATAATAATATTTTAAAAAAACTATTTTTCTTTTAATTGTTTACTTTTATTCCAATTGTCTTTTATTTCCATAAAGACTGTAGCAATTATTATTTATACTAGAGGCCCGGTGCACAAAAATTTGTGCACTCAGAGGGGGAGGGGGGTCCCCCAGCCCGGCCTGTGCTCTCTCGCAGTCTGGGACCCCTCGGGAGATAATGACCTGCTGGCTTAGGCCTGCTCCCGGGTGGCAGAGGGCATGCCCAATCCCTAGGTGCAGCCCTGGTCAGGCTCAGAGCAGGGCCGATTGGGGAGTTGGGGCGCAGCCCCCTGTCACACTCAAGGCAGGGTCGATGGGGAGGTTGCGGCGCCACCCCCTGTCACGCACAGAGTAGGGCGGATCAGGGGGGTTGGGGTGCTGCACCCTGTCACTCACAGAGCAGGGCCAATCAGGGGGTGGGCGCTGCCCCCTGTCACTCACAGAGCAGGGCCAATCAGGGGGTTGGGGTGCTGCCCCCTGTCACGCACAGAGCAGGGTCGATCAGGGGGTTGGGGAGCTCCCCCCTGTCAAGCACAG
>NW_005871183.1:3637135-3672728 GCF_000147115.1 Myotis lucifugus | reverse complement strand
GTCACACACAGAGCAGGGCTCTTATCAGGGGGTTGGGGCGCCGCCACTGTCACACTCAGGGCAGTGGCTGATGGGGAGGTTATGGCTCTACCCTGTCACACACAGAGCAGAGCCTGTGGGAGGGGGGGGTTGGGGTGCCGCACCCTGTCACACACAGAGCAGGGCCGATCAGGGGGTTGGGACGCCGCACCCTGTCACACACACAGCCGCAGGGCGATCAGGGGGTTTGGGCGCTGCCCCCTGTCACGCTGATTGGGTGCCAGGAGGCCTCGCGGCTCCACTGATCCCGGTGCTGGGAGGCATATTACCCTTTTACTATATAGGATAGAGGCCTGGGGGCCGGCTGGTTTGCCCTGAAGGGTGTCCTGGATCAGGGTGGGGGTCCCCACTGGGGTGCCTGGCCAGCCTGGATGAGGGGATGATGGCTGTTTGCAGCTGGTCACACACCCTTCAGGGTGGGGGTCCCCACTGGGGTGCCTGGCCTGTCTGGGTGAAGGGCTGAGGGATGCTTTCAGGCTGGCGGTTGTTGACTGAAGCTCCCAACCGCTCCTTTTTTTTCTCTTTTTTTTATTTTATTCTGGGCCAGCTTTAGCTCTGGCTCTAGCTCTGAGGCTTCCGCTGTTGAAAGCAGGTATCTGGTTTGTTTCGGTTCTATAATCGAAACAATGTATAACTCCAGCTCTGAGATCCCAGCCGGCTGAAAGCTGGTTTCTGGGGTTTTGTTTAGCTTCTATATTTGTTAGAATGTTTCAAACTGCCAGCTCAGAGGCCGGCAAGGCAGGCGGGGAACGTTGGAGTCCACCATCACTGAAGCAAGCAAGCCTCATGTTCGCTTCCAGCTGCCTGGCTGCCGGCCGCCATCTTGGCTGACAGTTAATTTGCATAAGGATATGCTGATTAGCCAATGGGAAGGGTAGCGGTCGTATGCTAATTACCATGTTTCTCTTTTATTAGTGTAGATTAGCAATGTAGGAGAGTGTTTATCTTCTCACATTTCACCAGAATCACAGGTTATAGTTCTTTTTTTTTTCAAAATGATGGGTAAAATAAATCTCATTGATGCAGACATTATTCAAAAATGGATTAGATTTCTGTCATAAATATTTTGACTACTAGGTTTCACTCTAATTTAAATTGACCACTGAAATATTGTGCCAATTTGGGAAGGAATTGATCTTTTTCTGATCATTTTGAGGTATTCTCTGTACTAGGGATATTAACTCTATCACATACGTTTTAAATATTTATTGTATTACTAGCTATAACATTTTATGGGAGTTGCTTACCATATCAAATAGAATAAAATATTTGTACATAGCAAAGCAGCTCCCTCGCTGCGATTTATTGAAAATCAGCCCTCGACACAAGTGTTTGAAAAATATAAAATAATGTAATTAGTTCTATATAGTTAACTATGTGTACTTTTCCAAAATTGCTTTTGGTTTTTCCATATTATTTCCTATCACTTATCAAAATCATACAAAATTTATTTAATAATTTAGTGCTTAATATTTTATATTTAAATTTTTACTCTAATGAATGTAAAATTTTATTTCAAAAATATATATTTTAATAGGTTAAGTTGTATTATCAACATTAAACACATGCAAAGTATTAAATTGATTAAATTCTCAAACTATATCTATTTTTATTCTAGAGCTAATTCCAGCTCAAAGTTACAATGATACATTACATTTAGAATCTAACATTTCATATATAAAAAACACTTAAGGTATGATTTATAGCTATGAGTAAACACATTTAAAATATTAAGGATTTTTTTATACTTGTATAAATCTGAATTGTTGGTTAGTGAGCTATTTATAAGGAAGAGAATTGCGTTGAAAGTTGTTTTGGAAATGAGAGCACATTGAAATGAAAAAGGAAACAATTTTCCCATCATTCAGTGTTAAGGAAAATACCACCTATTACCGGTCTTTTCTTTCTATAGCTGTATTACATAGTAGGAAACACACAATCTTTTGAATCATCCTTTTTTAAAGAGGTTTATCAACTCCTCCCTATCATAGATCTTCTGATCCCTACATTTTCCCCAGATTTCTTACTTATGCACTCTTTATCTGCATTTATTTCTGGCTGTTTTAGGGGCTTAAGATGGCTCACTTTACTCTCTGCTATCTCTGATTAAAACTCAAACATTATTCAACTTTTATAGAAGGAAATTTTGAAAACAACTAGGCTAATTACATCCCGTCCCAGTCTTCTGTTCAATGCAGAGAAAATTGTGAAAGTTAAGAAAATGATAGCTATTGTATAATTCTGAAGTGGGGACAAAAAGAGATTTTCTAAACCTGATATCCTGAAGCCATAAAAAAAGGAAAAATTTAACTGCATAAAAATTAAAAACATATGCATATTAAAGACACATATATAGAGAATAAGTAAAAAATAAATGACAAACTCAAAATACTATTTGCAATATATATATGAGAGAGAATAAATTTCTTTAATATAAAAAAGCCTTTACAAATAAAATTTTAAAAGAAAAAATAGAAAATGTTATAGGGTATAAATATGAAATGGAAAATAGGTTATGGTAAATATATGAAAATTTTCTCAATCCCATGAAAATAAAATGAATAGAAATAGAAACAACTACTCAGATGTCATAGCAGGAAAAATAATTTTACACATAATTGTTGTGAGTTTAAGTTAGCAGAAATTCTGGACAGTATCTTGGAACTATCTACAAAAATATTAAAGTGCAAAAATATTTAGCTTAGCAATTTCAATTTCATAAAATTATCCTAGAGATAAAGAGTAAACAAATATGCAAAAATATAGCCACAAATTATTTCTAATCAGAATTCTTGAAATTTACAAATTGTAAAATCAGAAATGTAGAAACTACCAATTGTTCATTGATAGGTTAAATAAATAATGGTTTATTGAGGTCTTTAAAGGATCCTACTAATTAGTTAGGTTTCCAACCCTTTCCCTACTTTATATCTAAACAGATTGATATTTGAGTGCAATAATATTATCATTAATATCAATAAAGAGGGAGTTAGGCTACATAGCCTAATTTGAGAGTGAATATTCATCCATCAGTGAATCCCAGTGTTAGACAGACATTATTAGTCAACTATAGGATAACTGGTCTCAGGCAAACTTTCCCATCAGAGTATAACAGATGACCTGGGAAGACTTAGAGCATGAAGTAGAAACTAATTATACTCTGGAAGCCTGATGGGCTATTCCTATCACATAGTCCGAGGTCAGCAAACTGCGGCTCGCGAGCCACATGCGGCTCTTTGGCCCCTTGAGTGTGGCTCTTCCTAAGCCTTAGGAGTACCCTAATTACGTTAATAACAATGTACCTACCTATATAGTTTAAGTTTAAACAATTTGGCTCTCAAAAGAAATTTCAATCGTTGTACTGTTGATATTTGGCTCTGTTGACTAATGAGTTTGCCGACCACTGACATAGGTAGTTTGTTTCTTGGGGAAAACTGGGCAGGTGTGGGAGGAAGGGAGAGGGAGAAAAGAATGGAGTATAGTCAGATTATTTTAGGGAAAATCTCTCATCAGTCAAAATTGTGGAAGAGGTATCTCCCTGCAATACTAAGGTGTTTTTGTTGTTGTTTTTAAAGCTTATATTTAATGAAACTAAATATAATGTATTAAAAACAAGCAAGCAATTTAATTAATAGAATGGCACATTTTGGAGTTAAAAAAGAAACAGAAACAAATGTAAAAGTTTATGCATGAGGTGCATTTATATCTGTACAGGCATAAACATATACAGAAAGATATGTAAAAATATAACAGGTTATGCATAGGAGGAGAATTATGCAGGAGGTAAAAATGATTAACAGAAACAGAGTCTATGATGAAATGTGAGAGAAAAGAAACTAGGAAAAAATTAAAACGTTAAAGAGAACATCTAAAGCAAGTGGGAGTATGTTATAATAGTATTGAAATAAATGACTGAAAATTCATATTTTAAATTGAGTTTTTTCTTTCCTATTCTTTTTACCTTTTGCCCAGAATAAAATAAAAATGAATTTTTAAAAGTTAAAGGTTTTTGTATTGTAGTCCATCTTTCACAAATCCTAATAAAAATGGAATTGATTTATACTTAGGTTTAATAGACAAAGGATCTTAAATTACAATAATTATTGGATTCTTAAATAAAAGGTGTATTTTTAGGAATATGTGAGCCTAATCTTATCATTTTCCCACTTGCTTAAATAGCCGACTGTGGAACAAGTGTGACTTTGTATTTTTCATCTAATGTGTTTTTGTACTCAGTCTGCCATGTAGTTGATAACACAAAAGATCAGATTGTTAGCCCTGCTGTTTTGGCTCAATGGGTAGAGCATCCGACTGTGGAACAAAGGGTCCCAGCTTCTATTCCAGTCAAGGGCATGTACCTGGGTTGTAGGATCCTCCCCGGCCCAGGTCCTGGTTGGGGCACATGCAGGAGGCAACCAATCGATGTGTTTCTCTCACATTGATTTTCTCTCTGTCTTTCCCTCTCTCTTCCACTCTCTCTAAAAAGATCAATGGGAAAATATCCCTGGGTGAAGATTAACATACACACAAAAAAGATCAGATTGTTAAATCTCACCCACATGAATCAGACATCTAAACCGGTAATACAGCTTTACCAATAGCTTTGATGATACAAGTAATCTCAAGGCACGGACTAACAAACAAAGATCCAGTATAACGTAAGCAACTTTCTGTCTAAATGGCAGAGTGTTTTCTGGGTCATAAAACATCTGCATCTTCTATTCAGATAGTCACATAACTTATGGGACATTTTCCAGAAAGCTGCCCCATAAATACAAAGTTTTATTTTCGTGTTTTTGTTGTTGTTGTTTTGTTGTTTGTTTTTATTTTTTTCTTGTTTAAAATATTACAAATAGTAGCACATATGTCTCCTTTTCCCCCCATTGACCTCCCCCCGGCCTCCCCTACCCCCCGGCACATGCACTCACCCCCGGACACCCAGTGTCTTGCATCCATTGGTTATCCTTATACGCATGCATACAAGTTCTTCAGTTAATCTCCTACCACCCCCCTCAACTCCCCCAGCCTTCCTGCTGTAATTTGACAGTCTGTTCGATGCTTCTCTGCCTCTGTATCTTTTTGTTCAGCAAGTTGTAATGATCTTTATTATCCATAAATGATTGATATCATGTGGTATTTTTCTTTCACTGATTGGCTTATTTCACTTAGCATAATGCTCTCCAGTTCCATCCATGCTGCTGCAAATGGTAAGAATTCCTTCTTTTTTATAGCAGCATAGTATTCCATTGTGTAGATGTACCACAGTTTTCTAATCCACTCATCTGCTGATGGGCATTTGGGCTGTTTCCAAATCTTAGCTATTGTAAATTGTGCTACTATGAATATAGGGTGCATATATCCTTTTTGATTGGTGTTTCTGTTTTCTTGGGATATATTCCTAGAAGTGGGATTACTGGGTCAAATAGCAGTTCCATTTTTAGTTTTTTGAGGAAATGCCATACTGTTTTCCACAGTGACTGCACCAGTCTGCATTCCCACCAGCAGTGCAAGAGGGTTCCTTTTTCTCCGCATCCACTCCAGCACTTGCCATTTGTTGATTTGTTGATGATAGCCATTCTGACAGGTGTGAGATGGTACATCATTGTTGTTTTGATTTGCATCTCTTGGATGATTAGTGACTTTGAGCATGTTTTCATTTGACAAAGGAGGCAAGAGCATATAATGGAGTCAAGACAGTCTCTTCAATAAACGGTGTTGGGAAAATTGGACAGATACATGCAAAAAAATGAAAATACAACACCAACTTACACCATACACAAAAATAAACTCAAAATGGATAAAGGACTTAAACGTAAGACAGGAAACCATAAAAACCTTAGAAGAAGCCATAGGCAGCAAAATAGCAGACATTTACCGAGCAATATCTTTACCGACACATCTCCTAGGGCAATGGAAACTAAGGAGAAAATAAACTAATGGGACTACATCAAAATAAAAAGCTTTTGCACAGCAAAAGAAACCATCAACAAAATAAGAAAGTCCACTGCATGGGAGAACATATTTGTCAATGTTAGACCCAATAAGGGTTTAAACTCCAAAATTTATAGGGAACTCATACAATGTAACAAAAGGAAGATAGACAACCCAATCAAAAAATTGGGAAAAGGACCTAAATAGACACTTTTCTAAAGATGACATACAGAAAGCCAGGAGACATATGTGTGTTTGTTTTATTACCAGGAGCTATTATAGACACCCTGGTGCAACATGCTAAAATCATCCCACTAGATATGGAGGCTCCCACTAGTGAGTATTACTGGTTTGTTTGCCAAAAGTTCTTTCATTAACATTTTTATAAGGAGGTTAGACTGGGTCAAATTCTTTCCCAGAGTAAGTTCCCTCTAATGGAAAGAATACATTGCAGACCTACTGCTTAACCATTTTTATGCCAGATCCTTAGGTGCATTCCAGAAAATAAACCTTTGTAAAAGGACTAATATGAAAATATTGACCACTCAGGAATAGGTAAAGAAGTATACATAAATATACACAAATAACAAATTTGAGATATAGAGAAGTTATATATTTGTTACCCAAATTGGTTGACAGATCTCCTTTTTAATTATCAGTATCTTATATACTGTAGTTGTTCATTTGTAAACTTGCATCATCTTTTACCATATTAGGGTCATAACCAAGAGCAAAGAGCTGGAGTGTGTTAATTAATAACAGTCTTGTGAGACAGAGTGCAATTTCAGGACGCACATAAGTATGTAACTGATTAAGACAATATATCTTTCTACTAGTATTTCTGTTTGACTTAGGACTACAGAACTATGCAGAACAATAATACAAATTCTTGTGTCTGACTAAAATAATCATTAAATGAGGTAAATGTAGTCAGATAACAGCATATTATTGTAGTTAATGTTGTTAAGGTGCTAAATATAATAAGGTGTTATTATAATTTAAGCATTTTATACTCATTTTATAGGATATTACTTACACTATACCTATTTTATCATGCTGCTATGATTTCATATATCATCTTTGATGTATCTCAAATATGATAGTAAAAAAAATCTGGCAGAAGAATTATTCACAAAATATTTGTTAAAAAGAAATAGACTTTGAACAGCTTTCAAAGTCCAGATGTTAAAACCCAATGAGATTTTTAAAAATTTGAAATGTAATTTACGTGCCTCAGGGAGAGCCAACTCATCTTCAGCTACTATCCCACCAAAAGCTATGTCCATCAGCGCATGCCAGATGAAAGGCCCATGTCTCTACAATGTGTTCTTTACAAACTTTTAATATATTGAATTTTGTGCTCCCTTGTTCTTTTTCTCATTAGAAGACTTAGCCTATCTGTTTTCAAAAACATGACCCCATATTGCTCACCACTTAACTAAAAACTGGATGAAATTGAATAATTTTGAAATGAATTAACTCTTGTTTATCTTAACAGTTTTCCTATAAATCACACAGACTTAAATTGAGCTGACACATGATTCCTTATTAACTTCATATATTAAATTTAAATATAACTTAATGATTACTATGCCAATTAGAAAAATATATGTGGGCTTTAAAGACTGACTAAATTGTCTTAATTTACACGTTAATCCATTAAGTAAGAACTGCTATTCTAATTAGTGATAATGTAACAAATCAAGATATAAAATGTGATTGGTTTCTTGAAATTTAACTTAATTGGTAATTACTAATCTAATTAGCAAATGCAATAAACTTAGTGTAGTGTTTCATCTGGGAAAAGAGAAAAATACAATAATGCCAACAAAAATAAATATTAATAAAAATTTAAATTGTATCTACTTCACCATGACTCCATGTTACAAACAGGAAGCTCTTCTGCATTTTGTGATTTAAAAAACATACCAAATGTACATATCTGTTTTTGATAGTTATAATAATTTTGAAATCTATATATAAAAGCCTAATATGCAAATTGCCCCACAGGAGTTTAAGAGACCAATCACTCACTATGATGTGCGCTGACCACCAGGGGGCAGCACGGAATGAAAGAAAGCCCCTGCCAGCAGCCAGCAGCTGGGGAAGGGAGGCCCCGGCCAGCAGCTGGAATGCCCTGATTGGCCCTGAGGCCTAGGGACTCTACCCATGCATGAAATTCATGCACCGGGCCTCTTGTTTTGTTAATAAAAAGAAAAAAAAAATGAGAGAACATACCAGAGACAGCCATTCTTCAATAGGGAATAGGTGCCAGAAAACCCTCTAGAAAATTCTTCATATAACTCTTAAAAGTCCTGGCACCACCATTCACTCAAAACATATGACATTTATAGTCTATATCTATGATGTTAAAATATAACAGCTTATGTGTGCTCTTTCCAAGAGATATGCTGCATATCTGCAGTGAAGGGAAGGGGAATGAAATGTCTACAAATTCCTTGTTAAAAGTCCCTTTATTTACCTAAGTGAAATAAGCCAATCAGAGAAAGGCAACTATCACATGATCTCACTTATATGTGTAATCTAATGAACAAAATAAAGTGACGAACAAAATAGGTCCAGATGCATGGAACAAACTGACAGATCTCAAAGGGAAAAGAGATGGGGGGCCAGGAAGAGATTAACCAAAGAACATATATGCATATATACATAGCCCATGGACATGGACAACAGTGTGGTGAAGGCCTGGGGTGGGGCTGCAGCTGGGGCTGGGTGGAGGGGGGCAAAATAGGGGAAACTGGGGACATGTGTGATAACAATAAATAAAAAATAAATAAATAAAGCTTGATTACATGCTCTTTGATCTAGAAAGTAATCCCAATTTACAAGAGAGTAAATCATCTGAGTCTCAATGCTCACAGAATGGAGAAGATAAAGTATCCACAGCACAAAAGCACTTAGTCATCCATGCACTTATTTATTGACTGCCTTCTGTCAACAAGACAGTGCTCAACTTGCTGTGGGTGCAACAGCAAGCAAGACAGACAAGGTCCCTGCTTTCTGCGACCTTAAATGGTAGTTGGGAAGGAATACAATAACCAATAACCAATTGAGGTAAAATACAATGTTAAAAGGAGACAAATACTAGGAGAAAAATAAAAGAGTGGAAGCATTGCTACCTTTAGATAGGATTGTCATAGAAAGCTTATTTGTGGAGCAGAAACTTTAAAGACATGAGAAAGAAAACCATATGAATTTCTGGGGAGAACTTTCCAAAGAAAGTGAATATAAAATGTAAAGGCTCTATGGTGATCATCACATTTTATTTGTTAATGAAACACTAAGGAGATAATGTGCTTATAATAGAGCAAGGCAGAGTGGTAGATAATAAGATTAGAAAAGTAATGTGAATGAAAAACAGGGGTTCTATGAAAAGGAACCTCACAGCCCTAGCTATTTTGGCTCAGTGGATAGAGCATTGGCCCAAGGACTGAAAGGTCCTGGGTTCGATTCCAATCAGGGGCACATGCCTCAGTTGCAGGCTCGATCCCTGGCTCTGGTGGGGGCACATGCAGGAGGCAATCAATTGATGTGTCTCTCTCACATTGATGTCTCTCTCTCTCTCTCTCTCTCTCTCTCTCTCTCTCTCTCTCTCCCTCCTTCCCTTCCACTCTCTCTAAAAAAATCAATGGAAAAATATCCTTGGGTGAGGATGAACAACAACAAAAAGTAATCTCTCAGTGTAATCTGATCACACATTTCTAAGTGAACAGGTTATGGTGGGTAGCTGTACCTCAGGCCTATAACTTTTTTAAAATTTATCTTTATTGTTGACTAGAGGCCCAGTGCACGAAAATAGTGCACTGGCGGCGGGGGGAGGGGGGGGCGGCTCAGCCCAGCCTGCGCCCTCTCGCAGTCTGGGACCCCTTGGGGGATGTCCACCTGCTGGCAACTCAGCTGGACACCCAATCACCTTGGCAATGCAATAATCTTTTTCTAGTCTTTTGATTCTCCTGTTTTCTGCAACAATGGCTTCAAAGCTTCTCTACACTCTTTAACCTTCTGACAAGCCTTCTCATTTTTCACCCTTAGGTAAATGACCCTGCCTACTATTTCACATAAAAACTAGAAGTTACCAGATCCAAACAGTTCTTAACCTTATAACTGTATTTGCAGCTGTTCTTTGTTACTTTTGTCATGTTACAATGGAGTAAATCCAGCTGTGTCTAATCTTATTCCTTTAAAGAAAGTAATATATTCAATTATCTTCTCTCTCCTGTATTATTAACTTAACCTCTCCCTGTCTACTGTCTCCTTTGTATTTGAATTTAAATATTCTTAAGTACCATCTTTTTCTATTCCTTTATACTTTGTTAAAAGTTTAGGCATAAGGTTTGTTTGGAATTACATGTTATTATTAAGACCAGGGCCCTAGTATTGTTAAAATTTTAATCTATTAACATTACACAGTAGGGTCTCAACAGAGACTTGGATAGAAGGAACTATGGCGAAAAGAAACAACATATTACTCTTTTAAGAGTAGACAAGAATCTCATCACCCAGCTAACATACATACTCCATACTGGTTTGGAGAATTAGTTGTTTCTTAAGGCCTATGTGAGGCCACATTCTTTTTGTCTACTGAATAAGAAAAAGCAGGTTTGGAGAACAGGCACTGTTCTTAACTTATGCCCATTTTTAGGTGCTGAGAATATAGAGAACAAACAGAGATTGAGCACTATTTGCCCTAGTATGCAGTTCCTACCTAGGACTGAGTAGAAAAACAAGCCATTGTGCAGATATGCTAAATTTAGAATAGAGTAAACCATCTCTCAAATAAAATGTCACCGAATTAGCTCCCTGGGCTATAACCAATCATACTAATGGCCCCTCTTTTCTTGGGGGTGGAGAGAAAGAAAATAGCAAAGAGATGTGTAGAGGCAGAATAAGAGAGAAGAGGTACATCTTACTAAGCTAACTTTTTTTGTGTGTCTCCATTTCTACTTCTACCACTCCTCAATTCTTATCAATATTGAGAAAAAAATATATGATTTTTCCCCAACAGGAACTTTTTAGTGTCTCTTTAAATCTCCATGTCAGCCCACCTAATTGTCATCTTTTAGACCAGACCTTATTTCACCTTTCCCACCAGATCCCCAGTGTCACTTGATATGGTTCATCTCTAACTAATTCCTTAGTTAATTCTAATACATCCTTTCCTTAGCTTTAATAACAAAATATTTCCTTAATTTTCTCTTATCTTTCTGGCTGTTCCTTCTGAGAAATATTTGACAACTCCACCAGTAATTAATATTAATTAATAATTACCTTTAGTAATTAATGTTCTTTAAATAAATGTAGAATTATTTCCCTGAAACTTTATATTCCAGTTTTTCCTATATTGCTAAGTGTTCATGCTGTCTTCCAAGTTCTTCAATTTAGAACCTGATTATTGCCCTTGACTTCTCCTTCTCCAATGTTCCTTATCACTCATTTCCTCTAACCAAGTCTCTTTAATGCAACTCTTTAACTTATTGCTTAAATTCATCCCTTTTTCCCCCATTCTTATTACTTCTTGTGAAGAGAGGCCTTATTTCTTACCTTGTATGTAATCCTTTCTGGTTTTTATGAATCCACTTGATCCTGTCTAATTCATCCTTATTACCTTCAGATTGAACTTCCTAAAAGGCATATATGATTTTGTCACTCCAGTAAATTATCTTTTGGATCAAGTTCAATAGCCAACAAGCATTCTTTGCATGGTCTTCTTCCCACCTGTTTACATGGTCTTCTTCTGGTGTCTGCCTATATCTTCAAAGCTCCTCCTCTTATAAGGATACCAGTCCTATTGAATCGAGGCCCACCTCAACGATCTCAGTTTAACTTAATCATATCCTTAAAAACTGTACCTCCAAATACAGTTACAATCTGAGGTACTGGGCTTAATACTTCAAAATATGAATTTTAGAGGAACATGATTCAACTTATAATAAACATGCTCATAATGCTTTCTAAAATTCAAAGTTTTGAACTCTTGATTTTGAAGATTTGGTTTCCTTTCATCAAGAAAGGTAATCCTAAAGTAAGATTTCACTGATATCTATGTGGCATAATTTGCCCTTAGTTTATATATTCAAAGTTAAAAATACAGACATTGGCTGAAAAAAATTGCCTGCCTGTTAGAAAATAATGTATAAAAAAACTGTGTATGTAGAGGTAAAATTTGATCTTTTTTTTTTTCTCTTCATCCTAAAGCTTTGGAAGGTTTTTATTTCCCAAAATTAATTCATATATCATAGTTTTTATTAATGGATAAATATATTTTTATTATTTATATTTTACTTGCTCCCTCTGGAACTGTTTTAATATTATTTTAGTAAAATAAAATGTAGACAATATGTTCTTTTCAGCTATCATTTGTAGCAATACCCTATAGTACATGCCAAAGGTATTTCTTCATAAATACATAGGCTATATTTAATAGGCAATGGCATTTAAAAATGTTACCTATGCCAATACCAATATGAACATTGCTACAATTTAAAGGTAGGTAACCATTGGAATAATTGCAATTGCTATATCACATTCAAACATTACTTCCTGATGTTGGACATCTCTTTTGCTTAGGATAATAGCTGAGCTTTAGAAAAATATGTATTGTGTCATGTATTGCATACTCTATAACTCCCTACTATATTTTTGTCTTTCTCAAAATCTTTATGTCCAGAGTATCATACTATACCAACTTATCTTCTTCCAAAATACTTGCTAAGCTAAATAGTCTCTGTGGTGCCATCTTTCATATTTGGTTCATTATATTTTTCAACCCATTTATTTTCTGGATCCTGCCACATACAAAGGTTAGGGAGACTACAGTGCATATCTGTTGTTTGTGCTGCCCTGCACTTTCTAATGACCAAATCTTTATTTTCTTCTCATTGCATTTGGTTCTGCTAGAGCCAAATCCATCTCTCAATACTGTGTGACCAGGATCTGGAAATTTAAAGTATTGCATTTGCCTGTCCACCGTGATGGTTAAGGAATGAACACATAACCCAAACTGAGCTTACAATATGGAAGGCTGTTTTGCTCTAATTTCTGGAAAAGATATTCCTGCCCTTTGCTGTGGGGCCTGATATTATATAATAACTGGAGATCCTGCAATCATCTTGTGACCACTTGGAACCAAGCATGTGAAAGCAAGCCAAGAAGTAACAAAAGGCAAAATGAATTCTATTGACATTGTTTGAACAATGAAGGGACCCAATAACTTTCATTTTGTTTAAGCCAATTTTGATTGGGATCCTGTCATGTACAATATTGAGTCTTGACTAATACAGAGAAAAATACTCCTTTAAACAAGAAGTGTACAGGAGATCTACCATCAAATACATCTACTCTTGGTTATATGTGTAACAGAAAAGACTTCTATGACATGCAGATGCAGATTCAGAAGTTGTGAAAAAGTTGCATCTCACAACACAATTTTGGCACAGGAATACAGACTATGTTTCATATTAGAAAAGTAAAAATTCTTGCTAATATGTAATGTAAAGTCTGAAACCATAGCCAGAAATGCTAAGGCCATATACATAAATATCTTTATGAATTTACAAACTAGCCCACAGAAGAGTTTATGCCACCTCACAATTTGGCAATAACTATGTCATATGCAATAGACACTAAAGGGTGGACGCCGAGAAGGAAGAGGTTAATGAATCTAAAAACTGGTGAGAGGATCTAGGTCCTCTCAAGCATAGATTGAGATGAATCATTTTCTTTCTCAGCATGTGCCCAGTGTAAGCCCTCTTCGGGAAAACATATTAAAGAAAGAAAGTTTGGGCTTTCAATGAAATCAATGTGTCTTAAGGAAGAAAAAAATTCAAATCCAGGACCACATTCAAAGAATGAGTACATTCAAAGGATGATGTATAAAATAGCCAACTTATAAAGCAAAGCAATAAATGACAGCTTCCCACAGACAGCTGACCTAACCCAGCGAGCTGTGCGCAGGGGGCACTTCCAGCTCCTGCTGTGTGATAAGCGGTGGTTCACCTGAGTTCATTGTTATCTACTATGCGGAGAGGGAGTGGTAAGCCTGAGGGTCCTACCAGGGCTAGAGCTTTTAGTTCACCTCCCCGCCCTCGTCTTCTTGGGCAACAGAAGGAGAAATACACCATTTTCAAATCATAGAGGCAAATTGAGAGCAGCAATTTTCCAAATTTCTGGACAATGAGAAAACTTTGATCTCTTATTTACTCCACTCTGAATCCAGTCTATGGTCAGAGAAGCATTTTTAACACCTCTCCCCCAACCCCCTGGCCCACCGGCCCCCCAATGACCTAAGTTATCTGAAAGAAAGGGGTCTGGTCAGGGTGGGACTGTTTTATGATAGTGATGAGCACTCCCATATCTCAAAGATTCTGTGAACTCTGTAAATAATATTTTTGTTTGAACCTAAAATAAAGGATTTTTTTTCTTTCTTTCCCACCCCAGAGCTTCCCTTAAGATTTGTTTTCAATTGTTTACTATCCTTACTTAACAATTGTTATTCTTTCTACTCGGTGTTTTTTATAAATGATCCTGTCTGCCTGGATTAGTTCTATTTAGCTCAAATTCTCAGTGTCTAGAAACTAGAAATGTGCTGGGTGTTTTTTATAAATGATCCTATCTGCCTGGATTAGTTCTATTTAGCTCAAATTCTCAGTGTCTAGAAACTAGAAATATTTGCCATATGACTTATACTGCACAGATTCTAAGATCATGATATATATATATATATATATATATATATATATATATATATACACACCCACACACACACACATACATACATACATGCTCTTGGTGCTAATTTTGGTAAAAATTGATATATGAGGTAAAAGTTCTTTAGAACTTTAGGGAAAGAATGATGATCATTCTCTAAAAAAAGGATAAAAGAAATAAGAATGGGTCTGATAAAGGTATCATAAAATATAATTTCCTTTTCATTTCACCTTACTAAAAATTTATTATCAGATAAATTCTAGTGAAAATCATGTCTGCTTAGGATTTTAGTGACTTAGCGAGGTAAGCTTTCATAAACAGATTGTGTTCCAGATATTGTTATTTCTGGTATCTTATAAAATCATACTCTGAGTAAGGAATAATCTGTTTCTTCAGTAGTCACTGAATTGGACTAAATAATTTAGTCTTTGCTTTTTTGCATAAAAAATAATAGCATTTATATTTGTATAATGTATTACACCTAACAAAAGCACTACACATATAAGTAATAAGGTTATTGTGTGTGAGTTTTAATCCCAAGATTATAATAAAATCATTGGTGAAATGAGACAGAAAGGAAATTAAACTATGTCTTATCAGCCCACAGGCTAAGGCTGCTCATGTTCTGTATATGGTGCTATTTATACTGATGTCATACTATTATGTTGTGTTCCTTTGCTAAGGCCATGGAAACAGGTCATAAAAGTATGAGTGGAGATGAGGCTTCTCCTGTAAGAAAATGGGTACACTCTATCATTTGGGATCCAGAAAGAAATTAAGACGCAAGTCCCTTAATTTGGAGTGAGAAGAAAGTTTCCTTTTCTCTCTAGAGTTGAAGGGAGATTTGGTCTGAATCTAAGGTGTGAGAATCCCGGAAAATTTCAATGTGAGAGTTCAGATACTCCCTACCACGCAAAAAAGAGTTGGCAATGAGGCAGAAGGAACTCTAGAATGAGACAGAATCCACATGTCATTATATTTTAATCTGTGTTGTATTTATCTGGAACTGGGTTCCCTGAAACTTCTAAAAAATATCCTTGGAAGTTATGGCCTTGCCTCAGCTGTGCTTTGGAGAATTAGGATCCTCGAATCTTATGTTCTCCCATGCCTTTGTTACAGCAGCAGTACATGAATGATAGAACAGGGCTCTCCTTACAGCCAGGAATGAGATAGCAACAACCAATCTAGCAGAGAATCTATGTGTCCAAAGACTAAAGACTGGAGAATGACCTAAGCAATAGGCAGCCATAGGGTGGCGTGACAGAGGGACAGAGCAGACAGACTTCAGGGACTTGACCTTGAGCACACAGAGGCAGCACCCTGGAAAAACCTCTGAGGGTAAAAAACCTTTTGAGCAGGTTGGATTGCTAACAAGTAAGCCAGTGAGACTTCAACCTATGAAAATATGGGCATTAAAAATAATTTTGTAACTATAGACTGGCAAAGTCTGGAAAAATGAACACATTTTTTTTAGTCATGTCCAATTAGTTTCCAAATGCCATTGAGGCCATATCTTTAAACCCCCAAATCTCTATATTTTACTTCATAAATAAATGTCTACAATTTATCTTGTCTTAGTTTGGCCATTATTATCTCTTGCATAGGTTATCTAAATAGAATCCCTGCCCATTTTATGTAATAGTCAAGTGACCTTTACAAAATGTGAAACTAATTGTGCCAATGTCCTTTAAAATTCCAGTGGGCTCCACGTTCCACAGGGCATGGTGTATAAAGCTTTTAGTGCTTCGGTTGTTATTTACATATCCATACTAATCTCTCAATATTCCACCTTTGCCTCAATTAGCACAACTACTTGTATTACCTTAATGCTTAATGCTCTTTCTACCTCCAAGTTTTTGTATGTTATTCAATCTGCTGAGATTGTCCCGCCCACCACCCACTTCCATTATAGAAATTTTTTTCCTACTTTAGTTGCATCTTTCTCTCAATATAACACCTCTCTGAGGAGTCATTCCTCATTATTGCCCACAATGATGTGCACAAAATGGGTTTTGTGCTTTGTTTATCCCACAGCAGTATTTATACACTATTGGAATGGCTATTATTTCTTAAGGAAAAAGTCTTGCTCACTGTTATAGCTCTAGCTTCTAGCACCATACCAAACACATAGTAGGCACTGAAAAATTATCAGTTGAATACAAAAATAATTGTTTGTTAGTAACACAACCACTCTGAATTAGAAGCAATTTATATTAATATATTTTAATGTGTTTTTATTGATTTTAGAGAGGAAAGGAGAGGGAGAGAGAGATAGAAACATAAATGAGAGAGAAACATCAACATTGATGGGCTGCCTCCATCAAGCCAGAAACCTAGTCATGTGCCCTGACCAGAAATGGCACTGGCAACCTTCTGGTGCATGGTGGACACTCAACCACGGAGTCACACCGGCTGGGCTGGAAACAATTATTATCCCACTTTGCAACCAGGACAACTGAGCATAAGAAATATTAGATGACTTTTCTAATATAGCAAAGATAGTCAAAGAATTCAAAATTGTATTTTTTTACTACAAACCTAGTACTTTCTCTGCTATATTGCACTGTCTGATGGTATTCAGGTTTCATATACTATAATGTTTCTCCACAAAAATGTCATTTTGCAAGAGGAATATAATCCAGATGTGAAAATTCAAAATTGCTATGACAAAAGAAAGAGTACATATTTGAATAGGCTATGTCTGTCCACATGCTTCTCACACTTTATTGTAGATCAAAATTAATCTGGAAGACCTGTTAATACACAGATTGCCAAGGATGGGAAAGGCAGTTAAAGGGAAGCTGACTGAGCTCTGTCACTCGATAACACTACTTATGGAAAACATATAAGAGAGCTTTCCCCTAAATCTTTGTAATCTTTTTAAAGCTTAATCTTTTTAAAATTTTTAAATTTTTGTATTTTCCTTATTCAGTACACTAGTGATGAGGAAATTCTGAATCAACCAGATATTCAGAAAACTGGTCCAATCAAGGCTCAAACCTGGTACTGTTGAGAAACCACCTCACTACTGCCAAATGAACATTGGCAGTTCAAAGACTCTGCATGTGTGGAAGCCACTGTACCACAGGAGCGCCAATCCTGGGAGCGCCATGCTGTTCTTTGCTAGTCTGAAAAAACCACATGGGGGACCAGAGTGGAGAGACATAGGCTTTATTACATACATCTGGGGAAGACCCAATGGTAGTCAGTCAATCTGGTGAATTTCCATAGTAGGCCAGGGTCATAGGGACTTAACTAGAAGAAGGAACCGGGAGAGAGTTGTGCTGGGCACAGCCTGTGTGCAGGCCAAGGACAGAGTTTGGTGAGGCTTATTAGCTGTCAAGAGTATGGGAAACCTCGGGTGTGAGCTGCTCTGCTTCTTGGGGCCGCTGGTCAGGCGGACACCATTCCACTGACTGGGAGGGGGAATTGGGCTATACCCACAGCCACAAACATGGCCACAGGGGCCACACTGCAGGCTTTGCTACATTCCCTTCACATATTGAATATTGAATGTCCAGAAACCTTGAATGGGTGGCAATACTCCCCCACACTCAGCCATGAGTGAAAGGTAAAGATACAAATTATGAACAACAAATACACATCTATCAACAAGTGAATCTAAAAATCAAGTGAATAAATAATCTGATGAACAGAATGAACTGGTGATTATAATAGAATCAGGGGCATAGAAAGGGAATGGACTGACTATTCTTGGGGGGGAAAGGGGTCTGAGGGATGTGGGAAGAGACTGGACAAAAATCGCGCACCTATGAAAGAGGACAGTGGGTGGGGGGTGAGGGCAGAGGGTGGGGTGGGAACTGGGTGGAGGGGAGTTATGGGGGGGAAAAAAGAGGAACAAATGTAATAATCCGAACAATAAAGATTTAATATTAAAAAAAAGAAATTTGCCAAGACCGGTTTGGCTTAGTGGATAGAGCGTCGGCCTGCGGACTGAAGGGTCCAGGGTTCGATTCTGGTCAGGGGCATGTACCTTGGTTGCGGGCACATCCCCAGTGGGAGGTGTGCAGGAGGCAGCTGATCGATGTTTCTCTCTCATCGATGTTTCTGACTCTCTATCTCTCTCCCTTCCTCTCTGCAAAAAATCAATAAAAATATATTTTAAAAAAAAGAAATTAAAAAAAAAGAAATTGGGGAGAAATTCAGAGCTGGAAACCTAAAAGTTTTTATGCTAATCACAGATGCCTAAAAAATTATATTTGCCAAGAAAATGAATGGACAGCACTCTACCACAGCAGATATCGCAATTTAGGACCATGGTTCCTTTTTATATCATTTTTTAACTTAAATATTCTTATTCCAAATGTTTTGTTTGTTTTATTGGTTTTGTTTTCTTTCATGCATCTGTTCATTTGTTTAAGTAAAATTGTCTAATTTTTGCTTCTGTTTCCTCTAGTTATAATGTCACATCTGTTTACCATCTTTATTTTTAATTGATTTGTGATACATGGCAGTTTTCATGCTTAACTCTTTAGCTTTCAGTTTAGAGTTAGTATGCATAAACAAAGAACAAATTATACCCTCCTGCATTTGTCTAAGATTCTAGGGTCACAAAAATTCATTTTTCCCCCACATATGTGTCTTTCTTCTTTTGGATTAGATTATCAACTAGGAAATTTATACTATCCACTGCCTAACCTAATGTAGACCTTCAATATGTGTGTGACAAGTAGTATTGATAGTGTAGGAGGCTGTCATCTGTAGCCCAACTAGCAGGAGGCTGGCCACAGTGGATTAGAAGAAAATTCTGTTAAAAGTTAATAAAAGAAAGAATTGCTGTGCATTTTGCATCAGGCAAATCACAGCTATCCCAGTACCCCATATACCAAATCTTTCCCCAAGTTGTCCCTGAAGAATCCTTTCCTAATAAGCAGCAAAATGGCACCAGATGTTAGACTAGTAGAGTTAGACCAGACCTCAGTTCAGCAACATTGGTACTTGAGTTCTGGCTAAGAAAGAATTCAGAGGTAAGACTCAAGATATAAGATAAAATTCAGCTAGAAATTAACACAGATAAAAGTGATTCATAGGGGAAATGGGCTCAGAAAACAAGTTACAGAGGCAAAAGAAGAGACCTTAGAGCAGTGGTTCTCAACCTGTGGGTCGCGACCCCTTTGGCATCGAACGACCCTTTCACAGGGGTCGCCTAAGACCATCCTGCATATCAGATATTTACATTATGATTCCTAACAGTAGTAACATTACAGTTATGAAGTAGCAACGAAAATAATTTTATGGTTGGGTCACAACATGAGGAACTGTATTTAAAGGGCCAGAAGGTTGAGAACCACTGCCTTAGAGCTTACAGTGATGGTGAACCTATGACATGCGTGTCAGAGGTGACACGCGAACTCATTTTTTTGGTTGATTTTTCTTTGTTAAATGGTATTTAAATATATAAAACAAATATCAAAAATATACGTCTTTGTTTTACTATGGTTGCAACTATCAAAAAATTTCTATATGTGACACGGCACCAGAGTTAAGTTAGGGTTTTTCAAAATGCTGACACGCCGAGCTCAAAAGGTTTGCCATCACTGGGAGAACAGGAGAGGCAAAGACAATGCCCTGGGGGAAGAGGGTGGGGTGAGGCCGGGTATGCTCCAAAGAGAGGGCAGAGCTGGGCTCTGGTCCTCAGGGCTTTTATCTGGAAGTTTCAGGGGAGGATAACATAGAATATTCATCCGTTTCCAGGTGTGGCTCCTCATAGTAGTTGTGGTCTCTACTGATTGATCTGTGCCAGGGCAGGGCATCATTAGTCAATGCAGCTGGTCCTGACTTTAGCTGTGGCATCCCTCCTTCTGGTTTTGCTGCTTTTCTGGGCCTGTTGATGAAACACAGCTGAAGCCTAAATGTCACCTCCAGGGGTTAATACTTAAGGGAGTGGTCCTGCAAGGGCTTGTAGTTTTGTCCATTGCTAGGCACCTGGGGCTCTCCACCCTGGTGAGTCTTTGTACCTGGCTTATTGTGTCTTCTCTGTTCATGCCTATGTAACTGCCTACTACAGAAAGAGTATCAATTTTAGAAGCAGGGACTCGAGTTTGAATTGCATCTACATTATTTGCTAGCTATGTGACACTGAGCAAAAGACAAATCCGCAGCATCCTTACTTGTACAGTACATTAAAGATGGCAATCAGCACTACTAGGGTCATATTGGGCATTCAATTAAATTTAGAAATACACACACACACAGCATTAGTCCACTATATGACTAAAAGCAGTATTCTATAAATGTTCACTTTCTTCCCTTTTTCTCTGGATAAAGAAGGAATCATCTTGAAGCCAGCTCAGCTGGTCTCTCCACAAACAGCTCCCTCTCCACTCTGAGCTACAGCCAAGCCAGTATCACTGACTCAATCCTAAGATAGGTTCTCTTTCTCTTAAATATAGTATTAGTAATCCTTCTCCAAAGAAATCCTGCTAGTTTCTCTAAGCGCTGTCAAAGAGCCCCAGCTGCCTCCCAATTACTCTTATTATGTTCTCTGTGAAAACAGCCAAATGCAAGGTATCTTTCTAATAACAAGCACTGATCATTGGCTATAAACTCACTTGGAGTTGGGTTGTTTAAAAGTTCCCAAATCATGTCTATCTTTGAATGTGTTCCTAAGTGATGCAAAATTAGCTTAAGCAGAAGAAAACTCAGAGTGGTTGATTCTCAGCAAAGGATAAGGTAGGCAAGCAAGTCTCTTAGTGTTTTTATTTTCTTCTTTTTGAGAGTAGTTTTAGATTGAATTAAGTAAAGATATGTTACCAAAAAGAATTATACCTTCTCCACTTTCCCTCAAATTTTCAAATTTCCATATTCAGTGTTTTTTTTTAAATTCATATTGGCTGTGAGTATACAATACTTGAACAGTAGGCATAGGGTGCAATGAGTCTAGGATGGGAATACATAAGTACTGATTAATACTGCTACTCTTTTACTGAGTATTCACTCTACACAAGGCATTATGCTGAAGCATTTTGCATATATGCTCTCATTTGATCTTACAGGATCCTGTCAGGCAGAAATGTATTTCATCCCCATTGTCTATATGGTGAAACTGAGGCTATAAGAGATAAAGCAAAAATTTTGCATACCTAGTAAATGGCAAGATCAGGATGCAGACCTGATCTTAGCTCTGTAATGCTTTTGGTCTTAATCATTATACCAGTCTCTCTTCTTATTGGCATTGGAAAAAAAAAAGACCTTAAAGAATCCCTTATACTTAAATATGTATGCTGAAATATTCAAGAATGGATTAGAATACACATACACAAATATGGAATCTATACTAATAAAAGGGTAATATGCTAATTAACCGGACATCCTTCCAGATGGCCTTCCAAACAAAGCCACAGTGGTGGGGGCCTAGGCAGAGGCAGTTAGGGGAGATCAGGCTGGCAGGGGAGAGCAGTTGGGGGCAACTGGGACAGCAGGCTGAGAGGTTAGGGGCAATCAGGCAGGCAGGCAGATGAGCAGTTAGGAGCCAGTGGTCCCAGATTGCAAGAGAGATGTCCAAGGTCCAAGGGGTCCTGGATTGGAGAGGGTGCAGGCCAGGCTGAAGGACCACCCCCTACCCACCATGCATGAATTTTGTGCACTGGGCCTTTAGTACTTTAATAATTGTTGAACCTAGATACAGAGGATCAGGTGTTTGCTATGTTATTTTCTGCTGTATATTTTAACATTTTCATGATAAAAAGTTGGAAGAAAAAGAGGCATTCATCTAACTTTATAAGGTGATAGCATTGAGATGAGTTCATGATGTGGATGTAAAAAGAACAGAAGATTACATAATGCAAACAGTTCAGAGAAGAGGTCATCAAATGAATTAAAATTCTTTGAATGAATGCCTGTGTAAAAGCCTTCCCTTTATTCCCTTGGCCTGGACCATTAGCTTCCTTGGTAGCTTTTTTTGTCTAAATATTTCCTACACTCTGTTTAATCATTTACAGACATAAAGAAAGTTTACTTACTCATTTCAATAATATTCTGTGCAACCTCTTATTACTGAAGATCCTGGATTTAATGAGTCAATATTATAATATATTTAAATTAATATGAGGTATATCACCCAGAAGGCTTGTACTATAATGATTAAATTTAACACTAAAACCAGGCCTGTCTTTTCCTATATCTATCAACAGCATATCTTCCATGTAATTTGTTCACAAAATATAATAATTCACCAGAAAATTTTAAATGCCTGTAATTATTCTCTAGGCTCTAGGCCCAGTCATTTAATTAGAACCAGAATTGTCTGATTACAAAAATGTTTAGGGCAACCAAAGAAATTCAGAATTTCTGAAGACAATGCCTAATGATTTTCTTTTGAGAACTGGTCCTAGAAGAACAATATGGAGTGGAGATAAGAAATTTGAGCTTTGTAAACAGACTTTTTATGTTTAATTATCTCAAAATCACCCTGTGCCCTTTGGATAAGTTCTTTAACCTTTCTAATGCTCTGATTACTTATTGTTAAATGGACATAATGACAGCAGCTATTAGATAACTGTTGTCATGGGGATAAAACAAAATAATCCATGTAGAACCATCAAACAGGGTGCACTTCATGCATGCTGCTTATTTTTACTATTATCATCATGCAAGTTCACCAGGGCATCTCAAACTCAGAATGTCCAAAACTCAATTCATCTACATCCTCTCCATATTTGCTCCTTTTTCATTAGTCTTTACCCTTATTAACAGAACCATGATCAACTCATTCCCTCCAGATTGAAATCCAGGAGAAAATTGCTAATTATTTCATCACTATATCTATCCAGCATTCACATTGTATCAATGATTTCTCCTTAACCGTTCTTAAATTTGTCTTTTCTCCTCCATATACTCTGATACAGACTTCAGTGAAGGGCTCTTCATTTCTCATCTGATTACTACAATAGCTCCTTTCTTCTAGTCTTGCTCCCTCTAGTATCTTCCCCCATGAGGTTTCCAAATAACTCTTAAAAATAATTATCACTTTACTTTTTCTTAAAAAAATATATGGCGACTATTAATAAAGAGCCTTCATGTTTCTATTCAAATATGGCAAATCAAACACATGTGATAATCTTATCCTTTCCTAAAATCTCTTTATATTGTTATCTATGGCTATGAAATGAATTTCCTTAATTCAGCAGCTTGAAAAGGCAAGCATTTGTTACCTCATGGTTTCTGTGGGTCAGAATCTTAGTCCATTCAGTATGCTGGAAAATCAATCAATCAAACAAACAAAAAACCCCACCATAAACTAAGTAGATTATAAACAACAAGAATTTGTATCTCACTGTTTTGGAGGCCAAGAAGTCCAAGATGAAGACACCAGTAGATTCAGAATCTGGTGAGAGTCTTACTGCCTGATTCACAGACACCTTTTAGCCATGAAAGATGCAAGGGAGATATTTTCAGTCACTTTTTAAGGACACTTATTCCATTCATGAGGGCTCTGTCCTCGCCATCTATTCACTTCCCAAAGGCTCCAACTTCCTAATATCATCACTCAGGGAATAGGATTTCAACATATACAATTGTGGGGAGGAACATAAAATTCAGGCTATAGCAGTCAGGAATTGGGGGTGGTGTATTGGAGTAACTCAAGGTATCTGCAAGGCTACTTACTAAGGTATCAGCATGGCTGCAGTCTTATCTGAAGACTTGAATGGGGAGGATCTTCTTCTAAGTGCATTTCTTTGGCAGAACTCAGTTCCTCTCGGCCTATAGGACTGAGGACCTATGTTCCTTTATGATGATTGGCCAAAGGCCTCCCCTTGCTTCTTGCCATGTGAGCTTCTTTAAAGGGCAACTAACAATATGGAAACTTACTCTCTCAGAGCTAGTGAGAGAGCAAGATTGAGAGTCACAGCAAGAGAGAGGGAAAGTAAGACCAAAGTCATAGTTTTTTTGTAACCTAATCTCAGAGGTGAAATCCTATTAGGTTTGTCATATACTATTCATTAGGAGTGAGTGACTAAGTCCAGCCTATATTCAAGGGGAAGGAGTTACACAAAGGCATGAATGCCAGAAGGCAGAGGTCTTCTACCTACAAAACACTTTACATGGATATTAAAAGGGTAAAATAGGAATTAAGGCACCAGGACAAAGTGAATGGAAAAAACAATAGCAGACAAGAAGTCAAGAAAGTAAATGAACTAAGAGCATGTTATTTATTTATTTTAATATGTTTTTATTGATTTTGAGAGAGGAAGGGAGGGGGATAGAGAAATAGAAAGATCAATGAGAGAGAAACATTGATCAGTTGCCTCCTGCACACCCTCTGCACACCCCCAATTTGGGATCAAACCTGCAACCCGGGCATGTGCCCTGACCAGGAATCCAACCAGTAGTGACCTCTTGGTTCATGGGTTGATACTCAACCCTTGAGCCTTATCGGCTGGGCTAAGAGTATATTATTTAGTAGCTCAGAAAAAGATTAAAACCTAAATCCTTAAGAGATAAGGCCAGCCCTAGCCGGTTTGGCTCAGTGGATAAAGCATCAGCCTGTGGATCTAAGGGTCCTGGGTTCAATTCCAGTCAAGGGCAACTACCTTGGTTACAGGCTTCTCCTCAGCCTGGGCCCTGGTCAGGGCACATGCAGGAGGCAACCAATAGATATGTCTCTCTCACACATGGATAGTTCTGTCTTTCCCTCTCTTCCACTCTCTCTAAAAAAAATAAAAAATAAATCAATAACCAATAGAAAAATATCCTCCGGTGAGGATTAAATAAAACAGAGAGAGAGAGAGATAAGGCCAAACAGAGACAGAGACTTAAACAATTCATAACTCGAAAATTTTCTTCAGAAAACTAATGGTGAATGTACTCCACAAAAAATGAGGGAGAAAATCAGTAAAGAGGAAGTGAATTCAGAAAACAACAGAGGCAATACCGGTAAAGAGAGAGAGAGAGAGAGACTTATAAAATGACAATATGTGAAATAAGCTAAAGGACAAACAGTTCAAAGTAGAGCAGGAGAACCCAGTATTCTGACAATACTTACTGATATAAGAAAATTAAATGGATAGAATATCTGATGAACATTTTCAATTCTATCACAGAATTTAGGGGAAAATTATAGATAGAATGAATAGAAAACTAAGCAAATGAAAAACGAAGTGTTATTGACTATATTAAAAAACTGAAATGTAAAATAAAAAGAAAATAATCATAGTACATAGTACTAGTATATCTCAGCTGAAAAAAACTATGCAGAGTTTTTTTGTTTGTTTGTTTGTTTTTTTAATGACTATTAACCAAAAATTGTGGTATAAGTATATTGGAACAATAGGAGGTAAAGTTTTATATATGGAGGAAGGGATGAAGACAGATAAATTTTTATTTTGCATTAGAGAACATTACTTTTTAAACCTATTTTTTAAATCTTAAACTTCTAACAAATATTGTGAACCTTGTAAACAAAGCATTCAGACTTTCCCAATATCTATTGCACCATCTAATCCCAAAGACTTGACATTCTATGTAAATCCACAAAAGCAAAGTGAATTTCAAATGAATCCCAAACCAGAAAAAATATTTTAGATTTCTTTTCATTCAAAAATTCATTAGGTATAGTGTACTATACTTACAAATGTTTGTATAATTTTACCATGAAACACCAATTGCATTATTGTTCTGCAGCAAAAACAACCACCCAAATGAACACAACAATACTGACATAGTTCTAGTTTATTATACTGGCTTTCACTTGCTTTGTGTGGAAAGATTGCCTGGAATTATTTAAAAGATGTGTAATTTCTCTAAAATAGGGTGGGCAGATATGCATCTCAAACTTGATGAAATATTTTTGAAACATGACAAAAATCAAATGTATGAATTTTAAAAAGAAAGAACTATTTGTATATGCATGTTATTTAGAAACTAGAGGCCTGGTGCACTATTCGTTCATGAAAGGGGTCCCTCATTCCGGCCTGCACCCTCTCGCAATCTGGGACCCCTGGCTCCTAACTGCTGGCCTGCCTGCCTGCTTGATTGCCCCTAACCACTCTGCCCACCTGCTTCATAACCCCTAACAACTCACCTGCCTGCCTGATCGCCCCTAACTATTCTGCCTGCCTGCTTGATCACCCCTAACTGCCTCTGCCTGCCTGCCTGATCGCTCCTAACCACCTCTGCCTCGGCCCCTGCCACTGCAGCTTCATCCGGAAGGACATGCCATCCTATTTATCCTCTGTGCACACCATGAACACAAATATTTATCATATTATGTTGAATTCTTTTAGGTTTTATTAATAACTAGAGGCCCGGTGCATGAAATTTGTGCACTGGAGGGGGTGTCCCTCAGCCTGTCCTGTGTCCTCTCGCAGTCTGGGAGCCCTTGGGGAATGTCTGACTGATGGCTTAGGCCCACTTCCTGTTGCGGTTGAACACCCTTAGTGCTGCTGCGGAGGCAGAAGAGTCTCCTGCCACTGCCGCTGTGCTCACCAGCTGTGAGCCTGGCTTCTGGCTGAGTGGCACTCCCCCTATGGGAGCACACTGACCACCAGGGGGCAGCTCCTGCATTGAGCGTCTGCCCCCTGGTGGTCAGTGTGCATCATAGCAACTGGTTGTTCTGCAGTTTGGTCGATTTGCATATTAGCCTTTTATTATATAAGATTTTTCACCTTTGTCAAAAAATGTTGGCAATTTCGATTTTTTTTAATTCATTATAAATCATTTATGAAATGATTGATTCAACATTTCCACTGATACTTATAAAGGTGCGTTTAAATGTCTGAAGTTCATTATTGAGACAATTATAAAGTGACTCTTGATTATGTTACCTACAATTATTACAATGTAGTGGATAGGAATGTGAATTCTGGAGTTTAGTAGCCTAAGTTCAAATTCAAGTTCCATGACTGCTAACAGTGTGACAGCAAGTAATTTAAACTACCTTAGTTTTGTTATATAAAAAATTAGGTTAATAACATGGCCTGACAGAGATGTTATGATGATTAAATAAATGCATGTAAAGTACTTAAAATAGTATGTGGCATATATGATATTTATATAAAGACATGATATTTGTTATTTCAGTTTTACTTTCATGAGCCATAAAAACCTAGGCAACATTTCTTAGTAGAATAAAGTTTTTGCTGCCTCTGTTCTCCAGCATTTCTCTTTCCCCTTATATATTTTGATATTCTCATATGTTCTCTTGTATTTCATAGTGTCATAGAGCTATAGCTTGCTTGTGGACTATACTATTTATAAACATAAAAGGCCATCTTTTTTTCAATTTAATGTTTTCTACTTTGAATTGTACTTTGTCTCATAAGAACATATTGATACCTGCTTGTATAGTTATTTTCTTTATTTTGCATTCTGAATTTGCTTTATGTATTCTTTGCATTTTAGCTTTCCATGTCACTGTTGTTGTATTTTGTTGTTACTAGAAAATTTATTTCAAGTTCACATTTTCCATTGCTATGATTAGTCTTTTTTTCATTTTTTTTTTATTGATTAAGGTATTACATATGTGTCCTTATCCCCCCACTGCCCCCACCCCTCCACTCATGCCTTCACACCCCTCGTGTTTATGTCCATTGGTTGGGCTTATATGCATGCATACAAGTCTGTTGGTTGATCTCTCCCCCTTACCCCCACCCTCCCCAACTTCCCTCTGAGATTTGATGGTCTGATTGATACTTCTCTGTCTCTGTTCATCAGTTTATGTTGTTCATTATATTCTGCAAGGGACTAAATCCAAGAATACTCTTTCTGTGTCATTTTAAAAGTAGCCCTGTACACATCATATAGATGAATTTTGCTTTGGAACCTACTCCAAGGAACTTTTTGCTGCATAAACAAGATTAACTGTTTACATTTATTGAAAAAGCTAACCCATTTCTTCTACTTCTGTATTTTATTTACTTGCTATATTTGGGGCTTCCTTTCTACTTGTTCATTACATGTCTTTTTCTCTGTGTATAGTGTTTTCTTGTATTTTCTTATTTTTTGTAATTTATATTATATTAGAGTCCCGGTGCACGTATTCATGCACTGGTGGGGTCCCTCAACCTGGCCTGTGGGGATCAGGTTGAAACAGGCTTTCTAACATCCTCTGAGCTGGTCCTGAATTGTGAGAGGGCAGTTCTTGGGTAACACACCCCAGAATCTGGCTCCCTCCTCTCTACTTCTGGGTGCATCATCTGAGAATCGCAGTTGCAAACTCACTGCAGCTTAGCAGCTCCTGCATTGAGCATCTTCCCCCTGGTGGTCATTGCGCATTATAGCTACCGGTAGGATGGTCAGATGGTCGCTTAGGCTTTTATATACATAGATGCGTGCTATTTTTACTTTTAAGAGGACTTATGTTTAAGTATTAAATTCATGTTTACATTTATAATTCTCAAGTGGTCACCAAGGTGAAAGAGTATTCTACTTCTCTGGGAATGATGAAGAAATTAATTGTAAGTTTCTCATTTCTGTATGTATTATCTGGTATTTTATTAACATTTTTACAGTTTGTGTATTTTTTTTCTCTCAAAAATTTTGAAATTTAAGTTTTGGGTTGATGTAATTTTTCTCAACACAATAACATATACAATAATTATTATTTTAAAAATATCTTTATATCTGAAATTAGTCTCTACTTCAAACTCCCATTTCAAACTGAACCTAGACCTTTTCAAGTAAACTCAGTAATTTCTGAAGTTTACTAATAATTTCAATTTTAAAATCTGTTATTAGAGATTTGTCCTTTATCTTTTCCATGGGATGACCCTTAGGGGTAGAATTTAAGGAGGGCAGCAGGTTTATATGGTACCCTGCATCAGGAACAAGCTGTCTCTGGGAGCCATTGAAGTCTGTTATTTTTTGAATCAAGACTTCTCTACCTAGAGACCATGTGCTACCATTCCTGTTCCCTCACCATGGCAGAGTAGTGTAATGCAACTCCAGAACACTGGTCACTTTTTGGGCACCACTTGAGAAGTGAGGAGATATTGCATTTGGGTTCTCAAATCCCCACCCTCTCAAAGCTTCTACACCAGAAATTTCAAAAGTCCATTTTAAAATGCTAAGTCTCAAAAAATTTTATGGCCTGCTCTTTTCATGAGTTTTTCAGTCATCGAGGCCTAGGTACTCAAGTTTCCAGAAAGTGTGGTATAAATATCACATGGGAATGCAAATACCAGGAGCAAAAAATATAACATCAAAAAATTAACTCAGTCACTATTTTAATAATATGTTTACAAAAATGTACTGATTTAAGTCTACTTAATTGTTCAGAACTTATTGCAAGTCCTTTTGTATAGTGATAATTGTGCAATTATCACTGTTTGTGTCTCATTGATTTATTTTAACATTATATTAGTGCTATATTCTATAAGTGAGAACTTATAGAATGTTTTTCACCTCTAAGATCTTTGTAGTCTGCTAATTTACCTTCTACAGCTATATGTACCGAGAAGTCAAAGTCTCTAAACCAAATACATTGTCACAAAAAGTGAGCTATGGTCCTATATGTTTTACGCATTTATAGGCCAAATAAAAAAGATAATTTATGTATAAAAATACATTGAATAATTGTTAAGAAAAACCAAAAGATAGAATCTCTGGCCACTCTTAGACAATGTCCCTTTATTAAGCTTGAAGTACCCACAATAATTACATACATTTTAAAATGTTACTCTGTTTAATGAAAAAGATTAAAAATACAGATTGTGACTATAACCAAGTTTTTGAGTTAGTTCCACTTACATCCATGGACACATTTAAATTTCACATTATTGCAGAAATGAATTGTCAAGCTTAGAAAGTCCATAGTGAATTTCTGCCCAAATAATTTTTCCTTATAAATTGATCAAAATTATCCGGTATGGCTAGTGTGTAATGCTGCAAATCACAAATAGACGTAGACCTTCCAATTCCACCTGTCCTGAATGGAGTTATGGAGTTATGATCGAATGCTATCACTGCTATCATTTCCAAAAATGTATCAGACATTTTCCTCTATTTGAAGGACACAATTGTAAGCAAAAACCATTTTGTCTACCTTCATAAAGGTGAGAGCCCCAGATCTGCTCAAACGTATAGAAGATGACAAAATGGAAAAGAAAAATGTTCTGAGGGCGGAAACAAATGCGGTAATGTTTCAGTGCCTTTAACGTTGTTTTGGATGGAGAATTAAGGGTTTACTCATAGTATATTACTTTATAAAATAATGCTCATTGTCCCATAATCACAACATATGAAAATATTTAGAGGTGTTAAACACCATGAATGGATTTGTTATTTATTTCTCAGTGTTATATTACAGATTATTCTTTATTTTTGTCTTATTTATCATTTCCATAGGAAATTGGACATGTGTTCTCATTTCAGCCTCTAATAGGGAAATTTATGTTTTTATTTGTTAAATTTTTAAAAATCACAGAATTTTTATTTAAAATTTTATAAATGTTTCTGAGCTTTCATAAGAAAAATGTGATGTGTTCAGCAAGAAAGTGGCATTATTTACTATTTCTCATCATCATTAAAATTTATTGAAGTCTTAAATGTGCATACAGCTGTGTGGCAAAGTAATTTTCACTTGAAAAGTTACTATAGTACATGAGGTTTAAATTTGGCTAATTGTAAAAATTATCTTTTAAAAAATATATTTTTATTGATTTCAGAGAGGAAGGGGAGGGAGAGATAGAAACATCAATGATGAGAGATAATCATTGATAAGCTGCCTGCTGCATGTCCCCTACTGGGGATTGAGCTGGCAACCGGAGTATGTGCCCCAACTGGGAATGGAACCATGACCTCCTGGTTCATAGGTCGACATTCAACTACTGAGCCACGCTGGCCAGGCAGAATTCTCTTTTAAGAGATTTGATAAATTGATTTTAAAATTTCTTAATTTTAATATCTTGTTGAGGGCATATGACATTAATTTCTTTTAAGTAATACTATCATATTCAATAAAAATTATTTTTAGCAAATAACCTGTTACTCAAAAACCATTAATGGGGCCCATATTTGAATCAGAAATGTTACTGGCTATAAATTATGGCAGAATCTATTCACAAATAACCAAATAAATATTTATCAGAAATAACCAGAAGTCTAAAGATAGGTATTTCCACGGTTAGTTCAATGCCTCAGCTTCACCAAAATCTAGAGCTGTTATACTCTATCATTTTCAGAAAACTGGTTTGTGTTTTCAGGCTGTGGCTTCATGGTTGCAAGATTAATATTACATCTCTTTGTATGACATCCTCAAACAATAGCATCCAAAGAAGAAAGGAAGTTAAGATGCTACCCTCACAGTCCTATCTTTTTAATCAAGGAGAATATCAGCCTTGGCCAGTTTGCTCAATGGATAGAGCATAGGTCTGTGAACTGAAGGGTTTGATACTCAGTTGCAGGATCGATCCCCCATCAAGGTGTCTGTGAGAGGCAACCAATGATGTGTCTCTCTCACATTGATGTTTCTCTCTGATTCTCCCTTTCCCTTCCAATCTCTAAAAAATCAATGGAAAAATATCCTCGGATGAGGATTGAGAGAGAGAGAGAGAGAAAGAGAGAGAGAGAATATCAGATGCCTTGTGTGTGTGCATATACAGGTTTTACATACACACACACACACACATTTTTGCTTTATCTTTTTAGTGGAGTTATGGCCTAGCTTTACTGTAAGAGAGGCTGGAAAGTGATAACCTGATATCCAGCCTTGATAATGAGAGGAGAAGATTGGCAAGAAGTAAAAAGGGGAAAGGAAATGGTTAGATTGTCAAGGCAGAGTGTCTGGCATTTCATTACTGCATCAAATATCAGCACTGAAATTATTTTTAAAGTTAATATATCAAAGAATTGAATGGGTTAAGGATTGAATTATCAGAATATAGATACTGTGGGCTTTTAACTTATTATTTGGAAGACAAAATTTAATTTTGAGAAAATGAAAACCAAATTCTCACAATTATAAGTAAATATATCTAAAGGATTATTCTTAATAATGTTAACAAGTTTAGGTGTAAAATGCATTAACTATTATATCCCCCAAAAGACCATAACAATTCTGTCATTCAAACAAAGCTATATTTATTAGTGTTGACTGGAAGGGTGAATACCACTTTGTAAGAATTTTAACTGCATTGCAAAAGAGGGAGATCAAGGAAAGATACTTACAAAGTTTGGGAGAACAGGTTAAAGGTTCAAGACAAGAAATTGATTGGTAGTTTAGAATTGGTGGGCATGGCAAGGTGAGGATTTTGATGAGTAAAATGTTATATGACATGTGAACTCTTTGCACCAGTGATCGTTCTGTTTTCCTGATAGGAGAGCTATTTGCCCAGAGGAACAAACTGTTTGCCCAGAGAAATTGGTTTTCAGCAATTTCCTGAAGTAAACAGTAAAGTTTCGTGTGTGTGTGTGTGTGTGTGTGTGTGTGTTTTATTTACACTCCTATCTTCCTGGAAAATAATTTCCTGGAACAAAAAATTGGGCCATAACATCATAGGTAGCCACAGTTCTGTATCCTCCCTTGTAATTAGTTTCATGCCTGTGCTAGACAACAAATCAATATCATCTGGGAGCATGATCACTCGGATCAACTCTTTGTAGAGTATGATCACACAAGTTTCTGGTTGTAGTGATTTCAATCTCTAGAAAGCTTAGGTTTTCCTATTGTGTTTGTGGTATGATTGCTTGGGGACAGTGGCTGTACATTAGCATTTTAGACTCTGGAGATCACACATTTGAGTACTGAAACATAGCAAATACTAAGAAAGATTATCAAAGTTGTTATGCCCTAGCTGGTTTGGCTCAGTAGATAGAGCATCGGCCTGTAGACAGAAGGGTCCCAAGTTCCATTCTGGTCAAGAGCATGTACCTAGGTTGCAGGCCTCATCCCTGGCACTGGTCAAGGAGGCAACCAATTAAAGTGTCTCTCTCACATCAATGTTTCTCTCTCTCTGTCTGCCTCCCTCCCTTCCACTCTCTCTAAAAATCAATGGAAAAATATCCTCAGGTGAGGATTAACAACAACAACAAAAATTTTTAGTTTTTGTTTTTTTTTGTAGGCTAGGAGCTAAGAGTGCCCAAATTAAACCAAGAGAACAGATCCTTTCATCAATTTAAAAAGTTCATAGAGCAAAATATTGAGGACTAACCAAATCATATTTATTATCTTATGTGTATATTATATATATATATATATCTTATGGGCTGAATTGTGTTTCCCCACAAATTCATATCTTGATGTCCTAACCCCTGTGACTACACTGTGAGATAGGACTGTTAAAGTGGTAACTAAATTAAAATGAGCTCATCAAATATGACCAATGTCTTTACAAGAAAAGGAGATTCAAACACAGACACAGAGGGAAGACCATGTCAAAACACAGGGAGAAGGTGACCACCTACCAACCATGAAGAGAGGTCTCAGAAAATATCAACTCTTTTTACACTGTGATCTTGAACTTCTAGCCTCCAGAATAGTGAAAAAATAAATTTATGTTACTTAAATCACCCAGTCTCTAGTATTTTGTTATGGCAGGCCTAATTAATATAATATATTAACACTTTTGCATAACTCTTGAACCAGGTATCATCAAATAGTTTATATTCACCAGTCCGAATTCCCACCAACAGTGCATGAGTGTTCCCTTTTCTCCGCATCCTCTCCAGCACTTGTCATTTGTTGATTTGTTGACAATAGCCATTCTGACAGGGATGAGATGATATCTCATTGTTGTTTTGATTTGCATCTCTCAGATGATTAGTGACTTTGAGCATGTCTCTTGGCTTTCTGAATGTCCTCTTTTGAAAGGTGTCTATTTAGGTCCTTTGCCCATTTTTTGATTGGATTGTTTATCTTCCTTTTACGGAGTTTCCTCAAAAAGTTACAAATGGAACTCCCATTTGACCCAGTGATCCTACTTCTAGGAATATATCCCAAGAAACCAGAAACACCAATCAGAAAGGATATATGCACCCTATGCTCATAGCAGCACAATTTCCCAGAGCGAAGATCTGGAAACAACCTAAGTGCCCATCAGCAGATGAGTGGATTAGAAAACCATGGTACATCTACACAATGAAATACTATGCTGCTGTAAAAAAAAAAAAAGGAATTCTTACCATTTGCAACAGCATGGATGGAACTGGAGAGCATTATACTAAGAGAAATAAGCCAGTCAATGAAAGAAAAATACCACATGATCTCACTCATTTATGGATAATAAAGACCATTATAAACTGATGAACAAAAATAGATACAGAGGCAGAGCAGCATCGAACAGACTGTCAAACTACAGCGGGAAGGCTGGGGAGAGTTGGGGGGCGGGAAGGGGGGTAAGAGATCAACCGAAGGACTTGTATGCATGCATATAAGCATAACCAATGGACATAAGACACTGGGAGGTAGGGGAGGCCGGGGGAATGTCAAGGGGGAGGGGGAGGAGACATATGTAATACTCTTTGTAATACTTTAAGCAAAAAACAAAATTTTAAAAAATCTATAAAAAATAAAAATAAAAAACAGTGGTACATCTACACAATGGAATGCTATGCTACAGTAAAAAAGAAGGAGTTCTTACCATTTGCAACAGCATGGATGGAACTGGAGAGCATTATGCTAAGTGAAATAAGCCAGTCACAGAAAGCTAAATACCACATGATCTCACTCATTTATGGAATATAATGAACAACATTAACTGATGAACAATAACAGACCCAGAGACAGAGAAGCATCGATTAGACCATCAAACCTCAGAGGGAAGGTAGGAGAGGGTGGGGGTAAGGGGGAGAGATC
This sequence comes from Myotis lucifugus, assembly GCF_000147115.1. NCBI lineage: Eukaryota > Metazoa > Chordata > Mammalia > Chiroptera > Vespertilionidae > Myotis > Myotis lucifugus. The sequence goes on along the minus strand of NW_005871183.1, from coordinate 3,637,279 downwards.
AACCAAAGGACTTATATGCAAGCATATAGGCCTAACCAATGGACACAGACAACAGGGGGGTGAGGGCATGAGTGGGGGGGGGGGGGGGTAGGGGGTAACGTGGGGGATAAGGGACACATATGTGGCCCTTGAGTCAAAAAGTTT
>NW_005871183.1:3621756-3637035 GCF_000147115.1 Myotis lucifugus | reverse complement strand
GATCAATAAGCGGGAGAGATCAATCAAAGGACTTATTTGCAAGGATATGAGCCCTACCAATGGCCACAGACACCAAGGGCCTGAGGTATTGAGGGGGGGGGGGGGGGTAGGGGGTAACGTGGGGATAAGGACACATATGTAATAACTTAATCAATAAAAACATTTAAAAAAATTAAAAATAAATAAATTAAATGTGAGTTTTATCCTCAAAAAAAATAGTTTATGTTCATTTCTAATTTTAGCTAAAATAACCAAGTTTTTGTTTTTTCCAAATGAACTAAAAAAAAAAAAAAATGGTAGCTGCCCTAGCTTGTTTGGCTCAGTGGATAGAGCGTCGGCCTGTGGACTGAAGGGTCCCAGATTCAATTTCGGTCAAGGGCACATGCTTGGGTTGAGGGCTTGATCCCCATTAGGGGACGTGCAGGAGACAGCCTATCAATGATTCTCTCTCATCATTGATGTTTCTATCTCTCTTTCTCTCTCCCTTCCTCTCTGAAATCAATAAAGATATATTTTTTTTAAAAAAAAGAAAAATGGTAGAAATCCAAAAAAATGTTTTTTCATAAGCAGAAATCTATTAAATTAATAAGTTTTAAGGTAGAGATTTTAAAGGTAATTCCATATACTTTTACTATACAGACATTCTATAAAACATAAAAATAAAAAGGATAGATATAAGCAATAATTAATGTTTTACATGTTTTTCCTCTTAAAAATTGTCCAAGTATCCAATGATTAAATTATTAATTCAATAAAATATTGCTCTAAAATCTAAACGTTAAGTAATGATCTAGAAATTAAAATTAAGTGAATGAATTAAATCTATATAATTGGTAACATTGTAAATATTCATTAAACACTTGTTATTCATTATTATGAGTTCTTTTAGGTAAGTAAAATTGTATATTTTTTAATATTAAAACAATTTGTGGGAACACAGATGACAACATCTATTTTATATATCACATGTATAATTTTAAAATGTAATACATAAAATAAAATTTTTGAAAGTTCAACTCAGAAGAAGTTAAATTCAAGGCATGTACTAATTAAATATTGTGCTAACATGTGATGGTAAAATCAAGGAGGCAATATAAAGTTTAAACTAAAATTAAAATAATCTTAAGAGTTTTCTCTCTTGTTCTCGAATATCACATGAGCTCAGGATTTTTATAGTCCCAACAGCATTGTATGAAATATCTAGTTTCTCTGCATCCTCATCAGCATTTGGTAGGTCACTAATTTTAATTTTAGCTCTTCCAATAGGTATGTAGGGATATGTCATTTTGGTTGAAATTTGGCTAATGGCTAGTGATGTTGAACATTTTTTTCATGTATTTATTTGCCATCCCTATATTCTTTTGAGTGAAATGTTTCCTTGTTTCCTCATGTTCTTTGGCCATTTTCTAATCGAAATGGTTATTTTGGTGGTTTTTTTGTTTTGCTTTGTTTCCTGTTAAGTTTTAAGAGGTCTTTGTATATTCTAGACATGAATCTTTGTCATATGTATTTTGCAAATATTTTATCAGTCTGCAGCTTGTCTTTTAACCATCTTAGCAGAATATCAGAGCAAATGGTTTTAATTTTTATAAAGTCCAGATTATCAAAATTTTTTTTATGGATCACTAGAGGCCCAATGCAGGAAATCCATGCAAGGGACTTGGCCCTCACAGCCACGGCAGCTTGCCTTGGCCCTCGCAGCCCCGGCTTCATCCGGAAGGTCATCCGGAAGGACGTACAGAAGGTCATTTCTGCTGTCTGGTCTAATTAGCATATTATGCTTTTATTATTATAGATCCTTTCAGTTTCATGTCTAAGAACACTTTACCAAGTCCTAGTTTTTTTCTTATGTAATTTTCTCAAAGTTTTATAGTTTTGAGTTATCTACATTTCTACTTTGAGTTAGTCTTTGAATAAAGTTTAAATGTGGATCAAGGTTCATTTTTTTGTTTGTGCCATGAATGTTTAATTACTTCAGCACCATTTGTTGAAAAGGTGACCTTTTCTCTATTGGATTGCTATTACATCTTTACCAAAATTTAAATCTTTATTTGTGTGGGTCTATTCCTGGGTCTAAAGTGCATTTAAATAAATTACTGGAATTGGTCATATTAATTTTCCCACTAGTTTTGTTACTCTGGTATAAATTTGTAATTTCTGTGTTTTATTCACATAATCTTTTAAGACTATTAAAACTGCAAAGTTTACAATCATCTTCTAATATAACCTGTTTCACATTAATAAAAAGAACATTTGAGCATTAAAATTTATTTTAAATGTTTATTTAAACTTTCTTTCTTGATTATTCTTCTATCCAAATAATAAAATAGAAATTATATCCTACATCATTAAATTATATGCACAATCTAGGAAAGATCTGTTCTCTAATTAGACAAAATATTCAAAAAATCGATTGGGAAAGCTTTCCTACTGTACTGGATATCATTTGGAACATCATAATTAAATACTAGAAATGAGCTATTGTTGAAATGAAAAGACTGTCTAAATGAATAATCTTTAGTTACACAATCTTCACAAAGTTTAAACATTGGCCAGAAAATGTTGGCCTTATAAAAATAATTTGAAATGTAATGTCTTCCCATTTAATTCTCTATACAAAATTAGACAAAGAGGAAAGAGAAATGATTTCACTGATGTGACCTAATGTTTGTCATGTAGAATTACCTGCAGCCTCAATTTTGCTGATTTCAGAGCGTGAACTATATTTTGAGTGAAACTGCTATATTTTACTCAACAAATCTGCTATTGATAGAGGTTTGCTATCTTTAGTGTTTAACAATGCTGTGGATATTTGTTTGTATTTTCGCCGGTATACATACTGAATAGATACCTAGATATGGGGTTGTACGGCCCAAGAGTACTGCATATGCAATTATGCTAGCCAGTGCCAGATTCTCTGGCATTAGGGATGTTCTATTTTGCATTTCAACCAGCAATGTTTTAGGATGTTTGCTTCCCCACAGCTTTCACAACAGAGTAGATTGTCAAACTTTTGGATTTTTGCCTAACGGTTGAGAAATACCACCTCAATGTAGTTTTTCTTTGCATTTATCTTATTATATGTTAGATTAAACATACAGATAACTCTATGCTGTCACGGTATTAAGCAATAATTTTTGGTTACAAAAACCTATGTCTGAAAGACTTTGGATTTTGTAATGTTAAGCTTTGTATTGAGCTTTTCCCCTTCTTCCTTTTTTCATGTGTGGCAAAGGTAAACTCGATTTTCCCTTCATTTAGGAAGCCCTGTGAAAGCCTGGAGTAGCCAGGAAGAGTTCTACTGGAAATCTGGTACAGAACTGGCAACTTAGGAAAAGTTTGTTCAAGTATGCGGTGAGAACTACCCAGTCTTTTACTACTTTCAGAATAGCAGATCCCAGAGGTTGGGTAGTCAAGGCTTGATTTACTTTGGACAACTCAGTGGGTCAGAAGAATCCTTGAAAATCACAAGGCTAAGATATTGCATGCCACTCTGAGGAAGAAAGATTGATGGTGTTCCCTGAAGACTTGAAAATGGCTGCTGGTTTAGACTTTGGGTATCCCAACTATTGTTTTTCAATGGAAGCACAATGAATGTTTTCCTTATGCCTATCACATGTGAGGTTATGAATCAGCTCCTGAGGATATAAAATGATGGTGCCTTTGTGCTGAGAGGCACTGGAGCACAGTGGTTACATGTGCGAATTCTGGAGTGAGATTCTTAAATTTGGGTGATTTTCAGGCAAGTTATTTTAATTTCACTGTACCTCAGTTACTTCATCTGAATATTGTTAATATTAACTGAAAATATTTAGAAAATGCTTAAAATAATACCTCACACATAGTGTATAGTTAATATTAGCCATGATTATTTAAAATAGACCCCATCTTTTACTTTTTCCCTGTAATAATGTGCATCTTATCTTCACTTTTCTAACATCCCCAGTTCAATTCCTAAGGCCAGGTACAGAAAATCTTCCCTGATCACCTTGAAAAGGGTCTCAGTACATATATAATCCTATTTTTCTTGGTAAATGAAGATTGTGCTTAGTGAAATAACCACTTTTTTAGCTATGTAATCATTTCTGTGTCATTAATTAGCTGTGCATCCAGAATAAATGATTCACTATCTGGAGGTTTTAATTTATTTACTTACATAATGTGGGAGTTTATTTTTAAAGCCCATCATACCTATAAAACATCATCATTAACTCATTGTCTTGACATAAAAAATATGCTTTATTGTTAATCAGCTATATGAAAAATTAGAAAACAATTCAAATATAGTCAAATACTCTCTACCTACTGAAAATCTGGCATTTAGTTACCGCTAATTCTTGGGTTTGGAGGAAATTTTAGGTCTCAAGTTTATAGTCCACTGAGCTTAAAGTTAATTACAGAGTATTTAAGATTTAAGTGCTATATTTACTGAACTAGCAATTCTATTTAGAAAACATACCCCAATTGGGTTTGCCACACATGGCAATCAGATAATTTTGTCTAAAATGGGGGAGGGAAAAGCAAGATATAGAACATTTCCAGCACCTCAGTAGGCTTCCGCATGTCCCACTCAGTCCATATACCTCCAAAGGAAATGCCTATTCTACAGTTACAGACAATCTTCTGCTTGTTCTTGAACTTAATATAACTGGAGTCATACAACATGGACACTTGTAATTGGCTCCTTTCCCTCAACCTTATATCTATATGAGTCATCTATGTTGGTATATGTTATGATATTTCATTGTTTTTATTTGTTTCCAAAATGGAAAATACAATTATAATCTAAACATCTATTTTATAAACATACCACAATTTATTTATTCTTTCCATTGATGTACTGTTGCATTGTTTCCAGTTTGAAAGCACTTATGAATAAAACTGCTGCTAGCATTCTTATACATATCCTTTGATGTTCAAATACATTTATTTCTCTTGGGTCAGTAATTAGAAGTGGGATGGCTAGGTCTTATGACACACATATATTCAGTTTTAATGAATATTGCCGAGAGATTTCCAAATTGGTCATGCCAATTTACACCCACCATCAATGTATGTACATGTCTGTATGAAACTGCCACAATAATCTGCCTGAACTACCTATAATAATCTTCAAACTGATCTCTCTTCTTCAACACTTGGCTTTCTACCATCTATTTTGCTACACAACACTCAGAAAAACTACAGTCTATGCCAGGCAGCCTGAATGACAGATGAATAATTACTCTGACACACGTTTCTGTAAAAGAGAGGGCTAAGGGACTGCTTGGCTATAGGAACCAGTCATGTTCACCTGCCTCCTTAGGCTTTTATTGTAATGACAGCTTGAACTAAAATTAACTATAAGATACTATCAGTAGGGTAAGTATCCTTGAGAAGACACATGCATCTGCAGTGTCTTTTAAGCAAGGACTTCTAAAGATTAAACATAAAGATTCCAGTAAAACATACGGGCGCTCAGACTTGTTTGGAAAAGTCAAGGCAGGGGCAGCCGCCTTTGGCAAGTCCCCCTAGAGGCCCCTGACCTTTCGGAGGTACCTCCTTATAGACTTTCCAACCAAGTCCCATGCTTCCCCACAAGTCTACCTGAGGAATTAATATTTGAGCATATATACCCATGAAGAGAAAAGGAAACTGTGTGAATAATGGGTAGAAGGGAAACAAATGTAAAAAATCTAAGGCCATCTCATGTCTAACATACTTGAGGAAGACAAGGAGGCCTTTGAGGTTGGTGGGAAGTGGGTGTGGAAGAAACGATATGGGAGATGAGATCAGAGTGGTAGTCAGGGTCCAGATGCAGGCCATAGTGAAAATTTTGGAATATTTCTGAACGTGATGGGAAGCCACTGGCCATTTTTTAACATGGGACTTACTTTAAATGACATTATTTTTAACTCCGAAGACCATGCTTTTATTATTATTATTTCAAAGAGGAAGGGAGAGGGAGAGAAAGATAGAAACATCAATGATGAGAGAGAATCATTGATCAGCTACCTCCTGCACATCCCTACTGGGGATTGAACTCACAACCCGGGCACCTTTTAGTCCACAGGCCAACACTCTATCCCAGGGGTGGGCAAACTTTTTGACTCGAGGGCCACAGTGGGTTCTTAAACTGGACTGGAGGGCCGGAACAAAAGCATGGATGGAGTGTTTGTGTGAACTAATATAAATTCAAAGTAAACATTATTACATAAAAGGGTACGGTCTTTTTTTTTTTAGTTTTATTCATTTCAAACGGGCCGGATCCAGCCTGCGGGCCGTAGTTTGCCCACGGCTGCCACTGAGCCAAACCAGCAAGGGCCCAAAGACCATGCTTTTTAAAGTAATTTTACATCTGCTATGGTTTCCTCCCCCATGTTAGTTAAATAAATTAACATTTTCAACTTATCACTATTAATCAGTAGTCCTTTAAAAATGAAAGGGATGAAAGAAAAAAAAAAGATTGTGGTTATGGAAAATTACCATGAATAGTTTACTGAAAGGGATTAACTTTTGTATTTTTCTCTCATATCAAGCTGGGCAATTACTATGGCTATGGCTCTAATTTCAGTGGAGATTATTAAAATAAAAAAACTTTCTAAAGAATTGTCCCAAAGTGGATTTTCAAAACAATTATGTGGATTATAAATAACTTTTAGTGATAGTTTGAATTTGTAACTGCTACAGATTCAGGTGACCTTTCTCTAAATTGTCAGAATACATTCACCCTATAAATTCCCACCTGGGCTCTTGGTCAGCAGTTCTTAGAATTTTCTGATTTCAAAAACTGAAAAGTACTTAAAAATAATTTATAGAGTTAAAAAGTTTGTCCTAAAGTTTATGTGGGAAGGAAAGCTTTCAAAATAGCCAGGAAAATGTTTAAAAAGAAAAACTTGCTGAAATGATTAGCCCTGCCAGAAATTAAAGCACGCCATAAAACCTCTACAATTAAAACAGTGTGGTATGGAAGTACAAACAGAAAATAGACCAGTGCAATTAAATGGAAATTCCAGAAATACACTCAAATGCATCTGAAACTTAGATATATGATAAAGGTGACATCTCAAATCACTGGGGCAAAAAATAAAGTAATTAAAAGAACAATAGTAATAATTTCCAGTTCCCCTTCATATCTGAAACACTTACTTTTTCAGGGTAGAACTTACAATTTTTAAAGCTCCTCAACTACCAGTCTGACACAGATGCTATGTTTCCGATTGCTATGGTCACAAATTACTGCAAAGCTAGTGGCTTAAAGCAAAAGAAACGCATTAACTTACTGTTCTGGTGGTCAGAAATCAGAAATGTGTGGTCAGAAGTCTGGATGTTAGGAGTTCCAAAATCCTGACTAAACCACTTCGGCCTATGATTCCATCCTTACATCTTCCTCTTCGATGCTGACCCTCCTCTCTCCCTTTTATAAGGATACATTGGAGCCACCTGAGTAATCTCCCCATCTTCAAATCCTTAAATTAATCCACTAGCAGTAAAACATTCACAGATTTCAAGGATTAGGATGGATAGCTAGCGGAGTGAAATCTCTTGTGATGTGTTGTTTTGGTTGAAGTATATAAAGGAAATCTGACATTACAAAAATATGCAGTTAAGGAAGGAAGACACTCTCCCCACCAGACCCATCACCATCCTTGGACCACTTTAGAAATTCACTGGTGTGGAGGAAATTCACACAGAATTAAGATTAAGAATTATAGGATGCCTTGCCCTAGCCGGTTTGGCTTACTGGGTAGAGCGTCGGCCTGGGGACTGGAGGGTCCCAGGTTCGATTCCGGTCAAGGGCATGTACCTTGGTTGCAGGCACATCCCCAGTAGTAGCGTGCAGGAGGCAGATGATCGATGCTTCTCTCTCATCGATGTTTCTAACTCTCTATCGCTCTCCCTTCCTCGCTATAAAAAAACCTGCATTATATATATTTTACAAAAAGAAAGATAGGATGCCTTCATTCAGACGGGACACATACAAAAGCAGGCGAAAAATGAGGATAATAGGAGAGAAAAGAAGATAACAGTCAGGAAAAGGAAGAAAGTAAAAATGGAAGAGTAGACGATAAGGAGACAAAAAGAAAGAAGGAAACTCAGATGGAAAAAGAGAGAAAAGGGGGGAAATAAGGACAAGGAACAAAAGGAAGTGGTGGATACTGCATAAGAAAATAACCACCGCATAAGATACACTAGAGATATTGAAGAATAAGCATAACATTATAGAACTTAATCAAAGTAATGGAGTTACCAGAAGATTTCAGCAATATTAAATGCCAGAGAAATCTCAAGTGTTTCAGGAAAGACTAATTGATTTGGTGACAAATATTATAATTATTATTATTATAATCAATATTTGTTATCAGTTTCCCTCAGACATAAGTTCCTAAAATGGAATAAAAATAACAAAAAATTAAAGTGACATTTGGCAGAGTTAAGATATAAGGATAAGTAGATTTTAAACTACATTTAATTATATTTTCATTCATTTAAAATGTCCAGTTTCAATTAAAGAGTTATACATTGCAATTGCTCAGTGAGTTAACTGAAAATAATTTGGCACAACTTCAATATCCAATAATATGGGTTTAATTGAGGTGTAAAATTAAATGTCCAACAAGAGGGAATTAATTGGAGCATACTAAATGTTTTTCACACCTAAGCATAAAATGAAAACACAGTCAAACAAGCAGAAGGGAAAGAATTGGTTTATAATGAATTATAATTTTGAGGTATAAATCACCAAGATTCCTGCAAATTCACTTATTTTCTCTTTATAGTAAATTTTATTTTTAGGTTAACTCTAAGTTTTCCTTATCACAAATGCTATACTTAGTTCATAAATAAGTGAAAAAGTCATCAAAAAATCACGTGCACCCAGATACTGTCATGTATGCAGACACCACCACTTGCAAAATCTTGATGTTTAAATTTCCAAATCCTATTCTATGTTTAAGTAAGTTTTATTTATTTTGGGTACACTACCATATTTGAAGCATTCAATCAATTGTGGAACTTTTAAAGTGTTCCATCCAAACAAACAAATAATATAAATTAAAATAATAATCATAATAATAAATAAAGTATCCCACCCAAGACACTATTGTTAATGTTGCTCCACTCAGAATACTTCAGTTTTCCAACTGAAGTCTTACTGTTTACTATTAAAACTGGCCCAAGTGTTTTATGTTATAAATAGTGTATGAATAATGGACAAAATTGATTAGAAAAAGTTCAAAATTGAGGTAAATTTTAAAATAAACTAAAATAAATAAAGATCCAGAAAAATTTACAAAAACCACATTGTAATACATCAAAATTGCCAATGCTTAAAACACTAGTAAATAAAACTCTATTCTCAACAGAAATTATCATGGTTATCAATTGGTTTTCTTTTAAATTGCTTTCGGGAATTAGCCAGGGAAAGAGTCAGGAAGCTGGAAGAAAAGCAAAAATTAACTTCACAATCCTGTTCTCTCCCAGGGACTGGAACAAATGATTTCTCCAGGAAATAGATTTATAGGGAAATGAGTTACATTCTACCAGTCACCAGATTTTATTCTTTTAACCTATGGGTCTTAACAATTAACCCTTACAAATTAAAAGCTGGGATGTGGCTGTGCCCCTGCATGGAGGAGACCGCTATTCTCTCAGGTTAGTCCTAATATAATAACCCTATACCTAATACATGCATTTTTAAATATCATCCTGGGACTACTTGATGTGGGGTTAGCTTTTGCCTCAATAAAATATTACATTAAGTCAAAATAATATACAAAATTAATTTCAAGTCTATACTATCCCCACAGGCAAATAAAGTAAATAAAGTAAAATTGCTTCCTAGAATAAGTTCTACCTAAATATTACACCCTGTCACAAAGACTGATATAACTTACTTGAAATTTGGTAATCAGCTCGATGATGGCAGAAATACACCCCAAAGAACACAAATATTTAAATGTCTGACATTATAATGCTATTCATTTCTCTCCCCTTTATCAAAACCCAGGAAGAAGTTAAAGTCCAAAATTTAATTCCACTTCAAAATTACTAAAATTTCAAGAAATAAATTCCACATTTACCCTCTTCAATTTCTTTCTCTGCTCACTCTCTGCCAGAGGGGTCTCATGGAATCCCAGGTAATTATTATCTTAATTGGTTTTCCCAGGAATGTAAAAAAGCTCTTTCAGGCTCTAAAGTGGAATTAATGGAACCCTAAACTATTTATATTTTTGATGATAAATAAGGATCTTAGAACAACAGTGCCTGGTACATATGAAGAATGATCAATAAAATTATTATTACTATTGTATATATGTACTGTTGCATCTAACGAATATTTAATAACTACAAGGAGTGCCATTGTTATACCAGCCCTATACTCACAAAATTTAGAGAATACAAGAAATTTTCAAGTGTTTATAAGTGATATTACATTCTTTTTTTTTCTTTTTATCCTCACCCAAGGATATTTTTCCATTGATTTTTAGAGAGCGTGGAAGAGAGAGGGAAAGACAGACAGAAATAGCGATGTGAAAGAAACACATCAATTGGTTGCATTGTGCACGCACCCAGACCAGGGCCTGGGCCCGGGAGGATCTTGCAACCGAGTTACTTGCCCTTGACCCAGATCAAACCCAGGACGTGAGCTAAACCGGCTAGGGCATATTACATTCTTAGTGTTATCCATACTGTGTACGAAAGTTGCCAAAGGTTCCAGTTATTGGAGGTTCAGACCACCAAGATACTATGAACAGAGGAAAAATCTTTTTTTGTTTCACTTCAGCAGGGTGCTAATTAGCTTATGCAGACTGATGGAGCATATGACCTGTAAGTTTAATATCAACAGGTAGAACAAGTGGTTAATTGTCACCATGTTTAGCCTATATGAGGAGGTAGGATGGTAGGATGGATCAAACCATTTTTCTGACTTCTTTCCTGGCAATTAACATTTGTGCTGACCTGTCTTCATGTAAAATGTGGATGTCTGCAGTGGGGATGCCCATAGTCCGGGGTCTTACATGGTTTAAGTTCCCTTCTCTCCTACCTGGTATTTTAACACACTTACCATTGCTTCTGTCTCTGCAAATTGCTTAGCCCTGGGAAACCAGCCGACTAAAGAAAAGTTTCTCCTCACTCTATTTTTCCCCAGCTGGAAAATTACCCTCAGCAGCATCTTCAATCAAAAGCACATCTGATCCTTCGGAAACATGTGCCTTGAAATTCTGAAGAGGACCATAAACCTACCTCGAAAATTGTCCTTTTGACAAATTTTCCATTTTCCATACCTTGAATAACTTCTAGTACTTTAACAGTAGCAGACACATTTTGTTTTGCCAATTCGTTTTTCTGCTTCAATGGAATATGGCCCTAGTGTTCTGTGGGTTTTTTTGTTGTTGTTGCTCAGCAGATTTTAATCTTCTTAAGTTGTCTCTTTTCTTCTTTCCTAAGTGTACTTTGATTTTTTATTCTTGCTCTTGGATCAAGATATTATTTTTAAAATTATTGTTACTATTTAATGCATAACTAACCCAGGACTAGACTTCATCTGTTAATGTGGTGCCTAGTTTCCCTTTAGTGTATTTTATGTTCCCTATGTCTTTCCTTTGTGTCCTAATTACATATATTTTCCTGATGTGCTATTGAAGGATCTTGTCATATTGAAACTAATCTAAAAATAAGATATGTAAATATTATCTTCTCAGGCTCCTTTCAAATCTATCCTATTTTTTTCTTTCCATGTTAATGTGTCCTATTGCTCAATAAAGGATTAGCCCACGTGCTTTAATTCACTTCATGTTTAACAGGGAACCTCTCAGTACTTCTTGGATCCAGGCTTTCTCCGGGGCATCGCTCTTTCCAGGAGGTCAGGCCTCCTCTTTTCTGTTAGGTTTCTCTGACTCAAGTCAACCTAGTAATCACTCACATATTGCTGCCCTTATAATGCCATTTTAAAAGCAGTAAGTTCCCAGTAAATCTGCTAGAACAGGGGCTCTATAAAGGGCAGGGATTTTTGTCTTTTTTTTCTGTGAGGTATTGAAAGTGCTTAAGAAAGCATTTTTTAAATGAATAAATAAATCTATATTTTTAGCCTGTCATATAGATCTAGTTTGGCTTCAATAACCTCGCCTCCTTTTAAGTATGTTTCTCATGTACACCTTGATACTTCCCCGGTGTGCTTGCGGCTGTTTCCAGAGTTAAAATAATGTCCCAGGCTTTATTCTTTTAACATCTTCAAATTTCTCTGGTGTTCCAAAGTTCTTATACTGTTTTGGTGCCAACAGACTCTCCACCAACAAAGCACCTCACATGTGAGCTTTCTTTACTGACTTTGACCTTGCGATGTGGGGTAATGTCATTCTAAGTTTCTTCTATCCCTTTTAAATGGAAGCAATATGTCCATAGAAATAGAAACCCCCTTTCTATTTATCTATTCATTAATAAATATTTACAACTCCTCTATGGTTGAATATGCTCACTGGATCCTGAAGGCCACATCCATGGTCAGGGCTTATATAATAATAAATCAAACATGATTTGAAACTATGTATTAGAGGAGAGGTTGGGTGGCCCTCCAACTGGTGACAGACCACATAAATACAGGAAGTTATCTACTTTACAGTGTTTTTTTTTTTCCTTTAGTCCTGACTATAACTAATGGCAAGATTAAGTGGAACAATGATTTTATGGTTTTGGCTACTGACTTAATACACCAATTAATGTTCAACACCAATATTCTGAGGCAAAGCCTTCCTGCTCTAGCAAAGCTCTCATGCTCCAACGCTCTGTACCCATGGGACACATAGCTTGTCTTTGAGGTTTAAAGGCACAGCTTGTATGCTTTGTTGAGAAAGTACAGGGAGGAAAAGGTCCCCCAACAGCCAGTGTATACAAAGCCTGTGTACTGCTGCTCCCTTTGAGGCAAACTTCAGTAAGACTCTCTTTTCTTGGTTCTCTGATCCTTGGCTTGGTGGCACCTTCTTAAGTTACCTCTGTTACTCAAGGTCAGCCACAGAGGCGTGGCTAATCACCTTGGCTAAAAACAGCCATCATTTTCTCTCCCTTTGAAAAACACTACCCTGAATCTTATCACTGAGTACTTAGAAATGTCGGATGTATTCATTTATCTAACTGATATTTATGAGCACAGCCTAAATGACTGGCAGTGCTTTAGGTGCTAGAATTGAAATGGTTCACAAAAGCCACATGGTTGAGGCCAGCCACGAAGCAGACATTAAATAAATAATAACACAAACAATTAGATATAGTATTTTGTCAGTTTTAAAACATATGTCTTCCACATTTTATTGTACTTCACCATTCTATTGTGTCTTAACAATCAATGGTGTTTTACAATCTCTGAATGCCAGCCAGGCAGCAGTCATCATACAGTTGTCATTGTCAGCATGCGACTGAGCTGTCCACTGTTGGCACTTAGTTTAAATTATGTGTATTGTTTCAAACACACTGGTGAATTTCAGTGACATTTTAAATGCCTCCAAAAGGTAACACAACTTTTCCTCCTGGAATTAAAAATGTTAGAGAGAGAGAGAGAGAGAGAACAGGGCAAGGTTGTGTAAGTATAACATAAAGGAAAATGATGTAGTTAATAGTCAGATCATGATAGTAGCCTATAGGCTATCTTAGTGAATTTTAATTTTATTCTAAATGTAATGGTAAACCATTGAAATATTTTTATCAGGTAAATAACATGATCCAGTTTGCACTTGAAAAGATCAGTCTGTCTGCATGGTGTAAGCTGATTGCAAAACAATACCAGAAGGGAAACCACTTAAGAACCTACTAACAATGTAGGATGGCGGAGTAGAGTAGAGACTGCAAAAAGGCCTCTACAATTTGGAATATATTTGAAGGTAAATCTATAGGATTTGATGATGAACTGAATTTAGGTGGAGAGAAAAAGGAAAGTGACTCCCAGATTTCTAGATTGAACAGTTGGGTATATGATTTACTAAGGGATATATTTTGTAAGATGGATAAGACTGGAGGAATGTTAAGACTAGAGTCCACTTGCAAACTGAAAACAAGAATACCTATGGGAAAACTTATTACTCCTTATGTCAGTTGGGGCAGTTAGGAGACAGAAACTACACTGCTTATTGGAAAAAAGAAATGGAATTTTAATATAAAGAATTGTTAACCAGTAAAACATGGTTAACTACTAAAAGTAATGAGGATGTTAAGGGGATCTAGAAGCAGTCAGTAGGTGAATAGGTGAGAGAAGGCAGCTGCTAGCCCTAGGGCTGAGGATAAAAAATGATGAGGAATAAAAAAGAACTAAGAACTCTGAGACACCACAGCCAATGCTGAGATTCAAACTTTTGGGAAGAGAGTGTATTGTTGCCACGGGGGATGCACAGCCTGCCAGTGATGAGGGAACTTGTCAGAGGGTTTGGGCTGACAATAGTTTGTAGAAGCAATCAACTTTCAGGGCGTGGGCAGACTGGAGCCTTCACAAGGGCTGTTGGTGGGGAGAACATGGCCTGAGGGTACAGTAGGAACTTTTCTGTGCAGGCCTTTAGAGCCCCAGGCTCAATAATAAGAAGGGAGACCTTGAACTTGGAAAGAAAGCCTCTTCCTACTGCTATCACCTTGCAGTCACTCCAGTGCCCTCTACTGATGAACCATAACATTTTGCAGGTGGCAAAGAATTAACATATATCCCAGCTCCATTATCACAAAGCAAGGTAAACAAGAGTAAATTTGGAGCTGAAAGACAATGAATTACATGTCAATTCTTTTGATAACTGTAGATATGTTACTTTATTTAGTCTACCCTACTTAGGGGACTGTTTGAAAATAATGCTTTCTTTAACTAACAATTATTGACAGACTAGAGGCCCGGAGCATGAAATTTATGCACGGCGGGGGGCGGGGGGTGGTGTCCCTCAGCCCAGTCTGCACCCTCTCCAATCTGGGATCCCTCTCACAATCCAGGACTGCTGGCTCCCAACTGTTCACCTGCCTGCCTGCCTGTTCACCCCTAACCACTTCTGCCTGCCAGCCTGATCACCCCTAACCACTCCCCTGCCAGCCTGATCAATGCCTAACTGCTCCTCTGCTGGCCTAATTGCCCATAACTGCCCTCCCCTGCCAGCCTGGTTACCCCCAACTAACCTCCCTTGCAGACCTTGTCCCCCACAATTGCCCTCCCCTGCAGGCCTGGTCCCTCACAACTGCCCTCTCCTGCTGGCCTGATCATGCCCAACTCCCCTCCCCTGCAGGCCTGATCCCCCCAACTCCCCTTCCCTGCTGGTCATCTTGTGTCCACATGGGGGT
>NW_005871183.1:3607184-3621136 GCF_000147115.1 Myotis lucifugus | reverse complement strand
AATAAAAAAGAAAATAAAGTGCGGAGTTTAACAAGGAGCTTCTTAACTTACTCGTCCATAGCTAGAACTCTGAAAAGCAAAGGGATGGTGAACTTCCATGTCTCTCTTTTTGCTGTGCTTTCACTGGCAGAACAGAACAGAGGAAGCCTGAACTGCAACTATTTAGAAGTCTATATCTATCACATGCTGTCAGTATCAGAGTGTTATTACGAATATTTCAGTATAAAATGCCAATGTGAGTAATGTAATTGTTAGGTTAGGTGGCTCAGGAGGCGGCGCAAGAAATAGAGTCCAGTGAATCAGAAAAGAAAGGAAAGGAAAGTTTATTCTGCGTCCCCGGGAGACCCACGTACCCCCAAAGACAGGGCACATGGATTCACGCCAACATGGAGGGGGGCGCTTTTTTTATACTGCGGTTGGGTGAGGGCGGGGGCCTGAACTGAGGAAGTGTCCGCAGCAGGGATCATCACACATTCAACTGAGGGAGTCTCAGCCACAGGGGGTGGGTGGGACATTCAGGAATGGGTCATTATCTGTGTGGTATCGCTGTGAATTCAGGGAGAAGAAGCAGGTATCTGTGTCTGGCACGTTGACCTGTGAGAAATCCCAGATCTGTGAGAAATTCCAGGGGGAGTCCATTGTCTCATCACATGTCTGCATGTATCCGATCCTGGGCTCTCTCTGACCTAACAGTAATAACAATGAAAATGTTGATGAAAGTAATGTTAACAATGATGATGAGGGTACAAAAAAGCTCATGCCCTCAGAAGGCCATAATCTGAACAGGGAAGAAGAGATTTTATCATCAGGCCACAAGCCAATGTAATATTAGTTCTTATTTTTCTGTTATTTTATTTATTTTAAATGCATCTCAATTTAAATTCTCATTCATGAGAAAGACAATATCTTTTTACCCAGAAAGGCTATTGCAATGGAGAATTAACTTAATTTGTGAAGCCTTTTATAATTTCAGGTTATTCTTAAATCATCCCTTTCAACTACTCTAGTAAGGAGATAAACTCAATGTCATGCTTTAAGAGACAATTAATTTTTAAAGTCAGAAAGATATAAAAAGGCATGTGGCTGCCCTGAGAGAATTTTTTTTATTACTCTGCCTTATAGAAAGTTCCAAGTTTAAAATTAAAGTTATGTCTGTAGTATTATCAAAATATTTAAAGTCACAAACTATACTAGTAAATTAGCCAGAAAAATGATACAATTTACCTCTCCTTGTCTAATCATCAGTAGTAGGCTTTTATTCTGTGTGACTGCAAACCATAAAGAACTTTCCTTCTTTTCCTTTATCATTGCAATTAACCATACAAACTCGAATGCACTGATTAATCAGTAGCAAAGACACAGCCCTGCCCCAGGTTGCCGGGAACATGGTCCATACTCAGTGACGACCTCTGTATAAACTCTACACCCTCACCAAGACAACACTCAAATAAGAGTATTGCTGCAGTCAATTTCTGAGAATTGTATTAGCTTCCATACTTCATTTACTGGTTATTCCAGCACATTTTAATAACTTATCTTGCTTTAATATTCTTTTAAATAGGTAGCACTTATTCCTTAGTGCTTTCTTCCATTCTCCTAAAGAAATTACCACTAAATAACACACATCTTTCATGAATCTTCAGCCCTGGCTGGGTGGCTCAGGTAGTTGGAGCATCATCCCATACACCAAAAGGTTGTGGGTTTGATTCCTAGACGGGATACATGCTTAGGTTTGGGGTTTGATCTCTGGTCAGGGCATGTATGGGAGGCAACGAATCAATATTTCTCTCTTACCCCTCTCTCTCTCCTTCTCTCTAAAAATCAGTAAACATACTTTGGGTAAGGATTTTTAACAAATAAAATAAAATTCCAGTTTATTCTCCCAGTCTAATGTGCAACTAACCCATGTCCACACAGCAACAACACACCTTGGAATTATTTTTAATTACAAATGCATCTTGGTTTGAATATACAGACTTGTGTATAGTAAGTTTCAATATTCACCACATTGTAGAGAAATTTATTTTTCCACAAGGAAATCAGTGAAGAGAATAGGAAGCTACTAATAAGGAGCATAGAGGACTGAAGTAGGATCTTAGAAAAGTTGAATTTTTAAATATAGGAACAGAACCCTCCCCAAATAACTCGTAACAACTGCAGTTTGATGAGGAGAAAGTTACAAAACGCACACTGAATGGAAGTTCTCAAACTTCTGATTGAGAGAGGTTGAGTGAAGAGAATTTTGTGTGAGTCAAAGAAGGTGAGGTAGTGGTAGTAGGTAAAAGTGTGAAGTAATGGCTATAAGACAGGAAATATAACAGAGGGGATACAAAGCAGTCATTTTTGTCTGAAACCTTGTAATGGCCTTTGCCGATCCCAAAGTTGTGTATTTGTGCACACGGAGCCACTCTGATGTGATCCAATTGACTCAAATGGATCATTCATTCTTTTATAGTTCTGGCCTAGATAATCCATACCAAATTTTATCGAGCAAACCCAACATTTCATCATTAAAACAACTTCAGAGGAAGGAAAGAATATATTATGCATTCATGAGTATAGTAGTCAAAATTGTTAAGTGCCTAGTAATCTGTTAGGATGAAATGTGCTATAGAATGTAAGACCATCATTTACATAAATAGATTACATCTACAATTGGTTTGCAAAAGTTTCTTAAGAGATTTCCACCTCTTAATTATTTTCTCTGAGCTCCTTCTTGCAATAACCATTCATTATTGACAACACTGTAATGCAATTCTTTTTTCCCATAAAGGGTTTTATTGATTTAACTAGGAAAACACAGTAACTCAGAGACCCACGGAGAAGCTTCCATAATGATAAAGAGAAAGCAAGCAAAAAGTAAAAAACAACAGATAATTAAATGCAAGCAGCAACCAAGCAATCATGCTCTCTCTTGTGTATTTTGCACACAAAAGGAGGGGTCTTCCAAGTGTAGATAAAATAAAAAGGATGCTCACTTCAGTGACTCCTTTATTTTCCTTTATTTTATTCTAAACGGTACCTTAACAGAGATTGCAAATACTACTAACAGGAGAGTTGATTGGAAATAAAATCTCTAGGCGGGACATGTTTGTACACATGGACTACAACTCAGTATTTGAAGCATGAGGTTATTGAGTCAAAATCTCTCCAAGAGTGTTATTGGGAAAATGATACTCTTCTTGAATGGATCTCATTAATGGAAGAAATCAAGCTTAGCAAGTTATTTCTGGTTGGAGTGACACAGAAAAAAAGAGAGTAGGTCATATTGATGATGAGTTTTTTGGTTTTGTGGGTATTTTTTTTTGGAGGGGGGTTAAAATTGGCTAGATAGAACAAACATAATTTTGTGTTGATATTTCAAAGCTTTCTACAGATTTTGTTGGTTTGCTAAGAATATTTTTTTGTTTGTTTTTTACTGTTGCTATGAATTTTCAGTGCAAATCAAGGAAAGAAATGAGGGAAAAGAATGATTTCTCTGAGAGGGTTAAGATTAAGGAATCACAGTTTATACTAAAGTGAGAAATTCCCTGAAGGTTGTTTTTTATTTCCTTGTTTGTTGTTATTGTGTTTTTGCTTTTTAAGAATACATAAGGTAGAAGTTAACAGAACCGTTAAAGATTTAAAAGAGGGCAAACTTCAAACCCATTATTTAGTTTATTATAATTTGTCTCACTTATTCTGAGATTTTATACTTAGTGTACCCTCTATGGCATAAATTCACTTTAGAATTTTTACCTCTATTGATCTTATCATGATAACTTGCACCTTTTCCACACTTGATGTTAGTATGCTTAATTAGTCAACAATCTGAGCATACTGATGTTTAATATTATCTAGGTAGTATCTGGATTTCAGATAAGACCCAAAACATGGTATATCTCTTACAAGACATATATATCTTGAGGTTAATGAACTCGAAGGAAATATTTTCTGCAGTTTCTGTTCAAAAGTCTAAGATCTAAAATCACTCCAATATAAGGAGTTTAAGACTCCTTCTGCAATTTAAATTGATATGCCACACAATATAAAAACGGCCTACATGGCTTCATTGATTTCTACAGCATGCAAACAAATTGTGGCCAATTACAATTTGTACAAGTTACAAAGGACAATAATTTTCTTCTCATCTAAAGATGGTTAAGCAAGAATTTGAATGCCCTTGTCGTCTTTCTAACAGTTGTAAATAACTAATATGGCTTTGGAAGGAACCTTGGAAATCATCCAGTCTACCTATTACTTTCTTACTTTTTTGCTTAAACATGTAAAGCAAAGTCAGGAGAGACTTAGCAACTTGCCTGTTACTCAAGGAAGGACTAAAAGTCAGGTCTCTTGGTTACTAAATGCAGACTTCTTTCTACTCAATCTCTTGCCTTTCCACAAATTATTGTTGGAACTTCAATCCTTCTCCTCACCTTTTTTTTTCCCCTTCTGACAGTTTTATGCATATTTCTTTCACAGCCCATTATCGCTGATGCATTTATTACCACACACCTCGGTGTTTTATAGGCAGCCTCAAATATTTAAGGCAGATTCATTTGGTAATGCTTTGTCAGTTTTTCAATAAAGGAAAAGACAGCAGCGGAGGTATAAACCTGTGCTATTAAAAACAGGGCAGCGGGATATCAAGTTTAAACTACTTTTGATGGCTTCTAATAGGAAGCCTTGTCAGAATAGTGGGAACCCAAATTCTGATTGATTAGTGTGGTCTGGTACATCATAGCTGACTGCCTTAGACCAAGGGTCTGTGTTCATACTGTCTGTGTGTTACTGATGTCTGTCAAAATGTGGTCACACGATTGCTGTTCTGCCACCATCACAAAAATTATGTGATAATTTTTATAAGAGTTTCCCAGGGCACAAACATTTTCAATAAAGAAATAAAACCTGTGACAGTGGCACGCAATATTTCCAGAATACTGTTCTGTTTACCTACTTATTTTTTTAGCAATTGTCTTCTAATATGTTTCTACTTTCGCATTTTTCATGTTCTCCACCTCCATGTCTACAACAGGAGGGATGTTGAGATTTGGTAAATGTGTTTTATTGTTTTGGTTGTCATTTTTTTTTCTGGGAAATATCTGATAATGCGGAGAACAGAGCACTCTACAATTGTTTTTCTTAGGTTTTTTCCTATCCAAACGTCAACATTTTGTTTCCTTTTTAAAAGCTATGCAAACTCTAATATATAAAGAAAATCCGGTTGTATACATAGTATTCAGGATGCAATTCTGTTATTCTAACCACAAAAGTTACTTTATAAATTGTTTACACTTATTTTTGCTCAATTAGTTCCTGTTTTCTTTACTTGTAGTTCTCATGTTGAGTTTAAAAGACAGCAAATACCAAAAAGTCTGAAAAGGAGGCAACTGTTACTTAGAGAGTATTACTTACCAGAGTAATTTATGTACTGGTACTGATCCTAGCTCCTCAAATCAATTCTATCAATGGTGAAGACTTTCATGTGTTCAACAGGATCAATTAGGCCTTAGTGCAGATACATCTCATCCTTCCAAAGTATTTAATATTCATCAATGAGATGCAAATTTAGATAGCTGGCTATCTTCCTAGCATTTTTAATACTTTTACAAATACATTTTACAAATGCTTTAGAGGCAAAACTCATCTGCCAGTCATAATTAAGTTCTCTACAATACACAACTATAAGCATGTAATGTATTCATATGTAATATTGACTAGATGGAATTAACCACTTGGGGATATTATTTATCTGGTTTTGCCCACTTTAAGTACAAAAGTTAGGTTGTAATAGAGAAATTCCACCTAAATCAAGTTATTTTCTAACATCACTTTATGAAGACAAGGATTAACTGAAACAATATAGATTATGACTATTTAAAATAATATATATATATATATATATAACAGTGTGTGTGTGTGTGTGTGTGTCTGTGTGTGTGTGTGTGTGATATTTAGAAAATTATCACATCTGCCCTAACCGGTTTAGCTCAGTGGATAGAGCGTCAGCCTGCGGACTGAAGGGTCCCAGGTTCGATTCCGGTCAAGGGCATGTACCTTGGTTGCGGGCACATCCCCAGTAGGGGGTGTGCAGGAGGCGGCTGATTGATGTCTCTCTCTCATCAATGTTTCTAACTCTCTATCCCTCTCCCTTCCTCTCTGTAAAAAATCAATAAAATATATTTTAAAAAAAAGAAAATTATCACATCCATTTTCAGTTTCTCAGTAAGGAAACTTATTGATTCTTAACTGGTGGTATTGAGCTCATTCTCTTTATTCCGTCCTAGTTATAAATTTCTCTATGACTGTTTCAAAGCAGGTTACAGTTTCAAACAGGTTATATATTGTCTCAGGCTGTTTGCATTAGGCTATGTATTTTTTATTTTAGGAGCTTTATTACCATTTGAAAACCTATCTGTTGAAATGACAGAAAACAAGTGCCACTTCTTAAAAAGTTGCTGTAGTCAAAGGACTCTGAAGACTGAGCGAGCATGCCATTCCTCTGCGCCTTTCTCCATGATGGAGAAGGGAAAGGGAGGGTAGGGCTGACATGATTGTGCCTCTGCAGAAAGAAATCAGAGGTACTTACTGCTATCCTTGAGTGACAGTCAAGTGAAACCTGTCTGATCTCCTGAGATGAGTGGCAGCAATGTAGGCATCTTGGCGGAGTCTCTGGTATAGCACATAAAAGATGGCAGGGTGTATGAAGACAATGCTAAAAGGCCACAGGTCGCAATCTAATTGAAGAGTTCTTCAGGGATACCTAGCATAGAGGGGTATAACCCTTTACCTTCAAAGGATCATGCTGGTTTCTTCTGGGAATTAGAGCCTAGTCAGACTTCATGCATTACAGATAATAAAGGCTCAGTCATGGCCATATGTGGAAGTCATAACAAAAATATAACAGAACTCAGAGAAACATAACAAGGTAAATTCACAGAAATATAGAAGGTAGACTTACTTGTCACTTTTTTTGTTAGCCCCTCAGGTTTTCTTGGACAATTAAGCAAGAAGAAAACCCTACAAGAATACTACCATAATTCCAAAGATGAGTGGAATTTAATTCCATTTAAACATTATTAAACAAATGAGACTCGCGTGTAATTCAGAAACCAATATTATTCTTCCCTCCTCGATGCTCATCTAAATCAATTCATAGATCTAGTTCTTTCCTGTCCCTGAGTGAAATCTTGGATAGGCCCTAAAAACTTATCTCTTGACTTCAGATAATAAATGTTCTCTGTTCACTGTTATTTACCAGCCTAATTTCATTTATATCATTAAAATGTCCATGCTATGTACTAGTAATAGTCAGAATTCTTAATTACATTTATGTTTCTCTCCTTCCCTGACTTGATGTTAGTAGGAAGGTCTTAAATGACTAGTACTGTCATGAGGATCATGGCATACTCTGGGCCGAGTAGGTATTTAAAGCTTCTTTCATGGAGCAGTATTATGGTTCTCTGGATTCTCCCCCATTACTTGAGGTGTCTTACACTCTTGGATAGTGTCTAAGACAATCTAATACTGGCTTTCTCTTTGCATATGGCCTATATTTGGTCAACAGGAAACGTATAGCCTTGACTTGTTGTGTTGGGAGTGACAATGCAGTTACTTTCCTCATGCAGCATTCTATCTGCTGCTACAGGCCATTTCAGACAGCCTTTTACTCTATTTTTTTAAGAGGAAAATATGTTCAGATATGCATGTGATAGCATAGAAGTCCCCTATGCTCCAGGCTGCACCTACTATTAACCAAGACCTACACACTTGACTTGAAGTGAGATAAAGCATGGTCTCCCTTCCTCGTTTTTAAATCAATAGAAGCCTCTCCTAAGAAATGTTCCCTATAATTCCCAAGAACAACCTTTGAGTTTGAGGTAGACCTTGAACTAAGGATTTCAGAATTGAGCCTTGGCCTCTTCAGTTGCATATGAAGCATAAGTGTCTAGCATCTCATTTTGGAATGTTGGAGCCCTTGCCACCTGACATTTTATTCTTGGTCTTCTGCAATCACTTGGGCATTCTGGTACATAGACATATAACCAAATACTAGAGGCCCAATGCACGAAATTTGTGCAAGGGCCTTAGCCCTTGCAGCTGCAGCAGCTTGCCTTGGCCCTCGCAGCCTCAGTTTCGTCCAAAAAGTTGTCCGGAAAGACATCTGGAAAGTCGTTCGGCTGTCCGGTCTAATTAGCATATTAACACTTTTATTATCTCTTACTAGAGGCCCAGTGCACAAAAATTTGTGCTCTCGGGGGGGGGGGGGGGTCCCTAAGCCCGGCCTGTGCCCTCTTGCAGTCTGGGACACCTCGGGGGATGACCACCTGCTGGCTTAGGCCCGCTCCCGGGGAGATTGGGCCTAAGCTGGCAGTCAGACATCCCTCTGGCAGCCCAGAAGCCCTTAGGGGATGTCCATTTGCCAGTGGAGAGCAAGCCTAAGCTGAGGTCAGACATCCTTAGTGCTTCTGAGGAGGCAGGAGAGGCTCCCACCACCACCACTGTACTGGCAGCTGGCAACCTGGCTTGTGGCTGAGCAGAGCTCACCCCTGTGGGAGCGCACTGACCACCAGGGGGCAGCTCCTGCATTGAGCATCTGCCCCCAGTGGTCAGTGTGTGTCATAGTGAACAGTCATTCCCAGTTGTTCTGCTTTTAGAGTTAATTTGCATATTACCCTTTTATTATATAAGATATAAAAGGCCCGTGGTCATCACACTGTAACGCCATCATGACCAAAGGAGTAGCAGCTCTCGCAGCGGGCGGGGCAGGGTGTGAGGTACTAGCAGTGGAGAGCTACTAGTAGCAGAGAGCTATGAGAGGCAGAGGGCTACCAGTGGCAGAGGGCAGGGCAGCAAGCTACCAGCGGTGATGGGCGGGGCAGTCAGCTGAGGCAAGCAGAAGCGAGCTACTCCTGCACAATTTCGTGCATGCTGGGCCTCTAGTTATAGATAAGAGCACTCATACCTTAAATCAGTAGAACTAGTCATACCAGTTTTCTTTCTTCCAGTATTTTATCCAAAATGGTGGATGCCAATTTACTCAACTAAAAAGAATGACTAGGTATTTTGCTCTCTTTAACCTCAGCTTTCTTGTTTTGTTTGTGTTTATTACAAGCTATATTCTTTCTTCCCTAGTCAGTATTCTTATTGCCATCACAGTATTGCCTACTGTGATGATGACAGAGATGCTTACATTCCCTTGGCAAAAGATTAATTGTTGTAAATGTTTCCCTCCACGTCCCGCGTGGTTCAGGGTTCAGGATCTGGAAGAAGAGCCACACACAAATGAAAGAGAAAAGACACGAGAAAATTTGGGACTATTGGGGGCCAGGAGGGTAAGTCCAACTCAGGAGGAAGGACTTCCACCAGTGCTCAGGCCGTACCAACCTTTTATAGTCAGAGGTAAACAGGGCAGTTGTCACCATAGTTACACAGTTCTTGTGAGTTTCACTTGTTTTGACCATGGTTACACTTCCTGCACTTCCCTCAGCCCATTAGCTTCCCAGATAAGATCTAGGGAGTGTTATAAGGTCAAGCCTAATTATGCTAAGAGGACTGTGCCCTCTAAGCTGGGACTTGTTTTTGACTTTGCCAACAGGTCAGTCCGAGGCTTAACCCTATATCAGTTCCCCACAATTAATTCTTACTTGAGGTCTAGAATAGGCTGAATTACCTTCCTTAAAAATGTATATGTTGAAGTTCTAACCCCTGGTACCATAAAATGTGACTATATTTGGAGAAAGAACTTTTCAAGAGGTAATTGAGGTTAAATGAAGTCATTTGGGTGGACTCTAGTCCACTATAACTAGTGTCCTTATAAAAAGAGAAGACTTGGACACAGACAGGCACAGAAGAAAGACCATGTAAAGACACAGAGAGAAGAAAGGTACCTACAAGCAAAAGAGAACGGCCTCAGGCTAAATCAACCCTGCTGACACCTTGATCTTGAATTTCTAGCCTCCAAAACTGTGAGACGATCATTTCTGTTACTGAAGCCATTCAGCTGTGGTATTTTGTTATGGCAGCCCTGACAAACTAATACAAGGTCCAAGCAGAAAACACATCCACATTGGCCAGAAACAGACATCATGGCATTGTTTTGTGTGAGTCCATTAAAATAGCCTTCTCTCTTAGCCTTCACATTACAGAAATTCAGGAAGGGCTGTTATTTATCATTTCAAACTAATTATCATACAGCTATGACAGCAGTGAGTACTCATGTATACCAATATTTTCTCTTAAAGAAAAAGGAAGACATTTTACTATGAATAAGGTGTATTTTTTGAAAAGACAAAAAAAATAATTTCTATTAAATTAAGGTATTTGTGTTAAGATGTGTTTAATGTAGAAATGTGGAAGAAGAAAATAAAGGTTTAACCATTCAATTGCTGTTTAAATTGTGTATAATATATAAATAATAAGTTGAATGAGGATGTTTTCTAATTTCACGTATTTGATTAATTACAAATGTCTACACAGATTGAAATAAGATTTTTATTTAGATATATTGGTTTGTGTGGAAATGACTCAGTTTTACTTTCAACAGGTAAGAAAAAAGAGTAAATTGGTTTTTGCCACCCTTTTGATAATAGTAAAGATAAATTGTAAATAAATAATTCATGTCAACAAGTAATTCTCTTATCTGAAAGAAGTATTTCATTCCTTCATATATTCAAAGATAGCATATCCAGCAAGTGATCAATTTAGGTATTGAATTAACATTAACTAAAATGAAACCAATTATTTATTTGAGTCAAGAAAACTTATAATACATTTTATCCCTAAGAATAAAGGCAATTATTCCTTTAAAACAGCTCATAGAATTTAAATAAAGATCTAGTTCTGGCATATAAAACCTATTTATTTCATGAATAATAATAATGAAGTTAAAGAACAGGACACTAATTATGACATTATCAATTTTCTTATATATTTTTCTGTATCTTCTCTGTGGTAAGGACATTTTATTTTTCTAATGGCAAACTTTATTACAATTCAAAAACAATCATTTCATGTTCATTTTAAAGATAAGAATCCTCTTCTGGAGTTAGTGATTTTTATCATAATTGATCCTCCTTGAGATCAATTGCTCTGTTAAGGTAACATTTGTTTAAGTAAGGTCAGACCTTTTAAAGATCTATGAATATTCAATTTGATTTAAGTGGTTTTCTTTTCCAAAATGTAATGATTTCTAAGTAGCTATCAGACTTTTTCCCAGTTGTTGAAATAAAATATGTTCACCGAGACACTCTAAGAATAAATAGAAACCTGAGAACTATAGAAACCTCTTGGATGGCAGCAAAGTAATAAAATATATTAAGCTCAAATACACTATTGGGAAGAACACAGTAACAAAACGTAAAAGTAGACTTACAGATTTATCTATCTTACTAGAGGCCCAGTGCACGAATTTGTGCACAGGTGGGTCCGGCCAGCCCACCCCAATGGGGGCCAATTGGGCCGACAAAGCCGAGGAAGGGGTCATGAGAGGTTGGCCAGCTGTCCCCGCCCCCAATCAGGGGAGGCAATTAGGGGAGGGCAGGCCTGGGGGAGGGGCCATGGGAGGTTGGCCAGCAGGTTCTCAATTAGGCCGGTTGGCTGGCTGCAGTGCACGTCATAGTGACCAGTCATTCCAGTTGTTAAAGTCATTCCGGTGTTCCAGTTACTTGGCTTTTATATATATAGACTAGAGGCCCGGTGCACAAAATTTTGTGCACTCGGAGGGTGGGGGGAGGGGGGTCCCCCAGCCCAGCCTGTGCCCTCTCACAGTCTGGGACCCCTCGGGAGATAACAACCTGCTGGCTTAGGCCTGCTCCCGGGTGGCAGAGGGCAGGCCCAATCCCTAAGTGCAGCCCCTGGTCAGGCTCAGAGCAGGGCCGATTGGGGAGTTGGGGCGCCGCCCCGTCATGCACAGAGCAGGGCGGATCGGGAGGTTGCGATGCCACCCTCAGTCACACTCAGGGTAGGGCCAATTGGGGGGTTGGGGCACTGCCCCCTGTCACACTCAAGGCAGGGTCGATGGGGAGGTTGCGGCACCACCCCCTGTCGTGCACAGAGCAGGGCCGATCAGGGGGTTGGGGTGCTGCCCCCTGTCACTCACAGAGCAGGGCCAATCAGGGGATTGGGGCGCTGCCCCCTGTCACTCACAGAGCAGGGCCCATCAGGGGGGTTGGGGCTCCGTACCCTGTCACACACAGAGCAGGGTCAATCAGGGGGTTGGGGAGCTCCCCCCTGTCACGCACAGAGCAGGGCCGATCAGGGGGTTGAGGAGCTCCCCCCTGTCACTCACAGAGTAGGGCCAATAGGGGAGTTGGGGCACCGCCCCCTGTCACACACAGAGTAGGGCGGATCAGGGGGTTGGGGCGCTGCACCCTGTCACACTCAGGGCAGGGCCAATGGGGAGGTTATGGCTCTACCCTGTCACACACAGAGCAGGGCCCGTGGGGGTGGGGGGGTTGGGGCACCGCACCCTGTCACACATAGAGCAGGGCCAATCAGGGGGTTGGGGAGCTCTCCCCTGTCAAACACAGAGCCACAGGGCAATCAGGGGTTGGGGAGCTCCCCCCTATCAGGCACAGAGCAGGGCTGATCAGGGGGTTGGGGTGCCTTCCCCTGTCACGAACAGAGCAGGGCGGATAGGGAGGTTGTGGCCCCCCCCCCTTGTCACACACAGAGCCGCAGGGCGATCAGGGGATTGGGTGCTGCCCCCTGTCATGCTGATCCCGGTGCCGGGAGGCATATTACCCTTTTACTATATAGAATAGAGGCCTGGTGCATGGGTAGGGGCTGGCTGGTTTTCCCTGAAGGGTGTCCTGGATCAGGGTGGGGGTCCCCACTGGGGTGCCTGGTCAGTCTGGGTGAGGGGCTGAGGGCTGTTTTCCGGCTGGCGAGTAACTAAAGCTTCCAACCGCTCCTTGTTTTCTTTTCTTCTTTTTTTTATTCTGGGCCAGCTTTAGCTCTGAGGCCTCGTTGCTGAAAACATGGATACAATGTTTCGGTCCGCCTGGCTTTCAGTCTGGCTGATTTCTGGGGTTTTGTTTAACGTCTTATTTGCAACATAGTACATAGTTGCTTAGACTTGCAGCTGAGAGGCCGGCAAGTGAGGCGGGGAACGTTGGAGTCCGCAGCAAGCAAGCCTCATGCTCGCTTCAGTGCCTGGCTGCCGGCCACCATCTTGGCTGACAGTTAATTTGCATATACTCACTGATTAGCCAATGAAAAGGGTAGCGGTCGTACACTAATTACCATGTTTCTCTTTTATTAGTGTAGATATGTTTTATAAGTACATCAGGACAATGTACTGGATTGATCTATCAAAACTTATGATTAAAGTCATGACTTAATATTACCCATGTTGGTAAAGTAATCCACATTATAGATGTGCCAATCTAAAGAAAACCCATCAAGATAGTGTAAAAAGACTTGCCAATTATAAGTCTTCTATGAATTGAACTTAAGGGTTTTTTTTTTTTTTGCAAATGCTGGTGCTTAATTATACTATACTATCAACAAAATATTTCCTAGTTAATGATTTGTTAACTTGAACTCCATTGCCCAGTAACTGGGCTTGTCATCTCTTTATGTCATCTTTCTTTATCACTTTTATTTTTAAAATGTTTCTGAATGTTCAGGTGCTTTCTATGGTATTTTAACAGTGAGAAAGTTTTAAAATTTTAATCTAACAAATTTATCAGTCTTATCCTTGTGACATAATTTTCAGTCAGAAGGCTCAAAAAAATCTTTCTGACTTGAAATCAGCTAATTACCAGAGTTTACTAAGTTTTTTAATTCATTTGTTTCTTGTTTGTTGCATATATATTAACTTTTAATACTTTAATTCACCTGGAATTTGGGTGTTTGGGATATGACAATGGTCTAACTTGATTTTAAAACCACTTTCCCATGTGTTTGTTGAAAATTGTACTTTATTCCTAATAGTTTATAATGTCTTTATTATGTACTATGTATGTGAT
>NW_005871183.1:3601731-3607084 GCF_000147115.1 Myotis lucifugus | reverse complement strand
ATCTAATTTTTGTTATTTTCATAATTGCATTAGTTTGTTTTTAATAGCATAATAACATATTTTTATATCTGGTAGGGCAAGTATATACTTGTTATAATTTTTAAAATCTTAATATTTTGTTCTTATACTTTTGAGAATCAAATTGAAAAGTAAAAACACATTGGCATTTCATTGGCTTTAAGCTAAACCAATAAATTAATTTGAGAATAATGGATTTTTAAAAACCACTCTATTTTGCATCCAAAATGTGGTATAATCACTAATTATTAAAACATTTCCTTCCATTTCTCAGTTGCGTTGTGTAAAGAACTTCAAACGGATATTATGCATTTTTTAGAGTAATCTCTAAGTATTTATGGTTTATTTTTGGTAATGCTTCTTATTGTTTTTCACATATCAACTTCTGAGTGTAGCTGGCATATAAAAATGAATTTGGATTTTGTGTATCTGTCTTAAACATAATCAACATATTAAATGTTTTTATTATATCCAAGAATTTTTAGTTGTTTCTCTTTGGTATTCTAACATTAAATATAGCAGAGACTACTTTTGTCCTACCCAATGGTCCTCCCCATCTCCCTTACTAAGAGATTCTTATTTATTTATTTATTTATTTATTTATTTATATCCTCACCCAAGGATATTTTTCCATTGATTTTTTTTTTTTAGAGAGAGTGGAAGGGAAGGAGGGAGGGGCAGAGAGAGAGAGAGAGAGAGAGAGAGAGAAAGTTAAACATTGATGTGAGAAAGACACATGGATTGGTTGCCTCCCACATGCACTGCAACTGGGGTTAAGGATTGAACCTAGACCTCATGTATGTGCCCTTGACCAGGAATCAAACCTGTGACCCTTTAGTAAATAGGTCAATGCTCTAACCACTTAGAAACACCAGCCAAGGCCCTAATTTTATATGATGTATCAATGAAACTTTTAAAACTGTCTATCAGCCTCACTTGGAGAGCAGAAATGATCATGGGGCATATCTGTGTAAATAGAAATCTTACAACATTCACAAGATTTTACGGACCATCCTATATAATAAAAGCCGAATATGCAAATCGACCGAACAGCAGACCGACTGGTGGAACAACTGATCGCTATGATGCTCACTGACCACCAGGGGGTAGACGCTCAATGCAGGGGTTGCCCCCAGCCTGCAGGCCCCAGGCCAGCCAAGGTAGGTGCCAGCAGGGGACCCTCCAGTCGCCCACAGAGAGAGGCAACTGGCAGTGGCAGCAGGGCGATCAGGGGGCAGAGCTGGCTGGTGAGCGGGCAATGCCACCCCCTGAACACCCCGCCCATCACCTCCAAGGCGGGTGCCAGCGGGCCCCCCCCCCCAATCACCCTGCTGGTCACCCCACAGAGGGAAGTGACCAGTGGTGGCGGTGGGGGGCAGGGCCAATGAGCAGGCGGTGCCAGCAGGGGCCCCCTAATCACCCCACCAGTCGCCCCACAAATGGTCCTGATCACTGGCCAGCCCTAGGGACCCTACCCATGCACAGATTTCATACACCGGGCCTCTAGTGTTAAATAATAATGGTGACAGCTTTTTGGATCTAGAACATATTTCCAATTTTATTTGAGTCTTGCCTGACTATATACTAATCCTCAATATTTAACATATTTTGGCTCATGTTCTGGTGGACATTCTTAGAATTGGTAGGTTCCTGTATTTGTTGCCATACCCAATCCGAAGGCATTGGCTCTCTCTTGCAGAGGTCACACTATTCATTGGTACTCAAAAAGATTGCAATGATCTCACTTTGACCCTTCTTTCACTTAACTGCATCAGTGTAAAGGAAAGTAACACAGGGCATCATGCTGGAGAATGAGGTGTTCCTTATAATAGTCCATTCAATGGTTTGGAAGCTACATAGACATCTACTACTATTTGAAGTTTAAAAATAAGTTGCTGAAAGAAAATTAAAACCTGTGATCATAATGTGAAAAATTGAATCAAGTAAGTGAGATAAAAGCTAGCGTTTAGCCTTTTATGAAAAGGCTTCAGGAAATTATATGTGGTCATGAAAATATTATGTTTCAAAAGACCCTTTCAAAAGAATAGTACAAAACTATCTTTGGAGGCACTTTTGTGATTATGAAAGAGAATTATTCCCTATAGAACAATGAACTTAGCATGGCTGAAATGGGAAAATCATTTTTTTACACATAAGTGCTTCTATAATTATCAATAAGAGCAAATATTAAAGTGCATAACAGAAAAATCCCTCAATCAGATAATAAAGCCATTCAGAACTATGGTCTGAAAAATATGAATTTAAATTCAATATCTGATGTACTATAACTCTCAATCAGCTGCCATAAAATAAATGTAATAATAATTTTATTATAAGTAAAGAGGTATGATAAAATTATAAGAACCAACTAAAATTACATAACACATTAAGCAATGCATGAAGCCATAGTTTGTTTAGGGAAATAATGATTAAAAGACTATAAATAATAAGAAATTATAATGGCTAATTATATACATAGAAATGTGATACATAGAGTATTAATAGCAGTTAAAATTTTGTATCAAAAACTAGTTTATTTTCATTTACATTGAATACTCTTTTCCTGTCCCTCATGAGGACATTGAATAAAAAGAACACTATACTGCTATCTCCAATGTTAAAATAATTCTGTACCGGTGTCAGAAAGAAAGGAGAGGGGAAGACTAGTGATTATGTGTGAATTAAGAAAACTGCCTTTTCTCCTCTCAGATACGGAAGAATTAAACTAGTCTGAAAATTAGTGAGAAGAGTTGTGATAAGAAATAGGTGAGAGTCCATGTAGTGCTGTCTTCTGCTCAAATCTACTCCATCACACTACTGTCCTCAGCTCCTGCCAGGGAAGAGAAGAAAGGCAAAAATAGACATAAAAAATGTGACCCTGGGAAAGTTATCTGCTGAGTACAGAGAGACAGAATTGGAGTCTGGTGACTTGGGAGATTTAATCTTGCCACCTAGCTGTCTCTCAGTATGTTGGCTTTGCAGTCTAGTTCTGCATATGGTTGAAGACAGCATCCACATTACCAGCCATCTTCAAATGCCCACTCAACACAATGCCCACAGGAAATGTGTCTCTTTTTTCAGAAATCTTCAGTCTACTTCCTTTCATATCTCAATATGAGAATTGTTTCTTATGCCCAGCGCTGTTTTTTGTTGTTGTTGTTGTTGTTTTTCTTATATCCAGAATGTGTTCTTATGTCCAACACCAATGCAATTATCCTGAAGAATGAAATCATGAAGATAGGCCTAAGCCACTGGGGCAAATTATACATTGAGTCATGTCCCAGGGTAGGGGTCTCAGTGAGTTTTGTGTTTTTTTTCAATAAAATGCTAGTAAACAATGGAATTACAGTAGTAATATTTATTGCCACCAGATCTCATAATAATGATTTGTCTTCCCATGTTGCTTGTCTATGGATACATGCAATTGTAAGACAGATATGCCCTGGCCACTCACAGTTATTCCTCACTCTAAAGTAATAATTTGGCTTGCTAATTGTACCAAAGAAAGATAGGAAGATGGTGTTACAGCCTAAGTACTCCTGAAGCCAGCTTTGTCAAACAACCTCCTCCAAGGACTTTTCCCAGTAGAGTATGTACAAGGTGGGATAGAAAGTAAAAATAAAAGTATGAGCTTATTAGGTGGGCCAATATCAAACGTTTTCCAAAACAGAGCTCTAATAAGGGCTAAATAAAAATTATAAGTAAAGCAAAAAAAGAGGCTTCTCTCTAGCTTTAATTTTAAGTGAAAGTACTGGATTTTACCATGTTCTGGTCAGCTCTGTGCTATAAAAACTTGAAGATTTGACAAGATTCTTAGAGAGCCCAGCCAGTGTGGCTTAGAGGTTGAGCGTCAACCCATAAACCAGGAGGTTTCTGATTTGATTCCCAGTCAGGGCACATGCGCTGGTTTCAGACTAGATCCCCAGTAGGGGTGGGGGTGGGGTGCTGGAGGCAAACGATTGATGTTTCTCTCTCATCTATGTTTCTCTCTGTCCTTATCCTTTCCTCTCTCTATAAAATCAATTAAAAAAACATTTAAAAAATATTCTTAGAAAGGAAGCATGAATGCCATTAATTCTATACTTTATAAATGTAGGAATATGTATTTAGCTACCATATGTCATTGGATCTAAGAAGCCATTAATTTAAATATACAATTATTTCACATAGCACTAAGAAAATAAAACTACAATCAGACAATAAAACTACCAATTAAATCATGACATCATTATCAAGAACTGTAAAGGGAATAAGATTTTACTCTATTTGGAACCTAACAAGTAGATGATAGATGAAGGACAGTTTGTTAATTACCACAATAGCCTGAGCCACAGTATCAGCATTCTTATGTTAATTCATTAATTGCCAATTCCCAAAGGACAACATAAAGAGGATCATATGACACCTGTTCACCTAGTGGCTACATTACCATAGAGGAACTCTGAGTAATGGAAGCTATACTTTTTATAATGGGTAGTCATATACTTGACAGCCATCTGATACAGGTCATTTTTAGACCTCATTACCAAAAATATATATTATTTATAATATGATGGCAATAATTCCCAGCTCATCAGATTATTTTGATCCTTAAATAAAATAAAATGCATAAATGTATGTGCAGGGTAACGGGCACATCACAACAGCACTTAATAAATGTAAGTTTTCTTTTTTTTCATATTTTCTCCTGTCAAATAGACACTTTCCAATTGCTACACTCTAACTCCCCAAATTCCATGTCCACTAGCCACTTCAAATTTGACTTTCTCTTAACAGGGAAAGATGTCGCATTCCAAAATTACAGATAGCCTATCTAATAATAGACAAACATGGTAATTAACCATACCTCCACTACGCTTCCCATTGGCTAATCAGCAGGATTAGCCAACAAAGATGGCGGCCGGCAGCCACGCAGCTGAAGCGAACATGAGGCTTGCTTGCTCCAGTGATGGAGGAAGCCAAGGTTCCCCGCCTATGGCGGCCCAGCTCTGAGCTCCAGAAGCAACAATGTTTCAATTATAGAAGCTAAACAAACCCCAGATACCTGCTTTCAGCCAGCCGGGGCCTCAGAGCTTAGAGCGCCAGTGATGGCAACAGAGTTTCAATTATAGAAGCTAAACAAACCCAGATACCTGCTTTCAGCTGGCAACGGCCTCAGAGCTGGAGCCGGGCCACAGAGCTGGAGCCGGCTCTCAGCTCCAGTGACAGCTATAGAAGGTAAATAAATCCCAGAATAAAAAAAGAAAGAAAAAAAAAGAGCTGGGAGCTTCAGTCGCCTGCTAGCCTGAAAACGGCCTCAGCCCTCACCCAGACTGGCCAGGCACCCCAGTGGGGA
>NW_005871183.1:3587337-3601258 GCF_000147115.1 Myotis lucifugus | reverse complement strand
GCCAGAGGATGTCTGATTGCCAGCTTAGGCCCAATCCCCCGGGGAGCAGGCCTATGCCAGCAAGTGGTCATCCCCTGAGGGGTCCCAGACTGCAAGAGGTCACAGGCCAGGCTGAGGGACCCCCTACCCCCAAGTGCACAAATTTTTGTGCACCGGGCCTCTAGTTGTTAATAAATACTTTCTCTTTGTAAAGTGCTGAAAGAAGAGCAAAATAGGTGGGTTTGAGAATATAAGTGAGCCAGTGAATAAAAGGAATATGGGTAAATGGGGAAAAACATTCAGAAAGTAAAACTGGACTCACGAAAGACAAATGTAGTTTATTTTTTAATTTAGCGTTTAGATGAGCCCAAACTAGCAACCACCCACATAATCCTATCTTAGCAATGCAGTTTCCTCTATATAACCTCTTTTATCATGTAAGACATGGAAAATTTTTGCCCAAATTCAACCAGGAACAATTGAGAAATTCCTAACTTAGACTAAAGAAATTAATTAAATCAGCTAACCAAATGCTCTGTTAACAAGCACAGTAAAATGAAAAGTGAGTGAAAGATTGAGTAATTAAATAAACAATTAAGTATAATTTTGTACTTTAGCCTATAAATATTTTATCACAATTTGGAAAATACGTTGTGTTTCTGTCTGAATGCTAGGTATATTTTTTAGTATTTCTGTTTTCTATGCCTTATCAAGTTCAGTAGTCTTGAAATAATTAGGAAACATTTCAAAGAAATATGGATCATTTCTGGTCGAATTTTAAATTTTATAATTAAGTAGCTGTTCCATAATTTTTAAAATGTTCACCCCAAATTGATTATATTTTGAATGCAATCTTACATATATCCAAGTTATGAGTTTATTAAACTAAAAGCATAAGGTCGGTGATTTTTTTATCCCCCTTTATCATTTACATTTGGTGCAAACCCAAAATATCATTGCTTATTACCTTTTTCTACAATATCCTCTTCTAACAGAAAATATTTCTAGTAGTTTAAAATATTGCGAAATGTCATTTATGTCTACTTTTTCTAATAAATCATCTACTCTGCATCACAGAAAGTAACCTTTTATAATGGGCAACAGCTGTATTTAGAATCTCAATGGTACATTTACAGAAATATGCCACAATAACATGTCTTTATTCATATATAATATTATAAATACATTGGGAAAAGACTTTAAATAACTAGTCCAATCTTTGTTCGTTATACTCAGCAATGTTTTATGGAATTTTTAAGGAAGTCACTAAGAGTCATAAAAAGTATCATTCATAACTATAGAAACTTTTGAACATAAGATTATTTATTCTGAACATAAATGGTGCCCTCAGTTTTTATATATCAGTTGTAGTCTTTGATTATAGTTATGACCTTTCTAGAAAATAAGAAAATGATGCCTCCAATTAATGTTTTCCTTGTTATTTTGTAAATCCATATATTTCAATTTTTTTCTTTTTTTCTTTATTGATTAAGGTATTAGAAATCTTCATAAAACTCAGATCTCTAGTGATATACTATCTGTATCCCCTTTTATTTTCTACTAGTATTTCCATCTCTGTCCATCAGTTATTCTTTAACACAGCCATTCAAAATGGATGTCTTTCTATTTCAACATTGTGCAGTCCAAAAGGGCACAGGTTCCTGTCAATATGGCAATAAAAGAAAATGAAGTAAAGGAGCAGGAAAACACTCGCACATACACACACACACATACATACATAAAACACAGGCATCCACACAAAGTCACAAGCACAGAAGACAATATCAAAAGTAGTCACAGAAAAATTAGTTGTGTTACATCCCCTTCCCCAATATTAAAAATGCCACACTTAGTTGCCTCCTCTCACTAACTAAATACATCCTCAGGCAGCGTGTATGTCAGATGGAGAGGGTGATGAATTGACAGCTTCTACTTCAAAAGGTGAGAGAAGGCAATGAGTGTATGCTGGCCTACGGCAATAGTAAGAAACTCTTAAGCCAGCCCAGGTAAACACCCTCATGAAAAGGTGCTTAAGGTTTCCCAAATGAAATGCAGGCTAGCCTGATAAGTCCCTGCTGTGAAAGCCACAGCCAGCACAGTCCACAGTTGCTGCTCACAAGGTAGCTGCCTCATCTGTTCTTGTCAGAAGGACAGCACTTCCTTGAACATAGGCTTACGGAGGGTTTCACTTGAGCAAAAAGACAAGTGATGTCTTTATACTCAGTTCCTTCAGGAAGCTGTGGTGTTAGATATCTGGCTTCATTTTCCTAAATAATTCAGGAAAGTAATTTCAAATGGCACTAGGCATAAAAGTAAGCATTTAATAGTATTTAAAACTAACTCTGGCCCTGGTCAGGTAGCTCAGTTGGTTAGAGCATCATGCCCATATGCCAAGGTTGCAGATTGGATCCCCAGTCAGGGCGATACAAGAATCAACCAATGAATGAGTAAATAAGTGGAACAACAAATCTCTCTCTCTCTCTCTCTCTCTCTCTCTCTCTCTCTCTCTCACACACACACACACACACACACACACACACACACACACGTCTAGAACCACTTACAATGTGATAGTTATAATATATGTAAAAGCACAATAGCATGCTAGGTAGATTCTAGTCAATGAATTATCTTATTTCTTTTTCTGCCTTTTAACCAATTGGAAAGTAATGTATGTCCCTCTATTTTTCTCTTTCTTCCCTTCTTTCTTCCTATATGTTTCTCCCTTCCTTCCTTCCTTCTTTCCTTAACTACTCCTTCACTTTATAAAAAGCTTTCCTTTTTCTATGCCCTCCTGGTTGTTTTTACCTTTCTGTTTATTCCTTCCTCTTTCCTTATTTTTCTTTCAAAAAAATGTTTCATTAGCTAAAATAAATTATCAGGATTATTTTAGAAATGCTGCATCCTATAGTCCCCCATTGCATATCCATAATAAATATATACATATTAAAATTTAATATTCCTGAGGTGACAAAATTTATCTCATTTTATTTAACCCAACATTTTCCAAACAGACATGACCTGAAAATTGTCAGTATATAATGTCAATATCTAACTAAAGATGATTCAAGAAATGCATGTGGGGACTATGATCAGAGAACTCTAAATATAATTTGCTAATGCAAATGCCTGAACAAATAGCAGCATGTGTTGCTAAATGTTTTGTAAGGAGAACGTGTGTGTGAGTGTGTGTGTGTGTGTGTGTGTGTGTGTGTGTGTGTGTGTGTTTAGACAACTTTCTATTAGCTATTTTAGTGAAGACACAAAAACAGTTAAGGCACTTCTTATGTACTTTTTAATATAAAGTGTCATCTGTTATATAGTAAAATTTATTGTAATTATTACTTTACCTATTTTACTAACTGTTAGATAATTATACACTGATTTTATCTGGAAAAATTCTTGTATTTGTGTGTATATCTGTATGTTCATATTGATTTGTCTGCATGTACCTATATATAAATTCACATTGAAGTTTACCTATGACAAAGTGGTAAAGATAAAAATGCTGAAGCTTGTAAAGACACATAAAGGCTATAAAAGATTGGAAGAAAGCTGAGGTTGCAGGCTGCTGCTTTGAGCTGTGGAGGTGCTAGCTATATAAATAATGTTGAAAGATTTCTCCTTTTATACAAATAAAAGGATCAGTGATGCTAGAGGTTCCTGGTACCAGAGCCATAATATAACAAGGCCAAGACTGACGGGTTGATATCAATGCCCTTTGACCAATTAAAACCGGAGCAATGTGGATGGACCAGAAAGATCAAACGATGTTATTCAAAGGGCATTAGTGTACTAGTAAGCCTGGAATGTAAAGGGCAGGAGCCATGAAGATCAAGGCTGCTGTCTTCTGACCAGCCGTCTGCTGCTGCCTTTTTGAGGCAGCCTAGATCTGTACAGAACTAAGTCTCCTCTAGGTGACCTTGCAAGAAGGCTAGCACAGGCACTTTGACTTGGTTGTCTTTACTTTAGACTAAAGTTGTGCAAATATTTACGAAATTTACTTATTAAGAGACCAGAGTTTTAGGACAAAATGAATGTACATTAAATATATTTTATGTACCCAATTGCCACCTAATTGATTTATCACAATGCAAAATTACATTTCTTCTCAAGTTACTATTTTTACTCTCTGACTTGTGAAAATGATAGGTCGTATAGTCTAGTTTGATTATACCTAGAAAAGCAGGCAGGAGTTTAAGAAACAGAGGATGCCCTAACTGGTTTGGCTCAGTGGATAGCATCGGCCTGCGGACTGAAGGGTCCCAG
This sequence comes from Myotis lucifugus, assembly GCF_000147115.1. NCBI lineage: Eukaryota > Metazoa > Chordata > Mammalia > Chiroptera > Vespertilionidae > Myotis > Myotis lucifugus. The sequence goes on along the minus strand of NW_005871183.1, from coordinate 3,597,010 downwards.
GTTCGATTCAGGTCAAGGGCATGTACCTTGGTTGCGGGCACATCCCCAGTGGGAGGTGTGAAGGAGGCAGCTGATCGATGTTTCTCTCTCATCGATGTTTCTGACTCTCTATCCCTCTCCCTTCCTCTCTGTAATAAATCAATAAAATATATTTTTTAAAAAAGAAACAGAGGAAAGAACTTTCTATACTAATAAAAGCCTAGGTGGCCCTTGCGCCCTTGCATGACGCCTTCATGTCATCACAAGATGGCCACCCCCACGTTGTCACAAGATGGCTACCACAAGATGACCGTGACAAGATGGCCAGCACGGAAGGGCAGTTGTGGGCAATCAGGCCAGCAGGGGAGGGCAGTTGTGGGTGACCAGGCCAGCAGGAGAGGACAGTTGGGGGTGAGATCAGTCCAGCAGGGGAGAGGTTAGGGGGTGATCAGGCAGGCAGGCAGGTGACTGGTTAGGAACCAGCAGTCCCAGATTGTGAGAGGGATGTCCGAGGGGTCTCAGATTGGAGAGGGTGTAGGCCGGGCTGAGGGACCCCCCCTCACACACAAATTTCATGCACCGGGCCTCTAGTACATTAATAATATTGTCCTTATGGAACATATCTCTAGATATGATATTCCTTTAATATGATATTCCTATGATATGGTATGATATGATATGATAACAAACATTTATTATCTCATAGTCTTTAAGGGTTAGAGATTCAAGAGTAACATAGCTGGGCCCTGGTCAGTGTTTCTAAGTGGTTAGAGCGTAGGCCCTCAGATCAAAGGGTCATGGGTTCAATTCCCAGGTGAGGGCACATAGCTCAGTTGCAGGTTTAAGCCTTGGCCTTTTTTGGGCACATGGGGAGGCAACTAGTAAATGTGTCTCTTTCACATCAATGTTTCTCTCTCTCTCTCTTTCCCTCCTCCTCCATCCCTTCCACTCTCTCTCTCTAAAAGATCAATGAAAAAAATATCCTCCAGTGACTACAAAATGGTAGTTACAAAATTGTCATGGGTATTCAAAGTACAACACAGGGAATATAGTTAATAATCCTATATAATAAAAGGCTAATATGCAAATTGTCCCCTCAACCGGGAGTTCGACCATGGGGTGGGGTTGGCCAGCCAACTGACTGAGGCCCCACTCCCTGGCCTGCCCCACCCCTGATCAGCACTTCCACCCTGATCAGGGGCGGGAACGGCCCACCAACTGTCTGCGGCCCCTCCCCCTGACCAGCTCAGCCAGATCAGCCCTGATCAGGGTCGGCCGGACCCACCCATGCATGAATTCCTGCATCAGGCCTCTAGTATTCTAATAACTATGTATGGTGTCAGCTGGGTATGAGATTTATTGGGATAATCACTTAGTAAGTTATATAATGCCTAATCACTGAGGTGTACACCTAAAACTAATAAAATATTTTATGTCAACTGCAATTGAAAAATAAAAAAGATTAAATAAGAAAAAAAAAGACATGAAAGTTGACTTACTTCTCCCAGAATAAGTAATATAATAGAGAGTGAGAGAGGGCACCCAAAACAGAAACCATGGACTTCTTATAACTGAATTTCAGAAATGACTACCCATCACTTCTCCTTATAGTCTATTAATCAGAAATGAGTCAATTTAAGTATATCTCACAGTCAAAAGGACAGAATTACACAAGAGTGTGAATACCGGTGAGGACCATTGGGGCCATCACAGTGGCTGCCTACTACATAATAGCAATTAAGTGGGTCCTCAAAAAGTTAACTGACTTGATCTTTAGAACCCAGATCCCTTGACAAGTCTGCATTCAAGTGTCTATTTCTAGGAATAAAGTATGGCTGCTTAACATTTTCAGACAGTGATTTTGGGGCATGATCTTAAAACTAATTGTTATAAGTAATATCTAATAAGTGAAAAATATGGGAAGTATTGGGTATGATAAACACAAGACATGGATTCTTTGAATTTATTATAGTGAAAATTTAAGATTTCTAAATGTTAACAACAAATGCAATTTTTAAATTCTTTGCTACATGGTATAATACAGTGATATCCGTATTGCATAAATAGTGGTAATTGAATGTATGCTCACATCTCTGGTACTGACATCAATGGTTCAAAATTCCCCCATCAGGAGTCAAACAGATATTTTGAAATTAGATACCGTATCACTGCAACAGACACTGAGTTCATCACCTTTACTGTATTGTGAGAGAGCATCTGGTTCAATTCCAGGTGTTCCAATGCGATGTCATAAAAATGCTCTTAGAAGTCATTTGGTGTAGTGGTCATTACATTTATTATTTTAGTGCCTGTTCTGGGGAAAGGGTGGGCTAGTCAGAGTGAATAGGAAATGCAAAAACCCTGAAGTAGAAGCATAATTAGCAAGTTTGTGCAAGTAGCAAAGATGCCCCGAAGCCAGCTAGAACAAAGCAAGCAAGAGGAGATGGAAAGGATGAGATCAGAGAGATGGTAAGGAGAAGGGGCACCTCACATAGAGGTGATATGGGGTACCATATGGGGCAGGTGGTATGGGGTGTAAGCAATACAGAATACCATCAAGGAGTCAGGAGCACAGAAGTGACCTGATTTTACTTATCTTTTTTAAAAGGATTATTCCAGCTGCTCTGTTGAGAACAGAATGTAAGGTAACAAAAGGGACCATTTGGGAGGTTATTGCAATAGCATAGGTGGAAAATGATAATGGTTTTGAACATGGTGATTAGCTGTGAGGATAGTAGGAAATGTCAGACTTTTGAAACTAGAAGCAGGAAGACTTGAGTCAGATATGGGCTGTGAGTAAAAGAGAGGAATAAAGGTGATTCTAATATCATTATTTTAGTAGCAAGATCTTTTCTTCAATTAAAACACTTTTAACAAGTAGGAGCAAAGTGATTGAAGCAGGGGTATTGTGCTCATATCCCTCACTCAAGGCACCTTTTTGCCCCTGATGTCACTCTGAGAACCTATAGAGTTTCTGAGTTTGAAAAGCACTTGTAATAGGTACATATTTCTCAATCTACATATGTATGTATTCAACTATATACTTAGTTTCAAACTTTCATCCAAGTGATTGCCAAAAATATACTGTTATCTTATTCAACCTCAGATGAACAGTGATTTTAGGTTATAATCAGACAGTTGAGAATGCACCAGTCTGCATTCCCAACAGCAGTGACTAGGGTTCCTTTTTCTACACATCCTCTCCAGCACATGTCGTTTATTGATTTGTTGATGATAGCCATCCTGACAGGTGTGAGATTATATCTCATTATCATTTTGATTTGCATCTCTCGGATGATTAGTAAATAAGGACTGTCCTGGGACAACTAGACTATGTAATTACCCTACGTCCACTTCTTAGAACCATCTACCTTCCCTGTTCTCATGCCATAATGGCCTAGTGAATGTCTGCAAGACTGCTGTTTTCCAGATTTTACAGATAAATTTAGTGAGCATGGCTTCTTTAAACTCACAGATATTAAACTTATCTGGCAGTTTTATTATAAAAAATGTGAATGCTAATATCCAGGAGTTGAGGGGTTAGAGCACAGACTCTCTACCTTCAATGGGGTCTACTCTCACTTCCCATCATTGCCAGAAGTTTATTCTCATATAGTGTGGGTCAATTCACCCAGTACCTTAGTGTTTGGGTGCTATATAATAAATACCATAGACTGGTGGCTATAAACAACAGATATTATTTCTCACAATTCTGGAATCTGAAAGGTCCAAGGTCAAAGCAGATTTGGTGTCTGGTGAGAGCTCACTTCCTGATTCATAGATGGCCCCTTCTAGCTATTACATCACATGACAGAAGGGGCAAGTAAGCTGGCTGAGATCTCTTTTATAAGGACACTAATCCCATTTATGAGGGCTCCACCCTCATGACCTTCATACCTTTGAATTACTTAGATAACCTCCAAATACTATCACATTGACAGGATTTAACATACGGATTTTGGAGGACACATTCAGTGTGTAGCATCCAAATCTCTTAATTTTAACTATGCACTGTTACTGAAAAGTTAAACATGTGCTGTTTCCATTCACTGGTTTGGCAATTGTACCATGTGAGCAACCATGACCTTATGACTCAAATGGGCTCATGTATGGGATTAAAAGGGAGAGTAGGGTGGAGTAAAAACACAGTAGAAATTTATACTATCATTCACTCAACATTGATCAAACAACCATTTTATAGATGACATTGCTTATATCCCAGGCCACATAGCTAGGAAATAGCAAAGTTGGAACCACAAATCAGTTCTCCTAATGCTTCCTCTATTAGACTTAATTCTTTGACATACTTTTAAAAGTACTGAATTTGAAACTTACCCTCTCCTCAGGATAGTAAATCAACACAAAAGCAAGAACAACCTCCAAAGTCCCACTGTATAATATTGTTTCAAGGTTTTAAATTCCTAGGCTTTATAATAAGAACAACAGCTTGAGATAAATGCAACTGTCTACTTGCTCTCAGTATATGTCAATTTCTTGATTTAAGAAACTACAGTTTATCTTATCTCACTGTTTTAAAGGCTACTATAAAATATGTAGTGAAATAATACAATCATTAGTGTAAGTGAAAAAAGAAATCTTTTTTTAATTCGTTATTGTTAAAAGTATTACATAAGTCTCCTTTTTCCAAAATTGACCTCTCCCCAGCCTCCCTCTCCCTCCCCCCAGCACCTGCCTTCCTCCCCGCCCCCCAGTCTGTGTCCATTAGTTATGCTCATATGCATGCATACAAGTCCTTTGGTTGATCTCTTACCCTCTCACCCCCCGCCTTCCCTCATTGGTTGGACAGTCTGTTCAATGCTTCAATGACCCTGGTTCTATTTTTGCTCATTGGTTTATGTTGTTCATTATATTCCATGAGTGAGATCATGTGATATTTATCTTTCTTTGACTGACTTATTTTGCTTAGCACAATGTTCTTCAGTTTCATTCATGCTGTCGCAAATGGTAGGAATTCCTTCATTTTTACAGCAGCAGAGTATTCCATTGTGTAGATGAGGTACCATCTCACACCTGTCAGAATGGCTATCATCAACAAATCAACAAAAGACAAGTGTTGGCGAGGATGTGGAGAAAAAGGAACCCTAGTGCACTGCTGTTGGGAATGCAGACTGGTGCAGGCACTGTGGAAAACAGTATGGCGTTTCCTAAAAAAACTAAAAATGGAACTTCCATTTGACCCAGTAATCCCACTTCTAGGAATATATCCCAAGAAAGCAGAAACACCGATCAGAAAGGATATATGTTTATAGCAGCACAATTTATAGCTAAAATTTGGAAACAGCCTAAATGCCCATCAGCAGATGAGTAGATTAGGAAATCTTTATATAAGTTAATATTGCTATAACCATAATGATTTCAGAGATCTATTCAATCCCCAAAATTGTAGTAGTTTTATAACTTACGGGCTATAGTGAAATATATCCACCACCTTACACTGAGTTTCAGAAGCTTAAATGTGCAAAACCTTGACATTCTTTAAATTGGTGGCATGTTGGGATAATTAAAGATTTATACAGTTCCATTTATAAACTGACTGTTAACCAAAAAGGATCAATTAGGAACATGCTTTGTTTCAAAATATAGATGAATACCAAGGTAAAGCTAGAGGACCCAAGATATAGGACATCAAAAGAAAATAACTCATTTTGTAAATATGAAAAAATAATCAAAGGATAAAACTAAACTTACATTCATATAAATTCCTAAATTCTTACTTATGAGTATATTTAATTTAATTCAAAATGTTTTCTTGATTTTCTTTGAATCTACATATACAGTAAGAATAGAAAAAAAATGTTAAATTGACCAACTGAATTTCACTATTATGAATAACTTTGCTAACTACCTACTAAAAAACAACATGATTAAAAGGTAAAGAAAAGTTAACTATTTCAAATTCATTTACTTATTCATATGTTCATTTATTTGACAAATTTTTGTTTTAGAATCTGTTATTGCTTAGGTCATATTTTATCTGGGCTAAAGTAATAAACAGTACAAAGTATCTGAACACAGAATAGCTTAGAATATAATTAGGGAGCTACTTATTTTTAAAATATATTTTTATTGATTTCAGGGAGAAAGGAAGAGGAAACAGAGATAGAAACATCAATGATTAAGAAAATCACTGATTGGCTGCCTCCTTCACGCCCCCTACTGGCGATCAAGATGGCAACCTGGACATGTGCCCTGACCAGTAATTTAACTGTGACCTCCTGGTTCATAGGTCAATGCTCAACCACTGAGCCATACCGGCTGGGCTAATTAGGGATCTATTTAAATAAATTTTTAAGCAATTATTTTTAAAATATAAAGTGGTTTTGAAATATGTAATAAATAAATAAAATGGGTGAGTAGATAGAATATGAAAGGTGGTAGTGAGGGGGGGGGGGTGCTATTTCAAATGTGGTAGGGCTGGTTTCCTAAAGAAGAACTTAAGTGGGGATTAATGTTCAAAAGACTTATTTAGGAAGTGTTCTCAGGAGAAGGGAAAGACTCAAAGTGGATAAAGTAGAAGTAGAAAGCATAATGAATATGTGGTCTCAGCTAAAGACTAGCTTTGGTCTGATCCCACGGGAAAGCTGGAGGACAGCAATTCACCCACAAGCATGGCTTCATGTCCTTGCCAGTCAGTGAATGGCTAGTGATTTTTTATTTACTCTCTTGATGAGAGGCTAGATTTTCAGAGCTTCCTTCTGGACTTTCCTTCTGGCTCTTACTCCAAGGTCAAGGAAGAAATGTAACGGTTGTGCCAGTAGCTAAATATATCCATTTAGACAACAGAGAAATGAGCATAGGCTGGGTCAAAGTGGGTCCAGTGGACCCCCTGTAAGATGACCTGAGCTCTTTTTATTACCTGATCATATGCATACTTCCTCCAACAGGGGAGCCATGGCAACACTTTGGAACCCAAATATCAGTATCAACTGAGACCCTGCATCCACCAGTCCCCTGAAGATCTATTATTCCCTTTTCCCTAGTGTATAGTTACCCAAAGAAATGACCATAGGTCCTTAAAACGTGCTCGACTGTTAAGGGAGGGAACAGGTAGATTGCTACTGTTCAAGCCATGATTTCTGGGTCTTAGAGTTGGCTCATGTCTAGCAACTAAGCAATCGATCATGACTTTCCAGGTGAACTCCACTCTGCTTGCCCATTCGTGATCTTCCAGTTATGTATTAAGTAGTAGTCTGTTAGCTGCTTATCTATCTTGTTCCAAGAAGGATAGATGCCTTCACATCTCATCAAAAGCCACCTGCCATCTAAATTTATTTTCAAGAATTTTACATTCCACCAATGCTACATAATTAATGTTACTAAATGATGTCCATGTGACCATTTTATTTCAACATACCACTTAATATTTTTAAAATAGAAAATTATTTTCTTTCATAAAAAATGAACATCTAGACCAGGGGTCCTCAAACTTTTTAAACAGGGGGCCAGTTCACTGTCCCTCAGACCCTTGGAGGGCCGGACTATAGTTTAAAAAAAAAAACTATGAACAAATTCCTATGCACACTGCACATATCTTATTTTGAAGTAAAAAAACAAAACGGGAACAAATACAATATTTGTATTTGCATGTGGCCCGCGGGCCGTAGTTTGAGGACCCCTGATCTAGACGTAATGTTAGGCACTGTGCTAGGCGTAGTGTTGATTTAGAACTAGAAGGGTTGCATTTGATTTCTGTGGCATTTTGAAGGACCAGAGACAAATTCTCTCAGTCTTAGTTTTCCCAGCCTTTACTATGAAAACAAAATATTTGCTCTACATTACTTATCTGTTTTGAAGTTTAAATTAAATATATAGGGTGTTCCAGAAAATGTATACACATACTTTGAATAATGATAAAGGTAGTGTTTATTAAAATGCATTTCACTTTTAAAATTCAGCCATCTGCTGTTAAAGTTTGTATACATTTTTTGGAACATCCTGTATTTTTTTGAAAAACATAAAAGCCCTATGTACATACATTTACATAATTACCTTCAGTTGAGCAGATGTCTCCAGTGTGTTCTATTTCAGAATATATATGTTTATATACATATTAATACATAAATGATGACATAAGTTAGAACATTAAAATGATTTGTTCTATTGATAATTTTCTGCTAAAAACCATTTTGTTAGCTCATAGAAGAATGTTACGTCTTTACCCACTTTTTAAAATGTGCTCTACTGTTATGGTCCTAAAATAAAAACCTTTTTTAGCTGAAATTTAAAACTGGCCTTTCCAATACATGACTTTTCTTGCTTCCGAAAAGGCCTCCTTGTAAAAACTACAAAGGATTCTCACACTTCAAATAGTTCCCTCAGACATTTTGATAAGTGTAAATGAATTTTTTAATCTTCTGGCGCATTCATATGCCTCACAGATATGTCCCTGGCTAAGAAAATCACATAGACGTCTATAAGAGGAATCTGTCCACTAACAGCTGCTATATTGCTTCCAATGCCTCAAGTGCTTTCCCCAGCTGCCATTTCATTCTTCCTAGAGTGCTTTTATGTTGCAAACTTCAAGTTAGAAGAGCATCTCTTATTACAGCTGTTCAGGAGTGTCTTCCTTCTGACAAACTCCACTGCCTAGGACTTGGGACTTGAATGAGAAAACAGTCATTGAGTTGCTTTCAAGTTAACTTGTCAGGAAGAAAGTTTCGCTGGGAGGGGGACGGGAGAAGGAGAGAGAGGAAGGGCTTGAGAGAGGTTTACAAGGAGCAACTTGTTTCTGTGTTACAGGTAGAATTAACTTTTTCGCCCAGAGCATCTGTGTATCTAAGGAAATATTACTGAGGCATGTTTTTCAACAATATTTGCTCCGAGGAACCTGAAGGGCAGATGGGAAATGGAAGAATTCAATCTGAACATTGCCCAGTGGTACAATTCAAACTTCTCATCTATGAATCATGTCCTCTCATAAGTTCAGTTTACAATATCAGATTTTTAAAAAGATAACACAAAGCAGTCTACAATCTATGGTTTAATCATCTGAATTAAAATAACATAATTACATGGAGCAAAAACATACCTTGAGCTTGACATTTGATATTTTGTGTTACCTCTACTGTTATTTCTTTTTATTTTATCTTAATGAGGCATGGATAAAAGAGGTAAATTCTACAGGTTACCAGGTTTCCTTTTTTTTCTCCAAGCATCAGGCATTTTATTTCAGTGCCTTGCCTTCAATTTCTTTTTATCATTATGAAAGTGTATTCATTTTAAAGATCTTCTAGTTTAATAGGTATGCACTTCAGAGAGATTTCTGGAATGGGTTTTCTACCAGAAACGTCATTTATCACATTGAGGACTGTCTCTCAAACTAAAAAGGAAACTGGGACATAAACATTCTCAAAGCACCCTTAGTATTTGAAAGTGCAGTCTTCAAATTAAGACAGATACAGTTTAAGCAGTTAAACAATGTCTGATGCAGTGACTAACAGGTGCGTACATTCCATCCAAACTATTTTTTGAAACTGGCTGATTTCATTGGCACACTTAGTAAAGCATTTGTAAAGTTTAAACCTAGCCATGTGCTAAACCTGTGGGTTGCCGACCCTTTGGGGGTCGAACGACCCTTTCACAGGGGTCGCCTACGACCATTGGAAAACACATATATAATTACATATTGTTTTTGTGATTAATCACTATGCTTTAATTATGTTCAATTTGTAAC
>NW_005871183.1:3523343-3587237 GCF_000147115.1 Myotis lucifugus | reverse complement strand
GGGGTCACCACAACATGAGGAACTGTATTAAAGGGTCGCGGTATTAGGAAGGTTGAGAACCACTGCTTTAAGGTAACCAGAAGTGCTACTTTATTTTACGATGCATGTACTCATTACAGATACATTCTAATTTAAGAAATCCAGCTTTCTAAGTATTTATGTATTTTTACAAACAAAAATAATATGGAAGTGGTAAATATGAAATCTATTTACTAAAATGTTCTATTTTTAAAAAAACATTTTAATAAAAATTGACTTTATAACCAAGTTTATACCAAGATTTTAGGAATATATAGATATTTTTTTCCATAAATTCATTTTTCTAATCCTCACCTGAGGATATATTTAGAAAGAGGGAGGGAGAGAGAAAGAGTAAGGGGGGAGACACAGCAATGTGAGGGAGAAACATCCATCAGTTGCCTCCAGCACACGCCCCTACCAGGGATAGAACCCGAAACCTAGGTATGTGCCCTATTGGTGTCTGGGATGATGCTCCAACCAACTGAGCCATCCAGCCAGGGCAGGAATGTTAAGGACTGTGTCCAATGTATAAGTTCATGAAAAATTAGCATTTAAAATGGGTCAGTGTGGAAGGCTTGAGGGGAATTTCTGCATCTGTTTTTGTGTCTTAAGTGCCAAATTATGATTTGTAAACATGCAATTGATGGGAGACTGGACAAAACACTGCAGAATGTGTTGATGGACTTCCTGAGCCTTCATTTTCATTCCAGTTGTGCAGAAACTACTGCCTTATGCAGGGCTATGGCACCATATGCTGAACCCTAGGCCAAGGCCTCTCCAGAACTTCATTCATTTGTGTTAATACAGACTCATCAAGCACCTCCCATTGGCTATACTGTTATGTGATATAAATATAGCAGCTAACAGAATAGTCTTTTCCTCAATGAACTTCATTCTATGGGAATTTTTCTTTTCCTTTTTTCCCCCTTTGTTTTCCCTTAATGTAGCGGTTCTCAACCTGTGGGTCGCGACCCCTTTGGGGATCGAACGACCCTTTCACAGGGGTCGCCTAAGACCATCGGAAAACATATATATAATTACATCTTGCTTTTGTGATTAATCACTATGCTTTAATTATGTTCAATTTGTAACAATGAAATTGGGGGTCACCACAACATGAGGAACTGTATTAAAGGGTCGCGGCATTAGAAAGGTTGAGAACCACTGCCTTAATGTAAACAAATATTTCAGGTAAGTGCTATCAAGAATAAATTCAATAATAAATAAAATCTATCCTCAATGTTTTTTAAAAAAAGAAGAATATTAAGCAATGGTGGGCGTAGAGACTAACTTTGGGTTGAGGAGTAGGAAATTAAATACTATGTCAGAGAAAGCCTCACTGAGGAAAGAAATAGGAAGAGAGATGGAGTGAGCCATACCAACATCTGAGAGTCCCTTTTCCAGGAAAGGTAAACAACACAGTAAAGGAAGAGGAGATGGTGGAAGAGACCATAAACTTAGATCACATCAGTTGGAATCCTGTGAACCATGATTTCTAGTTTTAGTTTTCTCTAGGTGCAAAGGAAAAACATTTTCTTGAATTGTTTAAGAAAGGAGTAAAATGATGACATTTAAAATTTAAAGCAAACAAAAGTCACGTGAGTGAAACAAAATTTTGAGCATTCTCCAGGGCTATAAGCAAATTGATGGCAGGAATAATAGCTAGGATCTTTGTTTTTTCATCTCCATTGTCCAGCACAGTCCTACATATAATGGCAATTACTCAATAGCTGTATGTTTAATTGCTGATTTCAAAGAAGTTATGAAAATAATCCACAGAAGGCAACCTTAAGCCTACTCCTGGTGGTGTCCTAGTTTTTTTAGGAAAGTTTTAAACTGTTGGTCTACTTCTAATTGGGCAAATAAAGTCAATAGTCAAATGTATTTTGTTTACCAAAGATTTCCTGTGGGAGGAGTATAATTTCAGTAATGGTGCATTACTTCGACCCACATAGTCTGAAAGGTAAACTTTCTCCTCAGGGGCAACAAGGCAATTTCTTTATATTCACAAAAGCAGCATGATTTGTAAGTATGACTTTCTAACACTTTCACTCACAGTCCACAGAAGACTTGATCTGCTCAATATATACTTTATTTAAAGGGATACAATAGTAATACAAAGACTTCTAAGGAACTGAGCACTCTTAAGACAGAGGAACAAAGAATACCAGAATTTTTTGTAGTAATCATATAGTCAAAGACTCTATCTAAAATAAAGGGTAATTTCACCCGAAACTTATTATTTGACTAAATGTTTACAAACTTGGACCAGTTTCTGATGAAGCTGATAGCATATATTTAGAAATGATAGGTTTTTAGCACAGTCATTACACAGGCATTCTTTCTTCTGGGAGTGTTTTGAATATGAGTTTCTTTTTCATGCTTCACTCACTTTCAATCACTTTCCACTTTCATTGTTTGGAGAAGAAAGCTCTAATTCATCACCACATGCAATTTACAACATTGATGTTTGGGTGGACATATTTTTTTTCTCTCAAAATGTACACGCACACACACACACCACTGCAGGGTCTACTGTCTTTGAAAGCAATCTCCTAATGATAGCTACCAGCTCTGTTATCAGTCAGAAATGTGGTGACAGCATCTCAGCCCCAGAAAGCATTCTCTGTCAGAGAGACTGTCCTTTCTCTCTTCCTTTTCGGTTAATTTGGTCGCTGTGCTTCAGTTTTTCAATTTATCCCAGTTGTTAGTTTATACAATAGATCAGCATCTTTCAAGTGTCTCTTTGTATCAGGCAAGGTGAAAAAAATACAAGCGGTGACCTGATTCTTGGGATCAAAAATATAGAAAACGATACAGTATAGAAAATGATAGAAACAGAAGACGAAAATGTTGAAGATACCAAAAGAATTATAATTGAGGAAAACTTAGGGATAATTACTCTGTCATTAATCCCTGATCTATTAAAAATTGATATGTATTAGAAGGATGGATTCCATAATCTAAGCATTTATTCAGTAACTACAGCCCTTTTGAATGCCTACCACGTGTCATGCTCAACAATAGTGCTACATTTCAAGCAGTGAGCAAGACAGGCTTCCTATTTCTTAAGAAGCTTGTATTTTAGTAGTATATTTACTGGGAAAAATGTAATTCCAATTTAATGAGAGAAACATTATCACGGGAGAAGTGTGGGTTAATTAAACAGACAAAAAAGAGTTTTGTGTGGTACCTTAAAGATTTGAAGTGATACCTAAACTGAGACCTTAACTATGAATAAGATTCTTAGCTGAAAGGGCTCCAGGCTAAAATGTCACCATGTACAAAGTACCAGAGGTAAGAAGAAATATGGTCTTTCTCGAAAAATACAAGCTTGCTTGATCTGGCTGAAGCATGGAGTGTAAAGGGTGAGCAAGAAAAGAAGAGGATGGACAGGCTAACAGAGGACAGAAGTACAGAAGTAGGTAGAAATTATATTAAATCATGAAGAGAATTTCATTCAATCCCGTGGTCAATGGGAAATGCTGAAGAGTTTATGCAAAGATCATTCTGGGTGTTAAATTGAGGAAGTGTTGGAAGGAATTAAAATTAGGAGGAATGGCAGAAATGCTAATTTAAAATTTTCCATAGTATTCTGGCCAAGATATATACTAGTATAAATTAATATATTCATAATGCAACTGGAGAAAAGATGATAGATTGGATGGATATTTAGGAGAGAGTGAAAAAAATTATTTTCTCAGGAAAATTCATTAAATATCAGTAGAGTGAAGAGTTATGACTGATTCCCAGATTCTTGCCATTCTTGCAGGTAACACAAGTTACCAGTCAATATAAAACAAACCCTCTTTTCATAGAATATACTATTTCCCTAGTCACTTAGAGTACTTTTTAGAGTTTATCATTGTTTTGTTCCCTTCAATATGTTGAAGCTCTTTGCATATAGGCTTTTAAAGAGGTAATTGAAGTTAAATGAAGGCACAGGGTGTGCCCTGGTCCAATACAACTGCTTTCCTTATAAGAAAATGAGATTAGGAGCTACAGAGTGATACTATATGGAGAAGATGGCCATTTGCAAACCAAGAAGAGAGGCATCAGGAGAAATCAAACCTGCTCACATTTTGATTTTGGACTTCCACCTGCCAATTCCCCCTAGAACTGTGAGAAAATGAATTTTTGATGTTGAAGCCACCCAGTTTGTGATATTTTGTTATAGTAGTTCTAGCAAACTTATACATACCCTAAACCAGAATTTATCTAAAGACCAAATTCACCGTAAGTATATAAGAAAAGTATTACATTTCTCAGAGATCATGCTAAAGCTCAACTAGTACACATGCTAAAAACACACCTGTTAAGGAAGAATAGCAGATACTATTATACAAAATTTATTTCTCAGTTAATGCCACTACAAGTAATTTCAGAATTTGTTCAATCAAGCCAATGGATACTGTTCCAGGAAAGTAATCATAAGAAATTGGGTTATTTAACCCAGTAAAAACTATTCAATTGATGATCTCATGAAGTGATTATGACATAATTGGCTTAAGCATGGTGTCCCTCTCCATCTCCATCAGCCCCCTAGAAAGCCCAATACACCTATACTTTAAGAAAAAATAACAAGCTTCCTAAATAAACATAAGTTCAATAAGTCCACTGATGTATCTTCCCACAAGATTTCTGGCCCTAAGATTAATTTGAAAAACCTCTATTCCCACCATGAATCTCCTACAAACTTTTAAAGTTTTCCTTGTTTCCTGGTGGCTGTAGCATTTTAAATAGTATTTGTTTCTGAAATTATAAACAAAATAGAGGCCCGGTGCACAAAATTTGTGCACTGGGGGGTGGGGGTCCCTCAGCCCAGCCTGCCCCCTCTCACAGTCCGGGAGCCCTCAGGGGATGTCCTACTGATGGCTTAGGCCCGCTTCCCATGGAGAGCGGGCCTAAGCCACAGTCTGGCCACGGAGGCTCAGAGCAGGCGCCCCATGTGTGTGTGTGTGTGTGTGTGTGTGTGTGTCCGTCCGCTGGGAGCCTGCCCCCAGCCATGCCATGGAGGCTCAGAGCAGGCGCCCCATGTATGTTTGTGTGTGTCCACTGGGGCCTGCCCCCAGCCACACCGCACAGGCTGGGAGCAAGTGCCCTGTGTGTGTATGTGTGTCCTCTGGGGGCCTGCCCCTAGCTGCACCACAGAGGCTCGGAGCACGCGCCCCTCTGTGTTGATCTCTCAGGCTCAGAGGGAGCCCAGCCCCTCCTCCTGAGCTGGTCGTGACTTCATTTGCATATTACATATATATAATGGAGTCTTGACTTCATTTGCATATATATATATATATATATATATATATATATATATATATATCAGCATCTCATTTGAATAGTCACAATATTCTTCAATGAGCTACATAATTTACACCCATGATTTCAACTGTCACTAATTCATAATTATGGGGGATTAAAGCTCACATATAAGAATATATTCTTGCATAGAACAGACTGATATCTCAGATGGGGGAGAGAATAACAGGAAGAGGTTAACCAAAGAATTTATATACTTTATGCGTAGCCCATGGGCACAGACAATAGTGTGGTGAAGGCCTGGGGTGAGGTAAGGGCTAGGTGGAGGGGAATAAAGGGGGAGAAAATGGGGAACATTGGTAATACTGTTAATAATTATATAGATAGATATAGATAAAGAGTCTCTTTCTGTTTTTATTAATGAGAGAGAGAGAGAGAGAGAGAGAGAAATCATTGATTGGTTGTCTTCCATACGTGCCCCAATCAGGGATAGAACCCTAAACCTAAGCATGTGCCCTGACCAGGAACTGAATCTACTACCTTTTGTTGTATAGGATGACACTCCAACCAACTGAGCCACACTGGCCAGGGCTAAAAATATATACTTAATTTTTAAAAAATAATAATTTCTTTCAAAGAGTTATATACTATATACAGGATTTCCTACAATGTTTGCACTATTTGCTAAAAGCAAGTATAACTAGGAATTATGATCTCTTGGATCAGAAGCACTGAATTTATCGCCTTTCTTCAAGTATACTTTGAAAATAAAAATGTGGTGACAATCAAATTTGTAGAAGATGTCTTGAAAAGAATTTTCCATACCAAAACCTGAAATATTTTAGGTTTATTTATTATGTGGAAATAGAATAACAAACAATGAGAAGACTCCTTTCTCTGTATTCTTAAAATACATTTTACCATTTTTAGAACATTTTCTATGTTTTGATTTTAATACAGTTATTTGCAACTGTCTTATGTCCCCTAATATATTATAGTAACTTGAGAAAATTACCATAAATTGTATGTTTTGATTTCTACATTGTATCATTCAAAATCACTCATGTACAATATATGCTTCCAGATTGGATGAAACCGAATATACTCATATATCTGAAAATAAAAAGATTTTCTATAGAGAGCCTGAGGATTCCAGAGAGACTACAGAAATATACTTAGTATTATTCATGTCAGTTCAAAAATGAACCACACACTCCAACTAGTCTTCATCATTAATTTTTATCAGGTAGCTATTGCTGAGAAATAAACTAAGCTGAAAGTACATTGAAGAAAAAAGTCCACAATGAGTTTTTATTCTTTTTAAACCATTAGCATCAAAGAACAAGTTCAATGGCATTACTCCAGGCTTGAAAGGAGGTATATTAGCTTTGAAAAAGATAGTTCCACAGGAATCATTTTATAAAACCAGTACAACTAAAAATGTAATACTATTCAACAAATCTAAAACAAAGAAAATGTTGAAAACTGCTTGCATTAAATAATCTAGTCTTTTTCCAAATTAGTGGCTCAGAAAAGCTCATGGAAAATAAATTTAGGGCTCCAAACTACTGTTTAGTGGTGGTAAGAATTTCTGTTCTGTTCCATACTGCTTCCCAGGTCTAAGTCACTGAGTGATTTTGTGTGTGTATGCATACAAAATGGTGGTAGAATGGGGCTGGTATGACTCAGTGGTTGAGCATTGACCTATGAACCAGAAGGTCTCAGGTTCAATTCCCGGTCAGGGCACATGCCCAGGTTGCAAGGTTGATCCCTAGCGGGGAGTGTGCAGGAAGCAGCCAATCAATGATTCTCTCTCATCACTAATGTTTCTATCTCTTTCTCCCTCTCCCTTCCTCTCTGAACTCAATCAATATATACTAGTATATAGTACTAGAGGCCCGATGCACAAAATTCATGCAAGGGGCTCAGGCCTCACAGCCTTGGTGGCTTGCCTCAGCTCTCACAGTCCTAGCTTTGTCCGGAAGGTCGTTTAGCTGTCCAGTCTAGTTAGCATATTATACTTTTATTATTATAGATGCTTTTAAGTTTATAAGAATAACCAATGGACACTGATAATAGGAGGGTGAAGGCATGGTCTGGGGGAGGGCAGGGGCAGGCTGGGAGAGGAAAAGGGGACATATGTAATACTTTCAACAATAAAGAATTTTTAAAAATGGTGGTGGAAATAAAAGTGGATAACAAGATAAAAATGATAGAGATGCAAAAATTATTTTACTGTTAATGTGACAGTTGTGTGACATCTTCAAAATACAGAATATAGACATTTGATATGCAAACAATGATATCAAGGCCATGTCAATTAATCCAGAAATTTATAAGTACTTGGGTTGATGGAATTCTTATCCTGAGATACATGGTGGGCTCTCAAATATTGGCCCCAACACATTCAAATATTTGGTTTATTTGGTGCAGCATAGTCAGTTGAAGAGAGAAGAAAGCATAAAATAGAGCAAGAAATGGAGCTTGCATGACATGAAGCACTAGAAAATAAAAAATGAGGACAATTCACAGACCCAAGCTACAGAGAATCTTGAGGTTCCACAGAAAAAGGAGTTCTATGCACTATTAAGGCATGTGTGAAAAAGTGTAACTAGGGGTCAGGAGATGGAAAGCAAAATCAAGGTTATGGCATTTAGGAGACTGTTCATGGGCACCAGCCACTGTACAGATTATGTGGAATTTCAAATAACAAATTCCTCTAGCTCCAAGAATTCTGGACATGCTCTAATATTATTAATTTACAAACTGTTTTCTTGCAGAAGCTCACAGAAGTTTTATATTGATGTGAGATGAATTTGCAATTTTGTTTCTGAAACCTCATGCTATTAAAACAACCAATGCACATAGCCTCTTGTCAATGTTCACTTATTCCCATATCAGATATTATGTCATATACTAGTATAAGATTTTCCAACATCTCAATGTTCTGCATTTCTTTGACTTTTATAAATATTATTAGCTCACAAGAACAGTGCCACATAAGCAAATGGCAACAGATAACACATTCAATGTAAGCAGTTTGTGCTTTAAATGGGAATATTCGATATAGCTAATTAACCAGTGATTGAGTTTTTAAGATATGTCAGTAGAATACTTTCATGTATAAAAATTAACCAGGTGCCCAGCTGGTGTGGCTCAGTAGTTGAACATGGACCCATGAACCAGAAGGTCACAGTTCAATTCCCTGTCAGGGCTCATGCCCGATTGTGGACTCAATCCCCCATAGGGAGCGGGAAGGAGGCAGGTAATCCATGATGTTTTTCTCACATTCTCTCATCAATGTTTCTATCTCTCTATCCCTCTTCCTCCTCTCTCTAAAAATCAATAAAATATATTTTTAATTTTTTAAAACTAACCTGGCAATAGTGTTCTCCTTTTACTCTTACGAATATGTTCAATTTGCGACTGGAGGTATGGCCCAGGTAGTGTAGCTCAGTGATTGAGCATGAAACTATGAATCAGAAGATCATGGTTTGATTCCCATGAATTAACCAGTGATCGAATTAACCCAGGTGGTGGGCTTGATCACCAGTAGGGTGTGTACAACAGGCAGCTGATCAATGATTCCCACTCATCATTGGTGTTTCTATATCACTCTCCCTCTCTTTTCCTCTCTGAAAAAAAAAATATATATTTATATATATACATATATATATATATATTGTGTGTATATATATATATATATATTTTTTTTTAAGACTGGAGGTATAAAGATTGAGTTTTATAATGATTCAATTGTGGCTTCTTTTTAGAAGACCAACAAAAACATGACTTAAAGAAACCAAAACACATCCCTAGTTTCTAAAATTAAGATTTTAAAACAGATTGTAATCCTTGAACTTCAAAAACCCTTTATGTTTGGCTTACCATTGCACAGCTGTACAATTGGCATAGATTTTTCTCAATGAAATGTGGCACCATCACAGATGGCAGAGTTTAAGGGCTTGTCTTGCACAGAGAGTAGGTGTTAGAACCACAGTGCTGTACATTTCTGCTACGCAGCATGAGCTTTTTCTTCTTGCAAATCAACCAGGTGATAATTTGAAAATTTTGCACCTGTATTGGCACCTGCAACAATATTTGTCACAAAGTTTAAATAACAATATGCTCCCAGTTTGCATCTTTGTAGTTTGCATGCAATGCTGATGTTTATGGGGCCTCATTTATTACATTAGTAACAAAATCAATACAAGATCTAGTGTACACACACACATACACATAACTACACGCACACTACATAAGAAGGAATAATTTTATTTTCTAAGTAGATGCCAAATTTCAGCTGCTTTCACTATTTAATTAGATTTTTTTCCCCTCAAAGGTTCACAAAGGAGATTCACAACTTTTATCAAATGTTTGAAAATGATTCAAAGCATTTTCCTTCACAGAAAAATTCTGCACCTCGGATTTGCTTCCTAAATAATTGTCACTTGAGTTTTACTTCAGAGATTTGGACATTTTCCCCAAAAGTATTGTTTTTAAGTGAGTGGATTTTATATGAGTAATAGATGTACCACTAC
Organism: Myotis lucifugus; assembly: GCF_000147115.1. Classification (NCBI taxonomy): domain Eukaryota; kingdom Metazoa; phylum Chordata; class Mammalia; order Chiroptera; family Vespertilionidae; genus Myotis; species Myotis lucifugus. The sequence continues at coordinate 3,577,419 of NW_005871183.1, read as the reverse complement.
AAATTCAACTCTACAGTGTACAGAGGCATATATTTTATCCCCTTTGTTATGCTAGAAAAGTATACAACAGTGTTGATATTTTATTAGATAACTAGAGGCCCAATGCACAAAATTTATGCAAGGGGCTCGGCCCTTGAAGCCACCGTGGCTTGCCTTGGCCCTTGAAGCCCCAGCTTCGTCCGGAAGGTCCTCCAGAAGGACATCTGGTCTAATTAGCATATTATGCTTTTATTATTATAGATATGACCAGCTGTAGCATTGACACATTAATTCAAAGCTGTAAAATTTCTGTAATATCTTTAACAAACTAAAATATTTTCAATTTACTATATTCTGTTTCCCTCAATGCAAAATTCCTTTACTGACATTAAAATAGAAATTCTCTCCATCAATTCAGACATACTTCCTATTACTCTGCGATGCCCACTACTACTTTGGGCAAGTAATGTTACCTTGCTGGCATTAAAATAAGTGCTCTTCTAGCTCTGACCTTGACCTGTATTCCACTTCACTTTGGTAATTTACTAAGTACCTTCTCTAGGAACCCAAACATCACACTTTTGATAATCCATGCATGTAAATGATATGCAATTTCAATAAGAAGTGAATAAGCAAATCAAGAAACATTGCTAATAATAAATGTTCCAATTATCTAATCTTTTCATGTCATATGATTACAGAAAAATTAAAATGTTACAAAATAAAATCTTGTGTAGGTTCAAAGCCTCTTAAAGAAATACCTCAGTAAAGAAAATTGCTAGCATTTTATTGTATACTGACATAGGTTAGAACCTGTGAAAACATAAATAATTTAGCTTTAAAGTGAAGCATTGGGTATGAATGAATATTGTTGCAGGTGCCTATTATTTTCACACTAATTTAAATCAATAGCTGCTTCAGGCTCAGTTGCTAGTCCAGTCCACCCAGGGCAGCCTCAGAATGACAGCTCCCAACTCTGGGAGAGCTGGGTTCATTAGCCTTCATGATGTTGTGGCATGTTTATTCACCCTGGGAGAAGTTCTCAGAAAATTTCCTAAGGACAGGTTTGCAGAACATTTGATTAAAGAATGTCTTTTCTTTTGATCTAACTTCTCCCCTTCCTCAGATGAAAGATGAACTTGGAGAGTTGATGGGGTTGCCACACAGGAGAAGGTCAGAGAGAAATGGAACAGATGGGAAGGAGCTTGTAGAAAATTAGTGGAAAAAAGTGATGAATGGTCTTACATTAAGAGTACCTAGTTTCACCCTAGCCTAGCCTAGCCAGTTTGGCTCAGTGGATGGAGCGTTGGCCTGCAGACAGAAGGGCCCCAGGTTCGATTCCAGTCAAGGTCACGTAACTTACTTGCAGGTTCCTCCCTGGCCGGGGCTCATGCAGGGGGCAACCAATTGATGTATTTCTTTCACATTGCTATTTCTCTCTGTCTTTCCCTCTCTCTTCCACTCTCTGTAAAAAACGGATAGAAAAATATCTTCTGGTGAGGATTAAAAAAAAAAAGAGTACTTAGTTTCAAGGTTGACGGAGTCAGAAAGACAATAGGTAGGGGGAAGAAATTCAAAAGGAGAATGGAGTTACTGACTGATAACACACCAACTAAAACAATGTGTTTTTTTAATAATTAAAAGTAGCATGGTATAGCAGATCTATAATAATGAAAGTAGTATGACAATCATTACTTCAGAAATTATCCTTAAGAATCCAAGCCCTAAGAAAATAGCTTAGTCTATGCTAACTTTGAAGAGGTGGGCCCTGGATTAGAGGCCTTTCAGAGTCTCTCTTTTTTGAGGGGAGGTGAATTGAATGCCCATTTAAGTTGACGGGTTGAGGTTAAGAGAACCCTAATCAAAACACTCTGTGAATACACTTGAATGTGCGGATTCTACAAACATTTAATCACATTAATGAATTCAATACAGCTGTATGTGTCAAACTCTGCTGGTGCAGGACTGGAATTGAGTCTGGCTTGCGCTGAGAGTAGCTCTATTGAGAATCCTTTTAAAAAAAGTTCTTTGAATTATATTTCTCCTCTATTGTTCCCAGGCCTTCAGTAAAATCTTGTTAAACATTACAAGCTATTCTCCGTGATTCCCATGGGGAACTGAAAATTCAGCTTTCTCCCCAAACTTAAAGTAGTTTGGACCAGCAACAGTCACCTGGGAGAAGTTAGTCTTAAGACAAAGGATGGATGACGTGATACAGAGCACATAGTAAACTGTGAGTGGAGTGGAGATCAGGATCCTAGGGCCAGGTGGCTGCTTAATGGGGCAATGACAGAAAGATGTACAGGCACACTCCAGAGATACTGCGGGTTCGGTTCCAGACCACGTCATAAAGCAAATAGAGTGAGTCACACAAATTTTTTGGTTTTCCAGTGCATATAAAAGTTATATTTACACTATATTGCAGTATATTAAGTGTAAAATAGCATTATGTCTTAAAAAATGTACATACCTTAATTTAAGAAGACATTCTTGCTAAAAATGCTAAGGATCATGTGAGACTTCAGAGACTTGTAATTTTTTTGCTGGTGGTAGGTCTTGCCTTGATGCTTACGGCTGCTGACTGATCAGGGTAGTGGTTGCTGAAGGTTAGGGTGGCTGTGGCAATTTCTTAAAGTAAGACAAAGAGTCATATCAATGGACTCTTCCTTTCATGAGTGATCTCTCTGTAATATGCAGTGCTGTTTGATGGCATTTTATACATAGTAGAACTTCTTTCAAAATTGGGATCAATTTGTTCAAACCCTGCCACTGTTTTATCAACCAAGTATACGTAATATTCTAAATCCTTTGTTGTTATTTCAACAGTCTTCACAGCATCTTTACCAAGAGTAGATTCGACCTCAAGATAGTATTTTCTGCCCTAGCTGGTTTGGCTCAGTGGATAGAGCATCAGCCTGTGGACTGAAGGGTCCCCAGTAGAGGGCCTGTAGGAGGCAGCCAATCAATGATTCTTTCTCATCATTGATGCTTCTATCTCTCTCTCCTTCTTCCTTCCTCTCTGAAATCAATATATATATATATATATATATATATATAATTTAAAGATAGTACTTTCTTTGCTCATCCATAAAAAACAACTCCTCGTTTGTTAAAGTTTTATCATGAGATTGCAGCAATTCAATCATATCTTGGGCTCCACTTCTAATTCTAGTTCTCTTGTTATTTCCACTACATCTGCAGTTGCGTCCTCCACCAAAGTCTTGAACCCCTCAAAGTCATCCACGAGGGTTGGAATCAGCACCTTTCAAATTCCTGTTAATGTGGATATGTTCATCTCTTCCCATGAATAATGACTGTTCCTAATGGCATCTAGAATGGTACATCCTTTCCAGAAGGTTTTCAATTTAATTTGCCCAGATGCATCAGAGGAATCACTATCCATGGCAGCTATAGCCTTGCAAAATGCCTTTCTTAAATAATAAGACTTAAAAGTCAAAATTATTCCGTGACCTGTGGGCTGCAGAACGGATGTTGTGTTTGCAGGCATGAACACACCATTAATCTTATACATCTCCATCCGTGCTCTTGGATGTCCAGGTTCATTGTCAATGAGCAGTAATATTTTGAAAAAATCTTTACATTTCACTCTGAACAGTGGGTCACAACAGTGGGCTTAAAATGTTCAGTTAACTACGTTATAGACATGTGTACTGTCATCTAGGCTTTGTTGTTCTGTTTATAGAACATGGGCAGAGTAGATTCAGCATCAATCTTAGGGGCCCTAGGATTTTTGAATGGTAAATAAGCATTGGCTTCAATTTAAAGTCACTAACCATGTGAGCCCCTAATAAGAGAGTCAGCATGTCCTTTGATATTTTGAAGCCAGGCTTTGACTTCTCCAAGCTATGCAAGTCCTAGATGACATCTTCTTCCAATACAAGGCTGTTTCATCTACATTGAAAATGTGTTTAGGGTAGCCTCCTTCATTAATTGTCTTAGCTAGATCTTCTGGATAACTTGCTGCTGCCTCTACATCAACACTTATTGCTTTACCTTGCACTTTTACGTTATGGAGATGGGTCTTTCCTTACACCTCATGGACCAACCTGTGCTAATTTCATACTTTTATTCTGCATCTTCCCCTCCTCCCTCAAGCCTTCATAGAATTGAAGAGAGTTAGGGCCTTGATTCTGAACTAGGCTTTGGCTTAGGGCAGTGGTTAGCAAACCGTGGCTCGAGAGCCACATGCGGCTCTTTGGCCCCTAGAGTGTGGCTCTTCCACAACATACCACGTGCGGGCGCACAGGTACAGGGAACGTTGTGGAGTAAAAGAAGATGTAGTGTCGAGGATTGAGAAAGGTATGTTGAGATGGTTTGGACATATAGAGAGGATGAACGAAAAGAGATAGACAAAACAAGTATACAAGACGAGTGTGGGTGGGAGAGTTGGAAGGGGTTGACCTCAGCGAATGTACCTCAATCAGATTGAGGATGTTTTTAGCAAAGGCCAGCTTAGGAGTACCCTAATTAAGTTAATAACAATGTACCTACCTATATAGTTTAAGTTTTAAAAGTTTGGCTCTCAAAAGAAATGTCAATCGTTGTACTGTTGATATTTGGCTCTGTTGACTAATGAGTTTGCCGACCACTGGCTTAGGGGAATGTTGTAGCTGGTTTGATGGTCTATTCAGACCACTATAACTTTCTCCACATGAACAATAAAGCTCTTCCGTTTTCTTATCATTTGTGTGTTCATGGGAATAGCACTTTAATTTCTTCAAGAGCTTTTCCGTTGCATTCACAACTTGGCTAAGAGTTTGGCACATGAGACATAGCTTTCAGCCTCTCTCAGCTTTCAACATGTCTTCCTCAGTAAGCTTAATCATTTCCAGCTTTTGAGTTAAAGTGAGAGATGTGCAACTCTTCCTTTACTTGAGCACTTAGAGGCCATTGTAAAATTATTAATTGGTCTCATTTCAATATCGTTGTGTTTCAGGGAATAGAGAGGCCCAAGGAGAGGGAGAGACCAGGGAATGGCCATTTGGTGAAGCAGTCAGAACACACACATTTATCAATTAAGGTCACCATCTTATATGGATGTGGTTCTTGGTGCTTCAAAACAATTACAATATTAACATCAAATATAACAAATATGAGAATGTAATATATAACATACAAATATGTATGACACCAAGTGTAAGAATATAATACACATAAAGCATCATAATATAAATATTTGAAATATTGTATGACTTATCAAAATTGACACAAAGTGAATAAATGCTTTTGGAAAAATGGTATCAATAGACTTGTTTGATGCAAGATTGCCACACCTTCAATTTTTAAAATACACAATATCTGCAAAGTGAAATAAAGTTAAGTGCAATAAATGAGGTCTGCCTGTATATACAGTCCATGAAGATTGCTGGAAGTTCTAAAGTAGGATAATCTGGTTAAAGCCTGGACATTATGCACTCAGGTGGAACTCTGGCTACAGACTGTGCATTAGAGGGAAAGTGTAGGGCACGGCTATAGGGTTAAGCCTCGGACTGACCTGTTGGCAAAGCCACAAACAAGTCCAAGCTTAGAGGGCACAGCCTTCTTAGCATAATTAGGCTTGACCTTATGACCCTCCCTAGATCTTATCTGGGTAGCTAATGGGCTGTGGGAGGTGCAGCAAGTGCTGCCAAAACAAGTGAAACTCACAAGAACATTGTAACTATGGTGACCACTACCTTGTTTACCTCTGGCTATAAAATAAAGGCTTTCGAACCCTTGGCTGAGCTGGCTTGGCATAGGAAAGGTCATGTGACATATTATCAACTAGCTAGCATTATCAATAGATTAATAATAACTGCACATACAATTACATACTATAAATATTAATAACTGCATACATAATAATTATCCTTACTAATAAAAGCCTAAGTACTCGTCATGCCGTGATGCCCTCACACCATCACAAGATGGCTGCCCACACAGCAGGCATGTGCAGGTGGGCAGGGCTGGGCTTGACGCTGCGTGCGCAGCACAGAGCCTGCCTAGGAGTCCTGCCTCCACGAGGCAAGGCCTGCCTGGAGGTCTGGCGAGTCCTGCCTGGGAGTCCCCCAGCTCCACATTGCAAGGCCTGCCTGGGGGTCCTGCCTCTTCCCGGCTCTGTGCAGCAAGGCCTGCCTGGGGGGCCTGCCTCCCAGCTCCGTGCGGTGTGGAGGCAGGACCCCTGGCTCCGGCCTACCTCTTTGGGGCAATCCATCAAGGAGCCCCAGATGGGTGGGCAGGGCTTACCTCTTTGGGGCAATCAATTGTGGGGCTCCCACACTATGACAAGGCACAGGCCAGTCTGGGGAACACCCCCCCCCCAAATGCACGAATTTTGTGCACTGGGCCTCTAGTATATACTATGAAAATGTTAATATTTTTTAAAGAGTAAATGGGTCTAAGACTTATTTTCATTTTGGTACATTTTACAATTTAATATTCCAAGGCTTAAAAATCTTTAAAGGATATATTGATCTCCAACTAAGTAACTGTAGTTATGTATCTAATGCTTTTTCTCAGTAAATTACTTAAAAATAAAGTCATTATTTCCCAAGTGCCTAAATGATCTCCTGCTACTCAGTGGAGGGAAACTGATTCACCTTAGTAGCAAATCTAGAATTAAATCTGACCATTATTCTTGGACTCTATGTGAACCTGGGCTGTGCATAGGTGAGCACGTGTGGCAAGGAGACAAGGACAAAAAACAAACAAACAAACAAACGAAACAGAGGAAACCAAATAAAGAAGAGTTTCCTCCATTTTAGACACCAGCGCAACTCTAGGCACATGGACTCTACTCTGGACACCCCGTCAGATGTGTATGCACATAGGAAATAACATGCTATATTCTCCACCTTTAAAAAAAAGTTATGTAGCTTACACATTACTCCAGAAGGAATAGAACTCCAGAGGAAATTTCATAGTTATACTTATGAGAAAAGTGATAGGAGAGTTCTTACCTAAAATTTTGTTGGTAAGGACTGTAATACCATGCATTTCCCCTCCCCCCTTTGACTATACAGTGTTTCAAGAAAATGCAATGCATTTAAAGTAAAACATACTATCACCTATGCCTATCATATATGGTTACTAGTTTTGTGTTCTAAGGTACACTTTCTAAATGTTTATTTTAGGAATCTTGCAAATCAATAAACCAATAAATTAAGGATTGGGAAATTTCTGTGCTTGTAAGATAAATATATGATCCAATTATAATTATTAAGGTAAATTAGAGTTGCTTCACAGATGCTAAAAATAAAATTGACTGGTTAATGTTTTAATAAGTTCATAGTTATTACCATGTGTGTAGCATCTGATGTGACAGAATTACCACTATTTTAACTTAATAAAATAAAGTTATACGTTCTTAAGACTATAAATTTTATTCTGACTTAAATTCATTCTAGGATTCAGTGTAACTCTAATTTTTGCCAGCAGTCGTATAAATGCTAAGACTTTAAAAGTTGTAAATCTTAAATTAAATCCTTAAAACATGTTTTCATCTAGTGTACCTCAGCAAGACACAAGGTAGCTAGATACATTTCCTGTCACTTGAGAAAAACTGAATCCATTCAGAAAAGGGGGTGTCAGGTGAGAAGGACATGGGTTCAACAAATGTGGAGAATGAATGAATGAATGAATATTATATCCAATTGACAGTGGATTATTCTAAATATAAAGAGATATAAAAGTCTAATTTTTAATCTTACTGTGTTATTTTCAGTGACAACTCAGTATTTAACTTCAACCCTTTGTTGAGAACTAAAATTCATATTTTAAAACGACTTAATATTTTAAAGTTTAAATTATAACTTCACAAATAGCTTACATGCTACTCTACAAAAAAAATACCCTCATTAGTTTTTTACAATCACATTATTTTGTAATGTCCTTAAGAGAGTATAATATAATAGTATATTATCATATAATCCACAAATATTCCAAATTCTAGCTGTGAGCTCCATTGGTTAAGAAAGAAAACATTATTTCCCATGTCCCTCACTTAAACAAAGGTTCTCATTGGATCTGATGTTTCAAATAACACACTTGACAATTTTATTGTTGTCTGTGATAAGAGTGCAACTCAAACAAAACAAACGTCCTTTGCTGTCAAAGACAAGGATATCTCATGTCTTGAATGCCATTGCTGACAGGAGATTGCTAGCACTAGTTTGAAATAGGGATTTCGGGAAGGCTTCTTGACAAACTACATTTTTTTTTAAATTGTCCATCAATCAAAGGAGGAAAAAATTCTTTGGATGAAATGTTAAGTCTTTCAACACATGCATATGGTTCTGCCAAGTATTCTGCACACAAAGAGAGCCCAGGAATAGTGTAATCAGCAGGGCACATTTTGAAAAACTTAACATGTTTCACTCATTTTGTTGAAATACTGCTAATTAAATCACATGTAATAAAACGAAACTCTATGGAAACATGCATGACAACTATAACTTTAAATCATGTTGGTTAAACGGCATGGCAAAATATGTCAACTAAACTGGAAATCAATAAACCTTGACTGTGTTAAGTTTTTAAATTGTAATCAGAATGCATAATGTATGCATGTAGATAAAATGCATGTGATAAATAAATCACCCAAGTAATTTAAAGAGCACATACTAGGAAGACAGCTTTGGAATGTTTTCTCCACATTTAGTGTTACTGATGTCTTATGTTATCTGAGGTAAAATCTCAATTGACTGACAACTGATTATCCAGCTACTTTTGCTTCCAGAGCAACAAGATGTTTATTGCATTTTCTTTCCTTTGCACCTTGCCATAGTCTTTTTATCAAGATATACTGTTGCAAGAGTGTTCAGCTCATTTTGAAGAAGAAAAGTCTTCACTTTTCAATTGCCTTTGGGATGTGGAAAGAAAATTAATTAAATGTATTATATATTATTGACTATAAGACTTCGATGTCATTATTTACATTTCTCAAAATATTGCTACATTTCACAAAGGCAAATGTGATTAATGAAACAAATCGTAGCCCATGAGAAATGAAGTGAAAAAGTAGTTGCTCATAAATGAGTAGGATTTTATCAATAATCCTTGGTAACCCATCCTATCGGTAAGTTATTGCAGAACTCATATATATTTCATGATAAAAAGATATAAAGTAAAAGCAGGGGGAAATATCGTATTACTTTGTCTCTGAAATTAATAGAATAAGAACATAAAGATTTAGGAAGCATTTGTATGTTTTGGGCTCTGAGTAAGTGAGGTGTTAGATGAATTGGCTAACAAAGAGCCTATGCTTAAACCTGTAACTGAACTGGAAAAATATTGTCACTAATGGAAAAAAAGGGCAGAGGCTTTACATCTTCCCTGTATTCCATCTCACTGTGAAGTCAGTGGAGTGAGAAATATAGGCAAGTACAAAGATTCATGACTGAGAACCTACTGAGAAACAGCTTAACATCTTAGAAAGAACAGAGAAGGCATCCCTAGTCATTAATTATAGAAATGTCACATAAAAAGCATTGCACGGACCCTGTTAGCCACCAAACTGGTAGCGTTTAGCCGGAGGCAATATTATGTAGGACTCAGCTAAGATGTGGGTGTCAGACAACATAGGCTCTCTTTCTGGTTCTGTCACTCCAATGTTTTGTAAATTTGGCAAACTCAATTAATCTTTCTCAGCCTTCATGTCTCCATATTGACAAATGGAGCTAATCACTACAGTACTGGAGTATACCTGTGCCTGCGAGTCAATTTCTGCTGCATTAGATGCTGCACTGATGAACCTTGTATATCGACTTACAATAACTTCCTCCAAGTCATCAATGGATTAAAATCACCATGTACTCCATTACTTACTGATAGTCTCTTACGATCGCAAAGTAAAGATCTGCTCAACGTCATGACATTGGAAGTTTTACAGTAAGTTAAAAGGTGTGTACTTCCAGTTCTTCTAGGAAAAGGAAAGGAGATCCATGATTTGCCAAAAAATAAAAAATGAATTCTATCTGACAGCCACACTAGCTGAACAAGTTCAAATTTTACAGAAAAGCTAATATAGAGCTTTTTTCCCCCCTTTTCTATTCTACCAAAAATATTTGAATGGTACTGGCTAGAATTTCTTTTTTTAAATATATATTTTTATTTATTTCAGAGAGGAAGGGAGAGGGAGAGAGAGATAGAAACATCAATGATGAGAGAGAATCATGGATTGGCTGCCTCCTGCACCATCCTACTGGGGATCGAGTCTGCAACTGGGGCATGTGCCCTGACTGGGAATCAAACCCTGACCTTCTGGTTCACAGGTCAACACTCAAACACTGAGCCACACTGGCCAGGCACTAGAATTTCTTGCTGCAGGGTGCTGATAGAACTTTATATGCAATTTCTGGATATTTATACCTATAATGAAAGCTATTTCTTATGAAAGCAAGCCTCATTCTACACTTAGAACATATGACTTGATTTTTTAATGATATCTAAGAAATATTTGCAATTTTTCTAATTAATTCTAATAATTCAAATAAAGAAAAAACAATAGAAAATTAAGGACGGTATATTTTATTGTTATTAAATGCTGAAAAGGCCAAATTGTTTATATTATTACTAGAGGTCCAGTGCACAAAATTCATGAACTCGGGGGGTGGGGGGGGGGAAGGGGTCCTTCAGCCCGGCCTGCAACCTCTCGCAATCTGGGGGCCCTTGGGAGATGTCCGACTGTAAGCTGGCAGTCGGACATCCTTAGCGCTACTGTGGAGGCGGGAGAGACTCCCACCACTGCTGCTGCACTCGCCAGCCACGAGCCTGGCTTCTGGCTGAGCGGCGCACCCCCGTGGGAGCGCATTGACCACCAGGGGGCAGCTCCTGCATTGAGTATCTGCCCCCTGGTGGTCAGTGCGCATCATAGTGACCAGTCGTTCTGCGGTTTGGTGGATTTGCATATTAGCCTTTTATTATATAGGATAGTCAGACTTATTCTAGCAAATACGTAAAAAGTCATAATACTAACGATTATGCTCTATGCCTCTCAGATGCCCCTAGGACTTCTTTCTCTTCTGCAAACACCTCAGACAAGTTTCCACTTCCTAAACTTTGCACTTGCTATTACGCTGGATGGTATGCTCTTCCTATGAATGTTCAGGTAGCTGAACATAGTCATCATTCAGATTTCAGGCAAAGGCCATCTTTTCAGAGTCATTGCTGACCACCCCATTCCGAGTCCCTGCCCCAGTCACCTTCTATCACACGACAGTGTTTATGTCCTTTAGAGAACTTATTGCTCTCAGAAATTACCTTTCTTAAGCTCCTGGTTACATAGTTATATCTGTCTCCAGTACAGTCCAGCCAATATAAAACATATGTCTGAAGGTTATCCAGGATTAGAGTGGGAAGAGTGGGAAGATTCTAGATTTAATTGCTTGTGGCCTTTTTTAAAATTTATTTTAGAGATAAGGATGCTTAGGACCCATTTATCTTCAGAGCTTTCAACCTTATATTCTATTTTAGAACACCAGAGAAGTTCCACATAGCTTATATTTTCATTGCTATTTAACACAAACTAATCTGCAATCATGAACAGGTGAGCTAGATGTGGGATACAGGGCATAACTTTCCTCATTGCACTGAGAAAACACATCTCATTCCAATTATATATTAATTTCTGTTTACAGAGAAAAAATGTTCTGAACTAATGGCAGAGATTCAAATTTCAGAGAAACTAAAGCCAAAGGTAAATGAATAATTGTGTTGGCATCCTGTTAATAGTTTACTTATCTAACTGTAATGTTCAATAGTGTAAAAATATATAAATAGCTTTTTATGTAGATATAACAAATTTTCAAAGTACTTAAGTATGTTAAAGTTAAATAAACTTTTAATAAAAATATCCTTCTCACTTAGCAATTAGTAGATTTACTTCTATCTTTCATTTCTTCCCCCAAAACAATTAGATTCATTGGCTTAGGTTTTTTGTTGTTGTTTATGTTTGTTTGTTTTTTCTTTAGACAAGCAGAACCCAAGTCTTAGGAAGCCAGCAAATTAGAAGGGTTGAAGGGACCTGAGTATGCTCTTTCCATCTCTCATATCTGCTTCTTTCTGATAATGTGCTTAAATAATTTTTTCAACATCCTTGCTATCTCTTCTACTCAGGCTACCTGAAAGGAAGAAGATGACTGCCAATAGTCCCTTACATTCACACAAAAAAGTCCCTTACATTCTCGGTCACATGGAGAGAGACAAAATTTCAATGTCTTTTTTTTTTTATCTCTCTCCATTTCTTTAGCCCAACTCCAAATTCTTCTTACTCTCCATCCAACCGCCACCCCCACCTCCACCTCTGCAAAAGTTCTTGGGTTGCCTTTTCATTGTCTATTGCCCAACCCTGGATCAACCAAAAGAACTCAGCAATGAATTCTCTATACAGTTATTTTTTTTTTATCTCTCTCCATTTCTTTAGCCCAACTCCAAATTCTTCTTACTCTCCATCCAACCCCCACCCGCCCGCCGGAAAACATTTATCCGGCCCGCCGGGTGTTTTTGCCGCCGCTGCCTGTCCTGCTTAGCAGCCGACTAGTCTGGGCCGCAGTGCGCATGTGTGGAATGTCTGAGAGACAGTGAACTGGCCCCCTGTTTAAAAAGTTTGAGGACCTCTGATATAGTGGGTCAAGGTGATGAACCTGGTATGCCTCCCTGAGGTATCTGGACACTTAACAGGAGGTAATTCAGTGTCATTTAAGGCTTTCTATCTTAAGTTTGGCAGTATCATATCTGTTTTGTAACAAAAATTAGTTGAAGAGGAGAGAATAGTTTTAGAGATACAAATACTGGAGATAAGCACCAGCATCAGGAGGCTATTTTAATAGTTCAGAACACAGATGCTGATTTTCTAACATGAAGCAGTGTCAGTGAGGTTGTGATCAGAGAGGACAAATTTGAAAGGTATTTCAGGAATAATATTGACAAGGCTCAATGAGTGATTAAGAAAGTTAAGGGACATTGCCGATAATCAGACTCGGGGTAAATCCCTCCCATTGATGTTCTAACAGTAATCAAGGCTCAGCTACAACAGGCGAGTATACACACCCCACACAGGGGAGGGGGTCCACCTCAAGTCCCCAGCTTGTATGCCTGGGGAGGCTGTGCCACTGGTCCTCACAGAACACCTATAACATAAGGCCACTCGCCCAAGCCCAAGAGACGTAGCAGCTCTTTCTAATACATGGAAACAAACACAGGGAGGCTGCCAAAATGAGGAGACAAAGAAACATGTCCCAAATAAAAGAACAGAACAAACTCCAAAAAAAGAATTAAACAACATGGAGACAAGCAATGTATTAGATGCATATGTAAAAATTGCAAAAAGTCACACAAATTCAATGCATTATTACTATTACAATTCTGTAAACTTATGGTTCTATTAGTGGTATGTCATATTTGCAAGAGAATAACATAAAGTTATGTATATATCATTTATATATATATATATATATTACATATATATATCAAATATACATTATATAATTTTACTTACTCTTACAAATTAACTTATTTCTATAAGATTGCCCTTTGGTAAAACTGAAAAACAGCTTTACCCAATAAAGAGTCCATTTGAGCAGAATTTTATGTATTAAAATAAATTTCTGTTTCAAAAGAATCTTCATATACCTTGAAATCACATTTTACCATTATTTATAAGTGAAATGTACATTTTAACTAAAAGTACTGATTTCTCCCTTTAGAGAGAGAGAGATAAAAAAAGAGAAAGCAACTTAATTTCTTGGAATAGTTTTCACACACCATTGAGTATTAAATTGATGACAATTGATTTCTACTCACTTGATTGTATCCATGTCAAGGTAAGTCTAGCCAGCCTCACCTCTCACTTACTCATTCCCCTAAGCTTTAACGAACTGATTCTTCCTAATAGAAAATTATGCCTATGTAAGGAAATCAATCACTCTTCATGAGGTATGGGCTTGCATTTACTTGTCTGGATCGAGAAGTCTGACGATAATGGCCATTAAGAACTGTGCTTCCTCGCCACAAAATAGCATGAAGTTTACTGGCAAAGAATGAGTTTTTAGATAAGAATGAAAATCTTAAGAGGGTCAATTTGTTTATAATTCACTTGGAAGACTGCCCTTCCTTTAAAGCCCCACAGTGACAGAGTCGCTTATTTTTACTTCAGAAAATTATTTTAAACTAGGACTATACATTTATGCCATTACAGACACTGGAAATTTCTCATGAAAAACAAACAAAATCATCTCTGATTATACATTTTAGCATTAGATTAATAGCCTAAAGCTGTTATGAAAGAAAGAAAATGCGTCTTTGTAAAGTTCATGTCAATTGTATCCAGAATCTGGAGAAAAGAATAACTAAACATTGAGAGCAGAGTTCTACTTGATTGTTCTCCTCCCCAAACTAAGCAACATATTAGAATCGATAATTTACTAATTTTTTTTAAAAAGAAGAAACAATCCTCCATTCCCACTTAAACTCAGTCTTTTGCAAAAGAGAGAGAAAGAGAGAGAGAGAGAGAGAGAGAGAGAGAGAGAGAGAGAATGTGACCTTACAGTTCTAGAAAATTGCAATTGTGAAAATGTTTCTCCTCTGTTAGAGCTCTGTCTCTAAGGTCCCCTCTATCTGTGAATTACTATAAACAGTGAACTTAAGATGACCATACTGCAGAGTCATCAAAACAACTCACGGATTACCTACTTATCAAGAGAATAGCGTATATGAAAACTCACCTGCTACTCTAGAAGCACATGAAGTCAAGCCCTTTGTTCCCCAGACCAGCACAATACCTCAGTCTATAGTGATAGCCTGTTTGTGGGACACTTTCTCTTTAATTACTCTTTTCTCTTTTCAGGCTCAGACCACTCAGACGCAGCTGCACAATACCTAGACGCTCTTTTTCAGAGAGGCTATTTATTTACGGGGAGGGAAGGCTAACTACACCGATGGGAACAGTTGGCGGGAGATTTGCATCTCACCTGTGCATGTTAGCCTGGTAGAATCAGGTTTCCCTCTTTCTCAAACTGTCCTACACCTGACAAAGTGACCTGCGTTTTGGCAGCTGTTCCTTCAATTTAAACCCTCTAGCAAAAGGCAAATGCCCTTGGAATACAAAGCAAAAAGCAAAAGACATTAGAAGGTACCCAAAAGTTAGCTTTCATTTTTCTTTCTATTGTAGTATGTTGAAACCGATATAGTTCAAGAGAATAAAGCATTGGACGAAGTCTTGCAGTTTAGAAGGCTTTCTGCTGTTATTGGTGAAGGGAATAGACAACCTTTTCTGTGGCTCATGATTGTTTTAAATGAATAATGATTGCTTTCAAAGGTTTCTAGCTAACAGCTATTCTTTGTTAATGAGCTATTGTTATGTGTAATGGACAGTGTCTTATCTGCATTTCTAAGCCCCAGATCCATGGTTTGAATTTATTTTCAAAAATGTTTTTTTTACTTTCTCAATAAATCCTTTTTTTATAATTTCATAAATATAAAGTGACACACAGATGGTAAATATAGGACCATAATTTTGTGGGTGAGGAAGCTAAATCCTATGTGCAGATTAGGGATTTTAGAATCCCAGCTGTTGACTCAGCTGCCACAGCAAAAATCTCTCAAATGTGGTGTTAGTGGTAGTGACTAGGTGCTGAGCTCACTCATCACTCCTGCATCCAAGAGTGACCTGGGGCGACCCCAATTTGAAAACCAACTTATTAGTAAAGTATCGTTGCCTGAAGAACAGGATTATATCACTTTCCACACCTTGATCTCACTCAAAACCTGTGCCAAGTCCAAGGAGAAATCACTTTTCCAAGTCACACAGGAAGGCATCTAACAAATACCACTTAAGCTAAAATCCCTTAAGATAAGGTGCATGAGAGCAAGGACTTAGCTGTTTTGTCCGGGGTTTTATCCCTGTCTAGGTTAACAATGCCTTAAAAGAATCTGTTTGGAATTGGGAAGCTGGGAGATTTATTACTGATTTTCAGGACAAACCAAGTATTTTTCAACGTTGGGGTTTGGTTTCTTTTTGAATGTAGTACCCTAGTTGACCTGCGGCAGAAGCTGCAAGCTTAGTGCATGAGGATGCTTATTCTTTTCTTTTTTAAAATATATATATTGTTATTGATTTCAGAGAGGAAGGGAGAGGGAGGGATAGATAGAAACATCAATGATGAGAGAGAATCATTGATCGGCTGCCTCCTGCACATCCCCTACTGGGGATGGAGCTCGCAACCTGGGCATGTGCCCTGACCAGGAATCGAACTGTGACCTCCTGGTGCATAGGTTGATGCCCAACCATTGAGCCATGCTGGCCGGGCAGGATGATTATTCCTTATACTAATAAAAACAGGAAGAAAGAAAAACATTTTCCAAAATTATAAAATTATTACAGCATGTTTATTTCTGAAACTTTTTCCCCTTTAGTGTTATAACCATTCATATCTGCCAAAATAAAAAAAAAATGTTAAGTATCAACAGAAAAAAAATTTGGCCATAAGAATGGAAAGACAAATTGCATTCAGCTAGAGAAAGAAATTCTATATTTGGGGCATGACTTACCTGGCGCGGTCAGTGTGTGTTTTAATGTTGGAAAGGTCCTAAGTAATTAGATGTGCACAATAGACAGTCTTATACAAAAGACTGCACTTTTTAATTGCTCACTTATTGGAGACATGCTGATGTGGCAAAGAAGTTCTTGCATATCTTTTAAAGTAAAAGTGAAAAGTTAATAAAATATGTTTTTTAATGGAAGTAGGTCTTCTACAGCTGAAATAATTAGCATTTACCTATACAGGCAAATCATACCCATCTCCCTCACCTTGTCCAATTACCTGAAAATCTCTTTTCAAATTTCCATGACTATTTTAATTCATTCATTTACTAGATTTTTGTGGAGAACCTATAGTGCGTGAGGTGCTCAGCTAATCACTGGACATAGTGAAGAATAAGACCTATATATGTTTCTGTTCTAATATAATTTCTGATATAAGGAGAAAGGGAGAGCTGTCCAATATAAAATTGCTTTGACAATGGAGCGAGTGAAAGGATGGACTAATGAATACATGTCAATTTTGATAAAACAATGAATGTTTAAAGAAAAAAGAAAAAGTAAAAGAAATAGAAGGCCATGAAAAGAATAATAAGGAGACTATATGATTTGCAGGTGAGGAAGGCTTCCTGGCAAAAGTCACATTTAATAAGGAACCAAGTGATGCATAGGGTTGACCAGGTGAAGAGGTGAGGGAAGCACAGTCCAGGAAAAGGAGACAAGCTCAGGGGGGTGAGGCCAATGGAAGAAAAGTTACAAAGTTTGCACAAGAAAATTATTGTTCTTTCAGAAAAATGTTATATATTTAAGCCTGTAAACTTCATGTAAAGATGGGACTTGTCCAGTAAAGATTTCTGCTGCTTGAACAACTCTCAACAGTCTTCAAACCCTCAAGATGTTTCTTTACATAATTCCTAAAGAAATCTTATTTATGTAAAAACAAAAACTAAAAGCAATCATAAAACAGCTTCTACTCCCCATGGGATGGCTAACCAAGTATAATATTTTACATGGACTCTAATCCTGAATTCTGTTTGGGAAATTGTAGTTAACATAAGTGAATTTAGGACGGCTTTGTTTTTTAGGAGTGATGTTGCAAATTGTAAGCTGTTTTCAGAAAAACTACAGAAGAAGCCACACATTCTATACATATATAATTGTAGGGCTTAATTTATAAGACAGACCTGACAAATGAAAAATAGAGAGGATATCTCTGTTTACTTTTCCAGAGATATAAATGATTTGTATTCTTATATCCATTCAAATTTTCTCTATATGTAGTGCATGTCTACTATCTACTATGCCTTATGCTTTAAACTGGAATTGGAAAAATGATTAATAACCAGTACTAGCCTTCTATTAAGAGGAGAGAGAGCTGAACTATCTAAAAACTCAAAACCTTCTTAAACCACCTTCATGTTTTTATCAGTGAAATTATTATTATAATTCCTCTACATGTGGTTAATATAGATTGTTAAAACCTATTATAAAGAAAAGCACAGAGGCAAAGAAGGGAGAACCTGGTATAGGAGGTGGTACAATAATTTAGTCATGAAGAAGGATTTGTCAGGAGCCTAAATAGAGATTACATGTTTTATGCAGAAAGAATAGTATGAAGCCACAGAGGTGGATGGAAAACATGGAACATCACAGTAAGAATAAGCCAGGGGAGACTGCATCTATGTAATGAAGACGGAAGGAAACTAGGCAATTATATCCTTTACCAAGATATTGACAAGAGATAAATCACAGAGATATGTCCACAGACACAATTCTACTTTTTAAAAGGCATTCATTCCGGTTGGCATTATTTTCCACATTGTAAAGGAGAGTTTCGAGTTTCAAAAGTTTCTCCCTTCAAGTGCCACAAGTACCCTGAGTCCCAATCCACAAATATTACCATGGATAGCAATTTTGACTGTTAGGTTTTATTACATCACGCTAATCCTAATTAACCTTTTCAAGCTTTGCTTATAGGGGTTTCTAAGGTGGGGGATGGGAGAAGAGAGGTTAGTTTAGGGCAGTGGTTCTCAACCTAGGCTGCACATTAGAATCACCTGGGAATCTTTTTAAAATCCTGATTTCTGGGCCTCATCCTCCGGAAATTCTGTTTCTTTGTTATGGGGTGAGGCCACAACATTAGTAACAAAGAAACAGAATTTCCGGAGGATGAGGCCCAGAAATCAGTATTTTAAAAAGATTCCCAGGTGATTCTAATGTACAGCCAAGGCTGAGAACCACTGGTTTAGGGGATAGTGGAATGGCTATGACACATAATTTGAAAATGTAGATGTAAAGTGTTACAGACCAATTAGCTGCTTGGAAGGGGGAAAAGGGAGCAGACATTGCCTTAAGGTCAGTCTGATTCCAGGCGAGGTTGGATACGGGATTCCTGAGTGTTTCTCAAGGACCAGATGTGTGCTGTATAAAAGACAGAGGTGTCTTAAATCGCACCCATGAGGACCACCTGGAAGTGTGCTATCAGACTACAAGAAGTAATATATGTGGGATAGACTGACAAAGGAGGGCAGTGGGCAGCTAGAGAAAAATGCATCAACCATATTATACATGTATAATAAAATGTTTCCAAGAAAGGAGTCTTCAAAATGCCTACAGAATTTCCTGCAATAGAAAAGTTTTAAGCACCTGTGAGTCCCAGAGCACACAAAACCATCCCCTAGAGCAGTGGTTCTCAACCTTCCTAATGCCACAACTCTTTAATACAGTTCCTCATGTTGTGGTGACCCCCAATTTCATTGTTACAAATTGAACATAATTAAAGCATAGTGATTAATCACAAAAACAATATGTAATTATATGTGTTTTCCGATGGTCTTAGGCGACCTCTGTGAAAGGGTAATTTGACCCCCAAAGGGCTCGCGACCCACAGGTTGAGAACTGCTGCTCTAGAGTATCATCTAGGTTATACTAATACTCATAGTAATTATAGCTAATAATATAGAGGGCTTAACATTTGCCAGATACTGTTCACACACACACACACACACACACACACACACACACACACACAATCACATATGCCTGTATCCTGTTTCATCTGTTTCAAGACGTCCACATTCTCACTTCATAACCTTTCTGAAATCTGGCTGCATCTTACAATCAGTGTGATGCTGATTCGCTAGTAGCAGTTATGGCACTGTCTGTACATACCTGTATTTCATTGTTCCTATGGCATGACTTGACAACTGCTCCTCTAAACAACTAAATCAATACACTATTTTAAGGATTTTTCAAGGAAAAAATATGACTCCTGATTTTTCTACTAGTAAAACCTCTTCCCCCAACAAAGGGGGCATATCTGTATTTTTTGCAGGGTCTTTGTCCTGCATCCATTGTTCAAGGGCTTTACCTCAAATCCAGCTGTGCTTCGTTCTCAGGACCCAGTGAAGGCTTCCCAGAGCAGTGCCCTGGCTTGAGCCTGAGCGTAAAAGTCACCACTGCCAGCCTATTTGTTTATACAGAGAAGAGAGAGAGGCAGCTCTTTAAGGAATCACTGTGCTGATTGCTCCCTGGCCCACTCTCATTTGTACTTGTTGATTCTGGCCTTGAAGTTGCTAAAGAAGATCTATGCTTCCTTCTACTGCCCAGGGGCCACAGTTTTCTTTTGTTTCTCCTTCAGTCTTATTCCTTGATTTCTTATCTCTAGGAATCCCTTCACCCTTGTGTTGCTCTGGTAGAAACTTTTCTTGACCTCTAATGATAATAGTCTTTATTTAGGGGAGGGGGTTGTTAAGGTTTTCCTGTAATTTCAGTAGAATCCTCAGGGATGAGACTATAATTGCCTGAGCCTAGTATTCAGAGATTCTTTCAAATGGTTGGGTTCAGCCAGAGAGATATATTTTTCAAATAATTGCAGTAATTCACAAAAATATAATTACTGGGTTTATGAAAGAATTTGAATGGCTATTGCCTAGATTCAGCTGAAATCATTCAAATATTTTAGAATTTTAAATTTTTTTGTGCAGAGATATTGATGGGAAGAAGTAGAGCTATTTTTCCATTTTCTATGAATTGAAGGAAAATTAAAAGTACCTTTTGAATCTATCACACACTTGAGAACATCAGATTCTTTTAACTTCTTTCAAAAAAAAATGGAAGAAGAGGGGAACCTCATTATTGGCTACGAACTGGAGATAGAAAATAGGAAGCCAGGGCCACCTTCTCTGCCTCTTCTGAAGGCACTTCCTCTCAAACACGACGTTTCTGCTCCTCCATAGTTTTCTTTTACATGTGGCTTAGCTACCACAGGCTCCACCTCTACTGAACCTTGCCATTTGGGAACTCACAGATAAAATCTAGCGGTTTTCATATCATTTATTGTGTTTTCTTTCCTCTGTCTCCTGAAAAACGCTAATAATCATATGAGGTTAGGGGTAGTTTGGCACAGTTCAAGAACTAACTCAGATGTTCAGCCAGTCATTAAACCTCCAAGCCTCTTTCTTTTTCTGTAAAATGAGATTAGTAAGAAATTTCACAGGGAGAGGTTAGGATCACATGTGTATTAAAACAGATGGGGGGTATTATAAAATCTGTATAAAGCTTGGTTCTTATTATTAATTGGAAAGCATTCTCTTTTATAGTCATAGATAACATCATCTGGCCAAAATCTTAATTTAATATAAATTACAAACATGGAAAAAAGGACTTTTTTTCCTTTAACAATTTGAACATAATACAACAAAATTCAAAATGTACATCCACTACCTTAGGAAAAAAATACCTGTCATTGTTGAAAATTGCTGGTTCCACTTTCTCACTAGAAAGCTAAGCAAAAAAGGTATACACAGGTCAGATATAACAGGCTAAAAAAATTATAAATAACCAGACCAGGCCAAGGGATTTGCTTTCTATAGAACAGTCTTTCCACCACTGAAAAGTGAACTTGTTCAGAAGTTCAGAAGTTCAGTTCAGCTAAGCACCCCGAAAATTTGGCAGTTGATCCACATGTTATTTGAGCCTTTAGAGCACATATAATTAGGCTGAAAATCTCATTAAAACAGGATCACTGTCTGATACTATTTCCATGAATTTTGCCTCTCAATATAGACATAACAGAGGACTAGAAACATATGTAAAAGTAATTGATGAAAATTACTCACATTTTTTTAAATACAGGACAAGACTAAAGTTGGATCATGCTCATGTATTAAGTTCAAGTTGTTTGAAATGTATTCCCACATGGCAGTTCAAGGGGGTGAAAAGTGAATGGTTCAGGTGATGTCTTTCTCCTGAAATGAATTGTGAAAGGAGATTACAACGGCCAAGTAAAGAAAACCACAAATTTTTTCACACAAGAATTGTCATTATCCATGTATAATACTGAAGAATACAGGCTTGGCCAAAAGTAGGTTTACAATTGTATGTGAAATAGTTTATTTTTGTATTATTATTTATTATTATATTATTTTCCATGCCAACAACTATAAATCTACTTTTTCCCAAGCCTGTATATACATATATACATGTGGAATACTAGTCTTCTTATAGGCTGATGAAGATCTGCTTGGTCAAAGGTTCAAACATTTTTAAAACATAAATTGTACTGTCTTTAAATGCACATCAGCTAATTTGATTCTTATCTTCATTCAACTGAGAACAACAGGCTTTCCAATGGAGCATATAACTTTAAATATCCCCTCTTCCCAAATAGCATAACAACATGTCACTATCAGTGATTTTATTTTATAACACATACAGAATAACACAACCTTCAAAAAGTCAAAAGAGTGCTCCCAAGCCCTATGCAAACTCTGTGAACTCTATCACTGCCTCATTTCCTAGAAGAGAGAAATAGTCAATCTGTGTCAGGTTTTATTTTCTCATATTATTTTATTCATCATCAGTATACCCTTTGATAAAAAGGGTTGTAAATCATGCACATCCTATGTAATAAAAACCTAATATGCAAATCAACCAAACAATTGGAACAATAAGAGCTATGACATGCACTGACCACCAGGGGGCAGATGCTCAGTGCGGGAGCTGCTCCCAGCCTTGCAGGCCCCAGGCCAGTCAAGGCAGGTGCCAGCCACCCCACGCACCCCCCTGATCGTCCCACCATTCACCTCCTATGGAGGGAGGGGACCGGCGGTAGTGGCAGGGGTCAGGGCTGGTGAGCAGGTGGCACCAGGCTGGCCAAGACGGGTGCCAGCGGGAGCCCCTGATCGTCCCACCAGTCACCTCACAGATCAGCCCTGATCACCACCCAGGTCTAGGGACCCTATCCATGCACAAATTTTGTGCACGGAGCCTCTAGTAAGTGATAAATATTGTTAAAATGTGCTGCAGAGAAAACAACTCTAAGTACAAAACCTACAACTTGAAGTCAAGCTTTATTTCTTTTTATTTAAAATATATTTTGATATACATATATTTATGTTATTTAGATACATGCATATATATCTCCCCATCCAAAACAAGAGGGGTGGGGGTAGAAAGAGACAGAAACAGAGAGAGACAGGCAGAGAGAGAGAGAGACAAGCAAAGACAGAGAGAGACAGGTAGAGACAGAGAGAGAGAGATTCTTGTTATTTGTCCACTCCAACTTACTTGGATAAATGTATTAGTATATTAGTGAACAAATAAATCTTATAAGGTTAAACAAAAAAAACTACAATTCTTCTTACTAGATATTCCAAGGTAGAGATGGTAGCATCATAGTCATCAAGTCTCCAACTTTCTTTTCCCTTTTGCTTCAAAATCCTGCTTCTGATCTTGAGGAAGTCATATTCCTTGGGATCAAAAAAGTCTCAGGGATTAAAATTTCTTGTTAAAAATGTTCTTTTCCATAAAAAATATAAGTGCATATCTAACCCTTATCTTGTACTTTAAAGAGCTTTTTTCACAAGCCATTTTCAAGATGTCATCCTGTATATTTTGATTACCACCTAATTCAATAATACTCTTTGAGTTGGAAACTAAAATCAAGTAATCTGACACATAAGGTGCTACCAAGGGTAAGAAAGAAAATCTGTACTCTAAACTTCAGCTCTTTAGGCAGGCAGGGGGCAAAAACTACCTGACTCTTAAACAATTTGTTTCTGAATCATTTTACACAACTCAGTCAAAATGTAGTATTTCTTTTTTTTTAATATATTTTATTGATTTTTTTACAGAGAGGAAGGGAGAGAGATAGAGAGTTAGAAACATCGATGAGAGAGAAACATCGATCAGCTGCCTCCTGCACATCTCCTACTGGGGATGTGCCCACAACCCAGGTACATGCCCTTGACCGGAATCGAACCTGGGAACTTTCAGTCCGCAGGCCGACGCTCTATCCACTGAGCCAAACCGGTTTCGGCAAAATGTGGTATTTCTTCAACAAATTAAAAATTAATACAATTTTTATAGAAGAAAAAAAAATCAATGAATAAAGAAACCCAGACAAGCTTTTCCAAAATCACTTAAAATAAGAAACAAAATAATGATGGAACAGAGAGAAATAACCTCACCTATGTAGTCTTAATACAGAAAGCACAGTCTATGTATAAGACAACCTGTAGGCTTTTAGAAACCTACCAGATACAATCACTATGGAAAGCAGTATGGTGATTCCTCAAAAATTTAAGAACATAACTACCATGCGACTCAGCAATTCCTCTCCTGTGTATATACCCTTGAAATCATATATTCCCAAAGATATATGTACCCCTATGTTCATTGCAGCATTAGTCATGGTGGCCAAGACACGGAAACAACCAAAGTGTCCTGCAATAGAAGATTGGATAAAGAAGATGTGGCACATTACACAATGGAATACTACTCAGACATAAGAAAGGATGAAATACTGCCATCTGCAACAGCATGGATGGAAACCTTGAGAATATTGTGCTAAGTGAAATTAATCAGTCAGAAAAAGCTAAGAACCATATGATTTCACTCATATGTGGAATATAAAACTGAAACTCATGAACACAAAGAGCAGTGTGATGGTTGCCAGAAGGAAGTGGGTGAGGGGAGAAGGGGTCCTAATATATGGTGACAGGAGGAGATTTGACTTTGCTGTGATGGGCACATGGTACAATATACAGATCTTGTAATATAGAAACCCACTCCTGAAACATGTTCATGTTGACCAATGTCACCCCAATAAATTGAATAAAGAGAAAGGAAGAAAGAAATAAAGAAATAAAAAGAGAAAGAAAGAAAGAAAGAAAGAAAGAAAGAAAGAAAGAAAGAAAGAAAGAAAGAAAGAAAGAAAGAAAGAGAAAGAAGAAAGAAAGAAGAAAGAAAGAAAGAAAGAAAGAAAGAAAGAAAGAAAGAAAGAAAGAAAGAAAGAAAGAAAGAAAGAAAAAAGAAATATACCAGGGTATGATGTTCCTCAAGGCATATTTTAAATGGGCATTTGGCCTGAAATTTATGTGTAGTACAAATTCTACTCCATTTAATAATTCCTTGATGTTATTTCAACTGTCAAAGTCATTCACATATAATTTATTTTTATAAATGTCTTTTAAGAATAAGGAAATTATCTGGATGTTGTTATTCTTTGATTCATAATACCATTGCAAATTTTAGATGCAGTTGGCTGTCGATCTCTAAGCACTAGCAAAAAGGGCTCTAAGATGAGAAAAAGTCAACCAAAGGACTTGTATGCATGAATATGAGCATAACCAATGGACACAGACAGGGGGGGAAGGGGTGAGGGCATGTGCTGGAAGGTGAGGGCAGCTGAGGAGAGGTCAATGTGGGGAAAAAGAGACTTATGTAATACTTTAAACAATAAAGAATTTAAGAGAGAGAGAGAGAGAGAGAGAGAGAGAGAGAGAGAGAAAGGAAGGAAGAAAGAAAGAAAGAAAGAAAGAAAGGAAAGGAGGGAGGGAGGGAGGGAGGGAGGGAGGAAGGAAGGAAGGAAGGAAGGAAGGAAGGAAGGAAGGAAGGAAGGAAGGAAGAAAGAAAGAAAGAAAGGAAGAAAGAAAGAAGGAAGGAAGGATACAGAGCCAGAACTGGCCCTTAAGAGACTATAGGAATGTTTCATGTTGGAGGTACATATCTACTCATATCAATACCAAAAATAAAGAAATGGCCTAAATATCATTTTGATTTTCTAGCAAGTCTAATATTCTCCTTTATATCACTTGTAGGACACATCAAATACTATATTCAAGGCCTTGCTTCAAGAGACTGTGAGTTTCAACTATTTACCATTGTCAGTTCAACCATTAAAACCATAACCTCATCTTAAATCTCCCTCAATTGTTTTAACTATATTGTTTTCAAAAGAAAAAATTAAATTTCCTTAACTATTGAACACAGTCTCTGAGGAAAGCAGATAATTCTTACCCATCCTCATTTCAAAAACTGCCTTTATATTGAATTTAGCTACAAAAGATGAAAACAATATCTGGGAAATTACATAGCAAAAGTGATGCTCTGTTTTTCTTTTATGATAACTGATGTCTTCTTTGCAGATGCCCTAGAAATCCTACTGCAGTACAGGTCTTAAACTGACACCTGTTAGAGACAGCCAGCCCCGCCAATTAACAGCAAATCTTATTGCTGCTAAATCCTGGCCGCCGACCTATATTTCTGTAGAAAAGAGCCTCCAGAAATCTCATGAATTGCTTTCTCCTCAGAGGGCAAGAGAAATGAACCTCTATATTAGCTGAAAGACAATATTAAACAGCTGCTCACAAGTCTCTCTCCAAAAGCACTTGATTTCTGTAATAAACAGAATTAAATTGTGTCCTTTTTTGGTCCTAAACAACAGGGCTGGGCTTTAAAATGTAGACCAGGCACATAAAACACCACTGTAAAATCTAGCCTCTATCATAAATAGGGCAGTCTAGGGAAATTCCAGATTGAAACTGTAAGCCAAAGCTTATTAACCAACCGCTTTAAAAGGACAAAGGCACGTTTTAATTATTATTTTTCTTTATTCCCGGCAAAATAAATTTAAAATACAACTTTTTGTTTGAAAAAAACAACAGGTCCCTTCCTTCCTTTCTTCCTTCCTTCTTTTCTTTTTGCTTTGTTGTTTTTTTTTGGGGGGGGGGAGGGGGACTAATTTGGAATGAATATAAAATTAAAATTGCCATTCTTGATTAAATGCTAACACATGTCATTTGTGCCAAAGTGGCTTTATACTGTGTACCAGCCCCATCGATTAAAATCCATGCATAGAAGGGAGCAGGAGATTTAGTTCTTTGCCTGTTGAGAAGCCAGTGAGCAGAGTAGAGAATTTCTTTCCTTTCATACGTAATCCCTGCTGGTGACATGAGTGTACACAAACTCTGGTGAGAATAGCTATATAGTTTCTAGGCTCCTTACACCTGGCGGAAACTCTTGGAGGCCCAGACGCTGTTTTGCTCTGTGTGCTCTGAAGACATCAGAACTGAGCTCTAACCTCTATACAACTAGGGCACGATTCCTTTAGTCTATTTATTTTAAGTATTCCCTCTTCAAATACTTGAATGAAAGAAAGCACTAGAACAGAGAAACAAAGGCAGAAATCCCAGAATAAATATTTGAATGTCAAGAGGCCTGAAGACTGGATATTTTGGAAGTCCTTTCTATTGTTTGTTTCTTTTCTCTTTAATTGTGAATAGATTCCACCCTAAACTGCAAGAGAAATACAATAGTAATTTAAGATTACAAACCTGCACAAACGTTATGCCTCTCGGATTCCTCACTCAGGTGTGAGCCTAATAAAGGCTAAAGAAAAATACCATTCTACATGGGAACCTGGCCATTCAGGGACAAGCACCGGAATGCAAAGTGACCAGTTTATTAGTCTGGACCATCTGAGCAAATGAAAAGATTGCCTTTGATGCAATCTAGTTGCTTAATAGTTAAAAACTAATTGTTTTAGGTGCTCCCCAATTCACTCAAAATGTGTTTAATTCAGTTACTGAGTATCTTTGGCCTGATTAGCAATGAGAAGAAATCAAAGCAAACATTTACAAGTATATGTTTTAAAAATATAAACTTATTTTTACAAAATAATATGCATCACTAACATCCAAAAGTCAATAATAAGAACTGGGACTTACCAATCACTGAACAAAGAATAAAAACAGTAGTCTCAAACTATTAAAATTATTTTAAATAAAAAACAATGTTCTAAAAGTCATAATGTGATATACACTCTAACATTATTGGTGAAATTGAGAATTTTCTCTTGTTATTGTTGTGTTATTGAGCAGAAATACTTTGAAATTAAAAAAAAATTCTGTAACACTATTTCAAAAATTTCAAGTGGGTGATATTGAGAATCTCCTAATCTATTTTTTCTATCATTAAGATAATTGGAAAAATAAAGTATTTTATAAAATAATTATAAAATTAAAAATAGTATGAAAACTTACATACTAGACATTCTAAAAATAAATATTCAGATTGAATTAATTCAGTGTCATACATATATACAAGTGTACATATGTATATCATTGTTTTTCTAGATTGTTTGTCCTTTGAGTTCCATTATGTTTCAGAAGCATGTTGTAAATAAATAGACACATATGGAAAAAAATTGTGTTATCTATGTGTCCAGAAGTATGAGAACACATGCACACATATGTGCACAACAAATATGTGTTATATGTTTACATGTGATTAGTAAGCATTTGGTTTACAGATCATTTTGTATGGACAATGAGAGGTATTGCTCAAAATTCTTCCCATTAGAATATTTATTCTTCCCCACTGTCTTTCAGGGACATCCCTGAGGACTACTGTAACAATGCAGAGGTTCATGTTTCTTATATACCACTAGAGGCCCAGTGCACAAAAATTTGTGCACTCGGGGGCGGGGGTTCCCCTCAGCCCGGCCTGTGCCCTCTCACAGTCTGGGACCCCTCAGGGGATGTCCACCTGCTGGCTTAGGCCCGCTCCCCAGAGGATCAGGCCTAAGCTGGCAGCCAGACATCCCTCTGGCAGCCCAGGAGCCCTTGGGGGATGTCCACTTGCCAGCGGGGAGCAGGCCTAAGCTGCAGTCGGACATCCTTAGCGCTGCTGAGGAGGTGGGAGAGGCTCCCACCACCACCGCTGTACTGGCAGCCATCAGCCTGGCTTGTGGCTGAGCAGAGCTCCCCCTGTGGGAGCGCAATGACCACCAGGGGGCAGCTCCTGCATTGAGCATCTGTCCCCTGGTGGTCAGTGTGTGTCATAGTGACCGGTCATTCCCAGTCATTCTGCTGTTAGGGTCAGTTTGCATATTACCCTTTTATTATATAGGATGGGAATGATCTCTGAATCAACCAAGCTCAATTTTTTTCTTTCTCTGTTAGTTAGTCATTGAAAACTTCTTATGAGATCACAAGTATGAATTAACAGATAGATGAACTGACTTGAAGGTGGAGGGTTAGTAGACATCCCTAAATTTACCGCTTAGTATATCAGGTGCCACCCAGGACATGATGGTAGCTCCTCTTCCAAATCAAACTCTTAAATGGATGCTTCTATTGGCAGAACCTTCTAATTCCATGAACTAGTTTCAAGGGAGCCTGGGAAAATAAATTGCTGGGATCTTCTTTAAGAAGACAGGACTGAAAAGGAAGAAAATTTCCCTAAACACGAGGAGTGTTCAAAATGTGGTGGGCAGCTAATCAGTATGAAAAATGGTCATTGTGCCATAACCATAGATCCTGGATGCAAATGGAATGGCATATAATTGAAGATATTGGAAGCAAAAAAACAAATAAGAACTCATTACATACTTTTTGTAGAAGATAGTGGTCCACAAGACAAAACCTCAAATTTTCTGATCTGGACTATTCTCTCAAAGGAAGTTCTGAAAATCCACCAGAGGGAGTAATGCCTTTATCCCTGTTATTTATTTATTGACAGCATATGTCATGATGACTTCACTGCTAAGCACTAAAGGTAGAACAGTGAGCTTGCATTTCAATAGGAAAGCTTAAAGAATCACATAATTTGAAGTCAGACAGGGCTTTATGATATAGACCTTCAACACACAGCCAAACATAAGCCAGTCCCAGAAATGAGGCAGATCTTTGCTGACTGAATAAAAGTGAGCAATGACAGCAAAATTAGAGATAAAAAGAATGAAACATAGAATATCATTTAAAATAATAGAATTTTTATGCCATTATTAAAGTAAGTTTGTTCAGAAATTAGTTATACTGAGTGTTTCTACTTTCTAATCCAGTGGTTCTCAACCTGTGGGTTGCAACCCCTTTGGGGATTGAACGACTCTTTCACAGGGGTTGCCTAAGACCATAGGAAAGCACATATATAATTATATATTGTTTTTGTGATTAATCACTATGCTTTAATTATGTTCAATTTGTAACAATGAACATACATCCTGCATATCAGATATTTACATTACGATTCATAACAGTAACAAAATTACAGTTAAGAAGTAACAACAAAAATAATTTTATGGTTGGGGGGTCATCACAACATGAGGAACTTTATTAAAGGGTCACAGCATTTGGAAGGTTGAGAACCACTGTTCTAATCCATTCACTAATAGTAATTAAATAGCTTAAGGAGATTTCTTGGTCCTTTCTGTCCTCTAATATTCTGTATGCTTTGCTTCTGCAGTGGTTAACAGTCAGAAAAGATGAAAAATAAAGTGAAAATGACAGTCATTGATTTGTACTCAACAAATTCCAAGTTGACAAATTATTTCCAGGCCAGGCTTCCAGTCATGTAAAATTTATTTTTTTCTGGCTGAAGTTATTTTTAAAAGCACAATATCAGGCATCACTGTTTTATGCATGTATGCATATGTGTATGTATGTATGTATTTGCTTGTGAACTTTTTTTAATCAATCATATTGAGGTATTGAGGATGTAATTTACAAACAGTAAAACCACCTATTTTAGGTGTACAGTTCTATGAGTTCTTGTAAATGTACATACATATGCAAGAACTATCACAATCAAGATATAGAGTGTGTTCATCACCTTAAAGTAATCCTTTCTTTCTCAATATCTCCCTGGACTCCTAGTCATCTGTGCTTTTGTTTTGTTTTTTGTTTTGTTTTTTTACATAAAAAAGCTAACATTTATATTTTAAGCTTCTAAATGGAATTTTCTTTGTCTCTCATTCTCTCTAACCTTCTCATAAAACCTTACAACAGCTTTCACAAGGTTAAACTCATTCTGAATTTGACCAAACTTCATTATGTATAAATTCTTATATTCATATACATCAAGTATTACTGAGAATTTACTTTGTGTCAGGCTTATACTTAGCCCCAGTCTCAGAATATGGTGCTAAAAAAATTAGACACATTCTTTGTCTTGATGTAGATTATAATCAAAGTTGCATAAATTTATTCTAAGCCAGACCCAATCTCATTAAATCTACTGAATCTAATATATCATGTACAATTATAACACTTCAAAATGGCAAATCTGTTTTAGCTGTACAGAAACTCCAAGTATTTTACATTTGTACAATTAAAAATCCTATCTAATAAGAGTAATATGCAAATTGACCATCACTCCAACACAAGATGGCCGCCCCCGTGTGGACACAAGATGGCTGACACAAGATGGCTGGCAGGGGAGGGCAGTTGTGGGTGATCAGGCCAGCAGGGGAGAGCAGTTCGGGGAACCAAGCCTGCAGGGGAGGACAGTTAGGGGCGACCAGGCTGGCAAGGGAGGGAAGTTAGAGGTGACTGGGCCAGCAGAGGAGGGCTGTTGGGGGCGACCAGCCTGCAGGGGAGGGCAGTTAGGGGCGACCAGGCTGGCAGGGGAGAGCAGTGAGGGGCAACCGGGCTGGCAAGGGAGCAGTTAGGCATCGATCAGGCTGGCAGGGGAGTGGTTAGGGGGTGATCAGGCTGGCAGGCACGCAAGCGGTTGAGAGCCAGCAGTCCTGGATTGGATAGGGTGCAGGCTGGGCTGAGGGACACACCCCCCCGTGCATGAATTTTGTGCACCAGGCCTCTAGTATATAATAAGTAAGTACTTATACAAATCATAATTGCATATTGATTAAATACATTTTTCATATTTTATTTATTGACTTCATTAAATATTTGAATGAGTTGAAGAATTATGATTTGTATACATACACAAAAGAACAATTTTGAAAGCTAGTCTTAGAATCTGTTTTTTTTTTCATTGAAAATAATTAACAAAATTCAGTATATGGCAGAAAAACACTTGCACCAACATCTCTTGATGTTCTTCTCAGTATCTGCCAATGATTCCCAAGCTCTTCTGTTATTTCTCATAAGGTTCTGACATTTTAAAAAAAACTTTTAAAGACTAAGCTTTTTAATAAATCTCTTTCTTCTCTGAAAAAAAAGTAAAATCAATTCTACAACAAAATATAGACATGGCTCAAATGAATGTGTGCAAGCCAGGGAGCAAAACAGGCACAGTCTGTGTATTACGTGTTACTCAATGAAATAGAAATGGACGATAAAGTGAATGAAAAAAGTATACAAGCAAATATGGAATACAGCCAAAGAGCTGGTAAATGGAAGGTTGTAATTAAGCAGGCACCTAGTGGATTAGAGGAAATGAGACTGCTGCTGCTGTGTTTCTGCTGCCAGCACAGAATGCATTTTAACTCAAAATAGTCAACAGCCTACCAAGAGGACTGTAATTATATATTTTTAAATTTATTTCATACGCTATGATTGCAGGCGAGATAGACAACAAAAATTGAGAAAACTGCTACTATCAATGATATTAAGTCTGATAAGAATGTCTATGAGAAGAAGAGTTATTAAATTTTAAGTTAAAAAGTTAGATTGTGTATTTTAATTCCAGTCATGTGGCATTCAGTCAAAGCCTCCCAGATAGGAATCAAAAGGTAAATATGTGAAGAATTTCATTGCCAGCATCCTGCACAAGAAACATCTGGCATCATAATCCTAAAATAACATAGAGAGAGAGCAAACGCCTTGAGATGAATATATGAATTCAAGGCATCTCAAGCTAGAGCATCTACATTTTGAAGTAACCCAGTTTCCCTAGAAACTTTGATTGAGACCAGCTTTCAGGGAAAATATAACCTCAAAAGAAGTTTTCAGAGAATGTTCTATTAGCTCCCCTTTCCCTTCTTGCACTGTCCTCCTCATATCAACCCTTCCACCAGCCAACACATCTAAACGCCTATTTAGTCATCTACTTACTATGAGCTCTCTCAACTCTAGATCCCCATAATATTCCCCAAATTGGCTTCAGTTTACTAGTCTTAATGCCAGAAACAAATCTGAAAACTTAAATACATAGTCTTTATATGCTACCTGTTCTAAAGAACATCTACTTACAGCAAGTGATATTACAACTACAGATTGCATAGTAAAGGATAACTAAGGCAAAGTCTGGAAAAAAAATTTAGAAATCAATGCCTTCTTGCATAATTTATTTTTTTTCTTGTCCCAGATTATGTTATAGCTTTATCTGCTTCCTTTTCCTCTGCCTGTTCTAACACCAGTTGCTGTGGATTGAGAATTCTGACTCAAGACTCTTTAAAAATAGATAGAATAAGTCCATCTATCACCATCAAATGGCCTAACGTCTACTGTAGGCCATGAGTACCTACAGCTCTTAGATTAAATGCTCATTTAGTTTTTCACAAAATCTTGCATAATTAAAAGGATCAAGAGGTTTGCAAATAAATACAATTGAGACAATACTATTCAACATAAAGGAAAATCATTAAGAATCATCTCAGTTACTCTGAAGTGTTTAGATGTGTGATTATTTGGTTAAACCTATAGGTAGTTGAATATGAACTAGTTGAATAGCCATTGACAGAAAAAGAAAAATACTTGCTTTAGAAAATGAAAGCACTTTTGTTATAATTCAATCAACCAAGCTGTTACTGAACACTTAAAATTATATAATATTAGAGTTAGAAGGCGTTTTGGGGGATGATTTAACTAAATGCTTTCCTTTAAAATATGAACTTGAGTCCTTGAGATATGAAGCAATTTGCATAGGGTAACAGAACAAGTCAAAGGCAGAAGACTATGTCTCCCAGTTTTCAAAATAGCATCTTTTCTTGACAGCAATTAAAGTGAAAGGTTTTACTCTTGTTCAACATAGCACTGAAAGTACTAGCCATAGCAATCAGACAAGAAGTAAAAGGCATCCAAATTGGAAAGGAGGAAGTAAAAATGTCATTATTCGCAGAAGACATGAGGTTATATATAGAAAACCCTAGACTCCATAAAGAAACTACTAGATCAAACAAATTAATTTGGCAAAGTAGCAGGATACAAAATTAATATTCAGAAATTGGTGGCATTTTTCTATACTAATAATGAACCATCAGAAAGAGAAATTAAGAAAATTATCCCATTAACTACTGCAACACAAAAAAAGTAAGATATCTAGGAATGCATTTAACAAGGAGGTAAAAGACCTATACTCAGAAAATTATAAGATACTGAAGAAAGAAGTTGAAAAAAATATAAATAAGTGGAAGAATATACTGTGTTCATGGGTAGGAAAAATGGACATCATTGAAATGTCCATACTACCCAAAGCAATATACAGATTCAACACAATTCCTATTAAAATACCAATGGCATATCTCACAAACCTAGAACAAATATTTCAAAAATTTATATGGAACCAGAAAAGACCCTGAAAATATATATATATATATTGGTTAATTCTCACCAAGGATATTTTTTTCTATTGATTTTTAGGACAGTGCATAGGAAGGGAGGGGGGAGAGACAGAGAAAGAGAGAAACATAGATGTGAGAGAGACACATTGATTGGTTGCCTCCTCCATGTGCCCCAGGGGCACAGGAATCGATCCTGCAACCTAAGTCCCTTGACTGGAATCGAAACTGGTACCCTTCAGTCTGCAGGCTGATGCTCCAACCACTGAGCCAAACCGGCTAGACCATCTCATGTCTCTTCTTTAAGGGCACTAATCCCATTCACAAGGGCTCCACTGATCTCTAGGTTTAAATTATACAGGGTTATATTAAAATTATTTTAAATCTATATTTTGTACATTAATCTTATTTTTACTAATGAACATATTTTTCTAAATGTAAGACATAATACCACATTTAATAAAATATAAGTTACCTCTAATTCTATTTTATGTTTCATGCAGAAAAAAACATATCCAATTTTAATTAATGAATGTCATTGATTGTAAGATGCCTCCAGGTTTCAGAGATGTTAAAAATGTGAAAAAGTTCATCTTAGAATCAATGAATTATGGTATTTCTTTTTATATTAGACATGAGAAATTGCTTTTACTTCAGATAAATGAATACATGAAATATTAGGTCTTGGAGTCTTTGCCATTTTTCTCTGTTATTTTCCAAGAACTGAATTCACTTTCCTTCAGAAATTCATACACTTGTACCAAAATTTATTATAGACCTATTACTTCCAAAAGATTATTTTAACATGTCTGACCTTATCCTGCAAGCTTCCAACCTTCTTCTTGCTTAAAATGATATCTCAGGACCTGAGTCTACCCACTCTAGGAGGTAGTAAAAAATGGAGCAGAGGCCAAGCAGCCTGCAATGTGTAAAATCAATCATATTCATTCTCTGATTTCTTAGGTGTGGAATCCTAGCTTCTGGTGTATTTGCACTGAGTCTCTTTGAAGTCTAGAACTGAGGTATATGTCAGACCACTTCTACCTAATATGAGTTTTTGGTTCTGTCTCTCTTCCCCAACCTTATGTTAAGGTAAAAGCCTGCTATATCCTTGATCAAAGCTTTTGCTTCAATCCAGTGCTATCACTATGCTTCTGATTCATCTTTGCCAGAGATATCAATAATGCCAACATTAACTGTAGGGCTGGCAAGATTTTTATTTGAAACAAGGTTTTTGGATATGATAGAGTGTCCTTCACATTTCTTCATAAGATGTATTTCATATTATTATCTCCATTGACATAAACCAAAGGTCAAAAGTCAGTGTGCTGCCCTGACCGGGTGGCTCAGTTGGTTGGAAGGTCCTTCTGATTCTGCACCAAAGGGTTTCAGGTTTGATTCTAGTTCAGGGCACACACCCAGGTTATGCATTTGATCCCCTTTAGGAGAGTGCATAGGAGGCAACCTGTTGATCTCTCTCTCTCTCTCTCCCTTCCTCTCTCTCTAAGATCAATTAAAAAAATAAAATAAAAAAGAAGTCAGTGTGCCAAGAGAAACCCGAAGAAGACTGAAGATGTTAAAGTACTCAGAGCACAAAGCCATACCAACATTTTGCTAGTTTTCAGACAGAAATCACTTGTGGGAATGTTAACAGGAGTTAGGCTCATTTGTGTTTTTATATCTTTGCTTTGCCAAATGCTTAGGAAAGTCATTTGACTGATGACATCTATCCAACTCATCTGATGTGTAAATAAAAGAAAAATTTTATTTCAATCTGAAGTGTATCCTTGAACAAAGGAGCGCAATTAATTAGATAATTACCTTTCAATGTGGTTAAAAACATAAATATTATACATGCCTTGGGCAGTAGCTTTTTGTAATGAATACTTGAATAATGGATAAGAGTTTGTGACATATCCAAGCAAAACTAAATCCCACAAGTGATAAGCAAATTCATAGACATAAAAAGCTTTTCAAAGTCTGAGCAATTAACCTGAACAATCAATTAGAGGAAAAATGTATAATTTCCCACAGTATCACATTTATCTAATAATGGAAATATACGAAGTATCTTAAAAGTTGAAAGGTGTCAATACCAACACAAAATTTTTATATGTTAGATCACTGACTTACATTACTATGATTTCAGCTTTTATATGCATGCATGTGCTTTACAATTTTCAAAATCACAATAGTACTTGTTAATTCTAAAAATACAGAGTGGGGCAAAAGTAGGTTAGTAGCTGTGAGTATGTAAAAGTTTTTTCTTGTATTATTATTAATTAATTATTGTATTATTTTCCATACGAACAACCATAAACCTACTTTTGCCAAACCCTGTGTACACATATGTATGTGTATAAAGTCTATGCTCACTATCCTCAGATTTTATATTTGCATTCACCTACTTGCTAAAATTTATTTGTTAACCCCGCCCAGTCAATACTCACAGCTCTTTGGCTGTCATTTACAGACATACTCGTGCCCAGGACAGTGACAATTTTCAGCTGCTGGACATTCACATTGCCAGCAGAGACTGAACGAGACGACACTGCCTTTTTGTTTCAGCTCTCAGACTGCAAATGAGTGTCTTTTTCCGCAGTTTATTTCACACCACGTTTTCTGCATTTTTGTACTTTTTGTTGGTGGTTTAGCTATTTAAAAACTCCCCCACCCAGAGTGCCAAAATGTTCCTAAGGGCGAGAAGGTGGTGATGTTCCTTACTGAGAAAATACCTCCCTTCAGGCATGAGTTACAGTGCTGTTGTCTGTGAGTTCAGTATTAATGAATAACAATCTACATTAAATAGGATGTCTTCAAACAGAACGACAAGTAAAACCAGGTTATATATTGATCAGCTGATGAAAATGTGACCAGAGGCTCACAGGAACTTAACCTTATGTTTTTCCCTAGGTACAAGCCTTAGTAGTTATAAATTCGGTGTTTAGGGAGACTTTTTAGAACATAACTACCAAGCATAACAAGAATCAACTGTCATATATTATGGAATGCCAAGTTTAGAGGACATCTGTTTTTATTTAGTTTCCCATCATCCAAAGTTTCTTCTTACTTGGTGGAGGGTATGCCCCCACTGCTTAAGCTCGGTTGGAGTGTAAATTGGCAAGCTGAAGGGAATCAGATCCTGGCTCTCCATAGTCTTGGCAGCAAGGGGACAGGCACCTGAATAGTTCACTGAGCTTTGGATGTGAGGACAAAAGCGTGGTTTTTAATATCATCTCAGGAGGCAACTTCCAGCAGCCCCAGTGTTCGGTCATGGAGACCAGACTAGACAACTTTGCAATGTGACCAGAACTGAGGATCCTGATGCTTCCTTGTTTCCAATAAATTTCTTTCCTGATAAGTTAGCCAGATCTTGTTTTTGCGGCTTACAAACCAGAATCCAAACTGATGTAACTATTATGTGCCAAGTGTTTTGCCAATACTATCAAATTATAATAAAAATCCATATGAAGTTGGGATTATTGTAGAAAATGGAAAACATGTAAAGTAAATATGTTTTACCCAAAGAGCTTATTGTCTTGTGTCTACCTTTTATCTAATATTTAATCAAAATTACGGTGGAGAAAACCAGGATTATTAAATGGTGTTTTAGATATTTCAAAAGATTAATAAGTACTCAATAAAACTATAAAAAAGATGTTAAAGGCGTAGAGTTACCTAAAATTAGGATCTAGATTTTAAACCATTTCACTAATAAACTGATCTTAATTTTCACTGCCTTAGGAAGATCTTTCAAAATTTTTTACCTCTCTATAATGTTCTGAACTTTAGGGTTTAACATTTTCTTCTGCAGGACATAATTTAATTGCTTTTCAACTCCATCAAAATGTATAAAAATATATCTAATTAGGAATTAAAAATTAATAAAGCCACTGTTCTATAGATTTTTTTACAGATATAAGTTTAAATAATTTGATATTGGTTAGCCACAGACAAGTCAGTATTTATAGGGTTATTCTCCTGGTATAAGGCATGAAGCCTTTCTTTATACTCTCTTTACATGCCTGCATGTCAAGTATCTGAAGCCGCCCAAAACATGCAGGCTTTAGTTAATTCTTCTCTTTTACAAACTACTCAGTCCCATGGTGCTTTGGGGTTTGTTTTGTTTATTTCATTTCCACATTTCAGAAGTGTTGAATAATAAAACTGTTTTCACAGATTATATTACCCCAAAACTGTTTAGCTATACTTGCAATTTCTCTCACTTCTTAAAAATGACAGTTCCCGGTCCCTCATGTTGAAGTGTTGAAGGCCGCGGGGGAAGAAATAAAGCTTTGCTACTCCTAGATGAAGCCCATCACTGAAAACAATAAGAAACACTCCTCACAGGTTGGAAATACAACTGTCAGGTCCTGCAAAGAACAGTCATCAACCCCACCTGAGAAGCACAGCTGACACAGACCAAAAAGAGCCTCGTGGGTGCTGAATGTCTTGGCAGCTTCTACACATGACATCCCTGGGTATTTGTAAACCCAGGAGCACACCAGGCCATTACAGAAATATGTAAGCCTTCAAATCAAACCTGTTAAAGTTAAAACAGGAAATGTACCTAGAAACACAGTGACCATCCACATTGACAAGGCTCTGCTTCATCCTATCGACACTCTCCTGATCCTGTCATTTAGATCAATGGGCCAAACACTGCGTCCTCACAATAATGCCACTAATGAGGTAGAGAAGGCATATTTATCACCATTTGATGCTGCGGAGTTGAGAAAAATCTTGCTCAGGATTGCACAAGAAAAGCAAAGGAAAGTGCATTCTCTTCTCTTTGTTTTTAGTTTTTATTTTTTTTCAGGTTAATGACACTTGTTTCCAATTCAAAGGATAAAATAATTGTGCTTTCCATAAGATTACAAAAGACCAGGGTAAGATTGACTATGAAGCCAATATACCTTCAACATCAGGGCCCTCACTAGAGCCATCTCTTCCAAACACATCCCAGTGATTACGTGTCTGTAATTTTGTACTTTACTTCTTAAAAAAGACTCCCAAAATTTTACAAGCCACAAAATTTGTACTTACCACCTGCCTAAAAGCCTTCTATCTGATGGACATGGAGCAAAACAAACATAAACAAACCTACATGTCATTAATTAGTATTTGTGGAATAAATCAGCCCTCATAATATAAAGATACATTTTTTAAAAATATAACCTTTACTTTTTTAGTATAGAAGATAATATCTTTGGAGGGATAGTAAAAGAGTGAAACCTATTATAATCATAACTGGAGGCCCCGATGCATGAAATTCATGCAAGGGACTCGGCCCTCTCATCCCCTTTGTCTGGAAGGTTGTCCAGAAGGTCATCCAGAAGGTTGTTAGGCTGTCTGGTCTAATTAGCATATTATGCTTTTATTATTATAGATGAGAAACAAAGCTGTGGGTGTATATAACAAACATTCTCAAGTCCTTTCAGGACTCTTCTCTTATTTTAACCGATTAGTTCCATTTAAGTAGAAAACAATATGCTTCAGGTATAAGGTAACAATACATAGGTTTTATATTTGGGTACATTAGCCTTCAATAATAAATCTTTGCTATTAGCTCTTAAGAAGACTTCAAACTGGCATTTCTGTGATTGTGCTATTAGTTTTTGTTTATCTCTAAGACTTTCAAATAACATCTATGAATGCCTATATATTTGCCATTGTGCCTGAAAAGCACAGTAACCCATTTTATGGGGAACCTGTCATTCTGATACAAAGTATTATGCGAAACCCGAATTCTCCTGCTCTGTCTGCAGTGACTTGACAACCTTTGATGTGCTCACCAAGCCTCCCCTGACCAACCCGTGATTTAAAAAGTGGTAACACAGACCAAGACAGAGCTCCACTAAACAGCATGTCGTTTGTTCACAGAGGATAAAGTAAAAGGAGTTTAGAAAATGTGTTCATGGTTTTGTGTGCGCAAATTCAATCTTTTTCTCCACATTCTCCCAAACCTAAAATAAACAAGCAGAATTCAGCTTTGTTCTGGCACTTTTTCCAAATATTGTCTGTCCTTGCATCTGTTTTTCTTTCCCAATTCCACACTTGTTAAATAGAGTAGGATTGCAAGTGCAAAATGAAGAAAATCTAATTCCTGTTTTGTGTGAAGCTCTGGCCCAGATGAGTAAACATCCTATCCACACAGGGAATGAAATAAATGTCTCTGAAACGTGTGCATGATGGCGGCCCTTTCTATTCTGTTGTATTTTATTGCTTTGGCTATTGACTTGAGCATATTAATGCTCATGCACTTAATGTCTTGCACAGATAAGAGCATTAGGCTGAAAGAATGAAATTAAAAACTACTTTCACACATAAAGTATAATAATGCCAGTCTCTCACTTTTTTCTACCTCACCCTACTATTTTTTTTCAAAGGCTAAGAAACTAGCGATAGAAAGAAAATGTTATTATTAGGAAACACCACACATATGTGGGCTGTTCTTCTGTCTTTAAAGAATGTGAGACAGAAGCAAGAAGTAAGAAGTAAGTTTCCTATTAGTCCCCATAGACCAAAGTGATGAATGGAGTCCAAATACATTCCTTGTATAATATTACAGTTTCTGGCCCCCAGCTCAACCTTTTCTTTGTCTATGAACAGACTGAATTTTTCTTGTTTATTATTCAAATTGTGAAAATATTCTGAAATTAAAAAAGGAAAAATTTGATTGCTCAACAAATATGTTGCAGACAATTTTAATTTTTTATAAATAGCTAGATAACTGTATTTTAAATGACAACATTTGTATCTCTGATCTCTTTGGCTCTTTCTCTTGCAACGTGTCTCTGTCTCTTTATTCTGCTTTCTGCAAAAACACTTAGAAATTTTCGTTTAAAAAAACTGAATTTGCTCAAAGCAGCAAAAAAGATATTGGGAGAGATGGGCATATAAGATGTGTCATCTAAGCTATGAAACTTAATAAATAATATCAAAACTTAGTAGAGGGAAAGATTTGAGTCAGCTACCCTGGCAATTTACAGCGCATTACCCACAATGCCTGGTACTTGGAATAGTATTTAAGAAGTCATCATGATTACATAGGAAAGAATAAAAAGAAAACCCTAACAAATATCCAATCAAAAATCTTGAATCAAACCTGTGGTAATCACCTATTAGGTTGTGCTGAGAAGGGCTTTTCCATGCTGTTTGTACACAAATGCTAAAAAAGAACCTGAAACAAAGGTAATTTTGTCAAACAATAAGGGATTGCATTTTAGTGCAAAGGCGGGCCTCTGCAGAGCCATCAGACAGCTTCCTGGAGTGGAATAATTAAGTTTGAGATTGCTGGAGGAGACGGCAATGGTATTTTAGTTGATAGCCTCAAAGCCAAGGGGAACCATTAAAATGAAATAAGTGAAATTGTGCCAGTCCCTTGTAGGCCAAGTACCTGAGTGACGTCACTACCATCAAGGTCACATACTTAGATGATACCAGGCTCAATTTAATAATAGCAGAATTTCCGACAGCCTTTCCGCCATACAGAGTAAACAGTGCTCTATGGGAAAGGGACCTGATTTTTTTTAAAAAAGCCTTTAAAGGAAAAACATTAATTAAAGAATCATTTGGGAGTTGAAAGAGCTGATAAACAGTCATGAGAAAGTCACTCAAATCTGATATTAAATCCCAGATAGCTGAATTCATGTGAACGGCAATTTCACAGTGTGACTTCTAGACAGTCTGTGTCTAAAAGTTAGTTTTCTCATCTCCAATAGGAGATGTGGGGGACATGGCAGCATGTCCCTGGATGACAAAGTCTCAGTAGTATAAGTGGTCCCAAATTCTTCTGAAAATCACTAAGCTTCAAAATAAACTAAATTATAACCTGAAATAGCATGGCACACACATGAAGCATTAAGCATTCATGTTGTAATCTTTTTAATAGTGGAAATGATGGAAACTAAAATATTTTCGTTGTAAGCTAAGTGCTATTAGACTCCATCATCTCTTCATCAATGGCAAAGTTAAAAAAATTAGTCTGTTGCATAAAAAATGAATCGGTTATCAATATGAGTACTAACTGCCTCGATTCTATTTAAACAGCACATCCAGTATGATGAATAAACAGGAAATGAGACACGAATAAACCAACTTTTTTTTGCTCTCCTACCATCCCTTTAAGCTTTCCTCAATATAGAACATCTTCTTGTAGCCCTGGATGGAAGTTCAATTAAATCTTGAGGCTTTTTTGCACATTTTTAGGGTATAAATCACATTTACTTTAACTTGCAAGTACTATTTCAGTTTAGTAATTAGAATATCCACTGTAAGAAACTCAAAACATCCCCATCTTGGTGTATAGTAGCTTTAAATCTCTTCCCCCAAAATAAAATTTCAAGGGTGGTGGGTCAGGGTTGGTGCCTGGTGCTCCTGCTATCTACTACTGGCTCCTCTCTTCCTTCACTTGTACGTTGCTATTTGGCTCCTTAGCAGATTTATTTGAAGGGTTAGCTTTTTGCTCTCTGGGCAAAGTAGACCAGTGAACCTGGGTGCCCTTGGTGTCCCTAGCCATTCATTAAAGCTGAATCTCATGATCTTTATTTTATGTGTTTGGGATGATTCCCCATTCCTCCTCTTGACTGAAATTCCCTTTTTCTGGGTTGCTCTGTCCCTACTACATGTGGGCTCTTATGACCCTTCCCTAATCCCTTCATCCCTTCTGCCCCCTTCTCTCACCAAAACAAAACAGAAAACAACCTGATAGCATGGCCTACTTCTGGTTTACCAGAAACAGTGCTATGTCCCTTGCCTTGACAAGCCTGGAGAGGGTGGGTATCCTAATGGAGTCGCCAAAGCTGTCATTCAGGCCTTCTCTCTTTCTCTGGATTTCCTCAGAACACATTCTGCTTTACCTTCCTTTGTTGTGGTCAGGCATAAGTCATCAAAGTTTCCTGACTGTTTCAGAGGTCTTCAACCGAGAGCCTACATGTTCACCCTTTTTAAACTTGGGATTGGAAAGCAACTTCCCTTCTAATGCCTCTCCTTCAAAAGAGGATGGACCAACCAACAGGGTAACAGTTCTCTCCAAAGAAATATAAATATAAATATATATAGTAATTATGTAGTGGATGTTCATTACATTTTATTTGGGAACTGGAGAACATTACTTCTTTTTCCATTCATTTCCCTAACTGTTAGAACTAGGTAAGTAATGGACGTTTTAGCTCTTTTAAAAAAATTATTTACTGATTTTGTTTTTTTAGAGAGAGAAGAAGGGACAGAGAGAGATAGATAGTGACCTGGTGTCCCACTCACTTATGCATTCACTGGTTGATTCTTGTATGTGCCCTGATGGGGCTCAAACCTACAATCTTAGTATATTGGGACAATGCTCTAACCAACTGAGCTACCTCACTGAGGTCAAAGAAATATCTTTACTAATCTCTTTTCTAAAATCCTCTCATGAGACTGTGATCCCCTTATATATTCTCTAAGTATATGAAAGTGTTAAAGAAATAAAAGAATAGATTCTTAATGTTTCTTTTAAAATCTCCAAGGGTAGATTTATCTCACACTCATTTGGACATCTGATATCATCAAAATAGAGTCTAGGTTGACACTGAAGTGGGAAGAATGCATTCCTGTCACATACCCTGGAGTCCTATAAACGTCATGTTATCTTTGACTAGAGATAAGCTTGTTAAGCTTACTAAATTTGACTAGAGGTAAGCTTATTAAGTTTACTAAATTAAATCATTAGAATGCACAAATGAAATGTATAACTGTCAAGAATGTCACTCAGATGGTGTCGAATGGCTTGGAAATGAAGTGGAACTAGTCTTTATTTGAGCAGAGCCTGTCAAAACCAATAGTGCTAGCGCATTTTTTAATAACCAAAGTAATGTATTGCCTCT
The DNA here is from genome assembly GCF_000147115.1 of Myotis lucifugus. Classification (NCBI taxonomy): domain Eukaryota; kingdom Metazoa; phylum Chordata; class Mammalia; order Chiroptera; family Vespertilionidae; genus Myotis; species Myotis lucifugus. Next base: position 3,533,516 of record NW_005871183.1, on the reverse strand, counting down.
ATCAGTTAGAGGGCAGGATAATTCATTTATTCAGTGAAACATTTAAAATGGAGGGGAAATTAAGTATTTTCCTGTAGAATTATACAGAGGCAGAAAACTGAGGTTTTAGAAAATCTTAAGGTTTGGAAAATCACAGATCATCAGATTTTAGAATTTGATAATACCTAATGGGCCACACACACACACACTCAAAGTCACAAACACACATACATATACACACACAAACAGATGCTTAAAATATTGCATACAATTTCAGCCTTGAACTCTAGGTTAAGCACCCCCGCGGGACACAATAGTTATAGGCTTCTTCAAGCCAGGTTGCTACCTTGCGGAGCAATTTGTGTGTTATGTAATACTGTGGTTAAATCATCTGCCAAGCCAACCTCTGTTAGTGGATCCCTTTACTATAGTTCAAAATAGAAACAGTTATGAATAGCAATATGAAGGTATTCCTCCTGGATTGTACTACTGCTCATACATAGTGTCAACCTGGGTTTTATTTCAATTTCCAAAGACATCATAAAACTTTATGAAGGAATCAAAAATAATATGAAAATACAAAATAAGGAGAAAGAAGATAGAGAAATGCTAAACTGAAAAACAATGTTAACCAACTCAATAAATATAATTAAATATTAAAATGTCAATTTTTAAAATTTAAAAAATGTAAATTAATTGTTTCAGAATAATTACAGAATAATGAAGAAAAATGACAGGTATATTTTCTGTCATTCTGCACTCTCTATTCCTCACAACATCTATATTACCTCTTGAATGTATCAGGTATTTACCACATACTTGCCGAATAAGAAAGCTGTTAGTTTAAATTTTTGGTAGAAATTGCTGTCTTATTTTTTTCAGTCTTATCTCTTATTTTTCAGTTGTAATGAAAGGGATTCAAATAAATGAGCAAAAAGGAAGATTCATTTATAGATAAAAAGGAGAAAATAACTGAAGGGGGAAAGATCAGATAATTGGCTTCCTGCAATTTTATGTCACCTATAATCTCTTTGGGAAAATCTTATGACAAGTGACACGATTATCTTACATAATGAGAATTTTCTCTATAATATATGCACACACGTATATATGATATTTGACCTCATTCTATGAAACATCCATGAATATCTCATTAATATTTTCACCTTTTCCAGCAAGTGCTCACTAATTAGAATTTCAATTAGAAAGATAAAACATTTGAAAATTAAATGATGTATTCTCTTTATAATGTTGAAAATGCTTTGCTATTTTACAATGAGTTTATTTAATTTATTAGTTCAAATTTTAAAATCTCCCTAGTCTTGCCCTAGCTGGTGTTGTTCAGTGGTTAAAGGGCCGGACCATACACCTAAGGGTAGTGGAGTTGATTCCAGATCAAGAGCACATACTTGGGCTGCAGATTTAATCCCCACTCTGGTCAGGGCGTGTGCAGGAGGCAACCAATCAACGTTCCTCTCTCACATTGATGTCTCTTCTCTCTCTCTCTCTCTTTCTCTCTCTCTCTCTCTCTCTCTCTCTCTCTCTCTCTCTCTCTATCTCTCCCTCCTTCCTTCCCTCCCTCCCTTCCCCTCACTCTGTAAAAAGTCAATGGGGAATAAAAAGTCAACGGAAAAATATCCTTGGATGAGGAGTAACAAAAAAATAAAAGAGAATCTCCTCAGTCCCTTAAACATTTTAATCATGACAAAAACTGATTTTGTGTATATCTCTCTATATAAAAGGCTAATATGCTAAGTGTCCCTCTGCCTGTCCAACCAGTCACTATGACACACACTGGCCACCAGGGGGCAGATGCTCATTTCAGGAGCTGCCCAGCTACAGTGACTTGGCAGTGGTGGTTCTCAGGTGACACACCCCAAAACCAGAGAGGAGGGAGCCCAATTCCTCTCAGGGCCACGTGATTTCATTCCACCTGCGGCCATGGGTTATGTTGTTGCTGGGGCACTGTTGCCTTGAATCTGGTTTACTATACATTTGCATTTGTGTTCCACACCCTGTACAACAGCAACTTTGCAGAGTGCCCTCTCACACTCCAGGACCCATCAGGGGATGTCGGAGAGACAGTTTTGGCCGATCCCTGAAGGCCAGGCCAAGGGATGATCGAGCTCACTCCACAGACAATGGGGAGGGACCGCGGGAGATTGGCTCCAGGGCATGTCTGGCCCCTCTCGCCCAGTCCCGCCCCCGCCAGCCACCTTCTAATTAATTTCCTTTCAATGTGCACTGGGTCACTAGTCTAAAAATATCCATAGGCAATATTTAGGAAGTTGTACTTCTTTCATATTAAATCTAGAAAACTATATCTGTTCATCAAACCATCAAATGAACGGGTTCTCTGGCAGTTGGTCTCAGGCTGAAGTTTTAACCATGTTACAAGTAAGATTAGATTATTTTAGGGCCTTAGTGACTCAGAAAAATATATAGTTTTTTAGTCAAGATGGCAGAGTAAGGAAATACTATGCTTGCCTCCTCAAACAACCACATCAAAATTACAACCACCTTACTGAACAACCATCATGGAGAATCACCTGAAGACTTGCTGGACAGAACTCCTATAACTAAGGATATAGAGAAGAAGCTAAGTTGAAACTGGTAGGAGGGGTGGAGACATGGAATGGGCAGGCCCCACACTCATAGTGCAGAGGTCCCTCCTGAGGAGTTAGGAGTCCCAGCACCACACCAGGCTCCCCAGCCCAGGGAAGAAAAAGTCCCCATAACTTCTGGCTGCGAAAACCAGCAGGAATTGCAGCTGAGTGAGACAGAAGTCAGTTGGAGTCCCAGGCATTCCTCTTAAAAGGCTCATGCATGAATTTATTTGCTGAGGAACTCACTCAGTGTGAGCTCCAGCTATGGGGCAGTAGCTCAAAAAGCACCAAGAACAGCCCTAGTCAGTTTGGCTGTGGATAGAGCATCGGCCTGTGGACTGAAGGGTCCTGGGTTTGATTCCGGATCAAGGGCACATGCCCGGGTTGTGGGCTCAATCCCCATTAGGGGGCGTGCAGGAGGCAGCCAATCAATGATTCTCTCTCATCATTGATGTTTCTATCTATCCCTCTCCCTTCCTCTCTGAAATCAATAAAAATATATTTAAAAAGCACAAAGAACATAAGAGGAGGAACTAAATTGTCCAGCTTCGGAGCAAGGCCTGGAGGGGCTCTCTCCCAGAGAGAAGTGCCAGCAGGCACCATTGTTCCTTTGTTGATCCCTTCCCCCACACAACCTACAGGCACAGGCAGGTGCCAAGTCTGAGTCTCCATAAACCTGGCTAACACTATTCTTCATGCCCTGGTGATTCCCTGAGACCCTACTCCACCTAACCTACAGGCCCACCCATGCTGCTTCCAGTGGCTTTCCACACAAATGGCCTGTCTTGGCTCAAGCTGCACATTTTTCTAAAATCTCTTAAAGGTTCACACCCCCCCAAACAAGCAGCATTTGGACTCAGCGTTCCCCGTACCACTCAGTTCTCAGCTTAGCCTCTCCCAGGTGCCTTCAAGTCTAGCACAGGTGGCAATCATTGGCAGATCACTTTGTAACTTCTACCAGGTGGCACTGAGCTGGGCACAGGCAACAGCTGACCTTAACATGCACCAGAGCACCTCCCAAGAGGCCCCAGAACCAACAAACCCAGTGGCCAGCTTCAGACCACAATGGACTACCACTCAACCACCACCACAAAACACATCCAAAGGGCAGAGTCAGCAGGCACTAGAGCCCTGCTAAAGCAAACCCCACTCGAGGCAGTCAGCCCTGCATGGTAGCCCGGTCATTCCTCACAGCCTGTCAGCCTGAGGGTCAATTCCTGCTACTGACATCACAACAGCAATTGAAGTTCAACTCAACAGGAAGGCACACTTACCCTACAAAAGGGACATACCTGGAAGACCCAGCTCAGGTAACCAGGGAGATTGTGTCACTGGGCCCCACAGGACACCTACTACATAAGGCTACTTTGCCAAGACCGAGAGACATAGCAGATCTACTTTATACATAGAAACAAAGGCAGGGAGGCACCACAAAGGTAGAGACAATGAAACATTTCCCAAATGAAAGAACAGGAAAACACTCCAGAAAAAGAACTAAACAAAAGGGAGACAAGCAATCTACCAAATGCAGAGTTCAAAACTCTGGTTAAAGTATGCACAGTGAGCTCAAGGGAAGAGTAGCTGAACTCAGTGGGAACTTTAACGAAGAGAATGGAAACACAAAAATTGAGATAGGAAACATAAAAAAAGAGTAAGAAATGAAGAATACACTAACTAAAATGAATAATATAATAGAGAGAATGAACAGTAGATAGACAAAGCAGAGGATTGAGTTAGCAATTTGGAAAATGAGGCAGCAGAAAACACCCAATTAGAACAGCAAAAAGAAAAAAAACAATTAAAAAACCAAGGATAGTTTAAGGCACCTCTGGGACATCAATCTACCAACATTTACATCCTCCTAGGGTAGAAGGAAAAAAGAGAGAGCAAGGGATTGAAAAACAATTTGAAGAAATAATAATGGAAAACTTTCTTAACCTAGTGAAGGAAATAGACATACAAGTCCAGGAAACACATAGAGGCCCAAATAAGATGAACCCAAAGAGGCCCACACCAAGACACAACATCATTAAAATGGAAAATATTAGTCCTGGTCGGTTTGGCTTAGTGGATAGAGCATCAGCCTGTGGACTAAAGGGTCCCAGGTCCAATTTCCAGTCAGGGCACATGCCCAAGTTGCAGGCTCTATCCCCAGTTGCAGGCTCCATCCCCAGTAGGGGGCGTGCATGAGGCAGCCCATCAGTGGTTCTTTCTCATCATTGATGTTTCTCTCTCTCTCTTCCTCTCCCTTCCTCTCTGGAATAAATAAAAATATATATTTTTAAAAAGGGCAAATATTAAATACAAAGAGACAATCTTAGAAGCATCAAGAGAAAAGCAGTTATTTGTCCACGATGGAGCTTCCATAAGACTATCAACTGATTTCTCAACAGAAACTTTGCAGGCCGGAGAGATTGGCAGTAAATATTCAAAGTGATGAAAAGCAAGGACCTACAACCCAGATTAATTTACCCAATAAAGCTATCATTTAGAATTGACAAAGAGATAGAGTTTTCCAGATAAGAAAAAAGCTTAAGGAGCCCAGCTGGTGTGGCTCAGTGGTTGATCATTGACCTATGAACCAGGAAGTCATGGTTTGATTCCAGGTCAGGGCACATGCCTGAGTTGCAGTCTCCATCCCCAGTGGAGGCATGCAGGAAGCAGCTGATCAATGATTCTCTCTCATCACTGATGTTCCTATCTCTTTATCCATCTCCCTTCCTCTCTAAAATCAAAAGACATAGGATTGCTGGATGAATAAGAAAACAAGATCCATACATATTCTGCCTACAAGAGACCCACTTCAAATCAAAAGACACTCATAGTCTAAAAGTAAAAGGATGAAAAAAGATATTTCATGGAAATGGACGTGGTAAAAAATTAGGGTACCACATTTCTATCAGACAAAAATGAACTTTAAAACCAAGGCTACAACAAGAGACAATAAAAGGATATTTCAAAAGGAAAAAGGGATCAATCCAAGGAGAGGATATAACACTTGTAATCATTTATGCACCCAATATAGGAGCACCTAAATATATAAAGCAAATATTGACAGAAAAAAATATCATAGTCTTGGGACAATTACATGAAAAAGGAAATAGGAGATATATATACACCAGGGAATAGGTGACAATCCATAGATGTACATATACATGTAATCTGGAATTCTGATGACCTTTGGAAGTTTATCATCTTTGGCAGTGGGCATACATCTGTGCTATCAAACCAAGTTTCTCTTTATATAGCAAATATTTTGTAATGCATGCTTTACCACCTAAGAATGAAGATAATAGATATGTAGATCTACGTACACATCACTTTTTTAACAAAAGCTATAGAATGCCCCATCTTTAATTTAGATATAACTCATAAGAAAGAAATTTATTAGAAAAAAATCTGAAGTTCATCATGTACACTCTTAGGCACACTACACAAGAAGATTTCATGAAATAGTCAGGTGCTTGGGACTCTATCTATATAATCATATAAATATAAAAGCACAAATGCTGCCTGATTTCAGGGGTGAAGCATTCAGAACTCAAGACAAATACCATATGATTTCACTTCTATGAGGGATCTAATGAAAAAACTAAACTAACAAAACAGAAACAGACTCATAGAAGCAGAGAACACACCAACAGCTGTCAGAGGGAAGGGAGTGAAGGGGGGCTGGGTGAAAAAGGTGAAGGGATTAAGAAAAAAATGAAACCTCATAGACAATAGAATGGTGATTATCAGAGGGAAAGGGGGGTGGGAGAAGGTAGGAGAGGTTAAAGGGGGAATAAGTGGTGATAGAAGGAGACTTGACTTGGGGTGATGAACACACAATGCAATATGTGGATGATGTATTATAGAATTGTACCCCTGAAACCTATATAATTTATTAACCAATGTCATCCCAATAAATCCAATTTAAAAAAACAACAACACTCAAGTTCTCTGAATAACTTGCTGTTGCTAAAATGACTTTCTGAAAGGGTTACTGATACTAGATATGTTGGGTGAAACTCTAAATAAAATAAAGTTCAAATACACAGTAATTTTTATTTCTGGAAAAAATTATCTTTATAAAATTATGCAAAAAAGTTGACAATATTTATCTACCAAAACAGAATTGAGTTTCTATTTGAATAAATATGACTAGATATTTTTCTAGATGAATGCCCTATGTATCATTTGAAAATTATGTAGGACAAAGCACAATTGCATGTACAATATTTCTGGTCCATTTTCAATAAAAGTCTAGAACTACCCTCTCTCAATCATTATGAAAAGGAAAAAATGCTCTTATATATTGTCTAAATGGCACAGAGAACAGATGCATGGACAATTAAATATGAAATGGAAATTAAAGGCCATTTGGCATCTATGTTAGTAACTGGTTTCAAGACCTGCTATGATTGGTTTGGCAAATGATGTCAATACCTCAGGTGGTATTACACTCTTTTTTTTTCTTCTTTTTTTGTTAATCCTCACCAAAGGATATTTTTCCATTGATTTTTATAGAAAATGGAAGGGAGGGGGAGAGACAGAGAGAGAGAGAAATATCAATGTGAGAGAGACATGTCAATCGGTTGCCTCCCGCACACACCCCTACCAGGGCCGGGATCAAGCTTGCAACTGAGATGTACGTGCCCTTGACCAGAATGGAACCTGGGACCCTTCAGTCTGAGGGTTGACACTCTATCCGCTGAGGCAAACCAACTAGGGTGGTATTGCACTCTTAACTTGATCTCAGCCCCCATTCACAAAGACTATTTCCTCCATTTACTTTCCCTTCTAGCTCCTAAAATAATTAGTTAAAAAATCCCTGATGTTAGTTCAATCTATCATTTTACAAGCAAGTACATTGAAGAGTTAAGTTGGACATTAAATAAATAGTGAAAGCAAACCTTGGTAATTGCTTTTTCACATTATAGATCCAAATCCACAAACTTAACAGCAACTAGTGTAGGGATATCATGCTAAGCACATGTAACTGGACTGAGTAAAATGCCTTCCAATGCCAAAGAATCAGTGACTGGGGTCCAAAGTTGAAGACAAAGACATACTAACTACCCAACATTTTAAAGAGAGCTGGTCAACAGTTAAGGTTAAACCTGTCTGCCTCTATAGTGGGGAGCAAGATAAAAATGTACATTGGGTTGTTTTTTTTTGTTTGTTTTTGTAGAAACTGTAAGCTCTTAGAGTTCAGGGGAATAGAATGGAATTTCTGAACTATCTTGCCAGTGCACCATATATAAAGACTGACCTCAAGGTAAGAGGATGACAGCAGCACAAATTTTTGGATTTACTGGCTGCTACAGGGGTTAGGAGGAAGAGGGAAAGTTGAACTTAAGTTTGACCTTCAATTTCAGGGAAATTACAGTGGGAGATTCCCTAAGAATCTCTTATGAGCTCACATATGCAACCCAATAGAATATTTGGATGTCCGCACATAGAAGCAACAGGGTGAGTCTGTATTTTTTTATAAGGCTTCCATAACAAATTACCACAAACTAGGTGGCTTAAATCAACAGAAATTAATTAGCACATAGTTCAAGAGTCCAGAAGACCAAAGTCAAGTTGGTTGAAGTGTGTATTCCTTCTCCAGGATCTGAGGGAGAATTTATTTTTATCTTCTGGTTCCTTCCAGAATTCTTGATTTTCCTTGTTTTTTGTTTTTGTAGAAACTGTAAGCTCTTAGAGTTCAGAGGAATAGAATGGAATTTCTGAACTATCTTGCTAGTGCACCATATATGAAGACTGACCTCAAGGTAAGAGGATGACAGCAGCACAAATTTTTGGATTTACTGGCTGCTACAGGGGTTAGGAGGAAGAGGGAAAGTTGAACTTAAGTTTGACATGTAGATACAAAACTCCAATCTCTTTCCATCTTCACATGGCCTTTTTCTCTGTATAGTTCTGTGTTTTCTCCTTTTCTTTCTTTTTGTTTTAAATATATTTTTATTGATTTCAGAGATGAAGGAAGAGAAAGAGATAGAAACATTAATAATGAGAGAGAATCATTGACCGGCTGTCTCTTGCAAGCCCCACACTGGGGATCAAGCCCATGTGCCCTGACTGGGAATCGAATCATGACTTGGTTCATAGGTTGATACTCAACCACTGAGCCACACCGGTGGGCTACTTTCTTTCTTTTATGATGACAATTGTCATTGGATTGAGGGACTACTGTAAATACAGGATGATGTCATCTTGAGATCTTTAAATTAATTACATCTTTAAAAACACTCTTTCCAAAGATGGTTATATTTGAGGGTATCAGGAGCTTAGGACTTGATATCTTTTGGGGGCCACTATCAACAACTGACATTTGTTCAGAGAAGCTCTAGCCAATAAGAGGAAATTCATCACTTCCCACTTAAATATATGTTTTTATTGATTTTTTTTTAGAGAGAGAGAAGAAGAAGGGAGAGGGATAGGGAGATAGAAACACTGATGAGAGAGAAGCATCATCAATTAGCTCCCTCCTGCATGCTCCCTATTGGGAATCTAGCCCATAACTCAGGCATGTGCACTGACCAGGAATCAAACCAGTGAGCTCTTGGTTCATGGGTCCATGCTCAAACATTGAGCCACACCAGCTGAGCTCATCACTTCCCACTTAAATAATGACTGGTTTTGTCCCTTAAGCTTTACCCCTAATTCCTGACAGAGAAAATTTTGGACCTGGAAGAGAGAGGTGGAAAATATATCCCAGAACCAGACTATCCCAGTTGGTGCTCCTAGCCTGAATCTGCTCTACTCTAAGTAAAGGTGAGGAGATGAAATTTAAATAGAGTTTGAGGTTCAATTTTTGAACTGGACTGGTTTTCATAAGTGAGTAAGACTGGTCCACTTATGTGCAGTGTATTTTTTCAATAAATACCTATAATGTTTCTATTCATGGTTATATATAATTTTTTGTTGTTGTTAATCCTCACCTGAGGTATTTTTTTCCCCATTGATTTTTAGACAGAGTGGAAGGGAGGGGGAGTGGCAAAGAGAGTAACTTCCATGTGAGAGAGAGACATCAACTGGTTGCCTCATGCACACACCCTGATTGGGGCTGGGGATAGAGTCTACAACTTAGGTACATGTCCTTGATGGGAATCAAACCCAATACCCTTCAGTCCAAGGGCTCTATCCACTGAGCCAAACTAGTTAGGTCTCTCTCAGATATTATGTAAAGAACCAGAAATGAAAATTTATTATAGCATTGATTAGAGAAAAATAAAATTAGCTTTATGTTTTTTAGGAAATTGAATTTAGAAAGCTCAACAAACTGGTTACATAAACCTTGAACAGTTTAAATAAACATTTGATCTTTGGACAACACAATTTTGAACTGTGCAGGTCCACTTATGCGCAGTGTATTTTTTCAATAAATACCTGTAATGTTTCTATTCATGGTTGGGAATCTGCAGTTGTTATTGTATATAGGGAACTGGAGCAGCTGTGGATTTTGGTATCTGCAGGAGTTCCTGGAACCAATCCCACTCAGATCCCCAAAGACAAGTTTGGGAAGAGTCAAAAGTTATATGTGGGTTTTCGATTGTATGGGGGTCTGCACCCCTAACACCTAGCATTGTTCAGGGGTCAG